>NC_084833.1:88941404-89254430 GCF_033115175.1 Lepus europaeus | reverse complement strand
GGGCTGAACAGAAGTGTGAGAGCAGAAGGGAATTTATTTTGCCTGGATCCCTGCGCCGTGCCTGGACTGACCTTGCACATGGGGATGCTTTCCTTACGTCTGCAGCTGGCACAGGGAATGACACTGATGCTGTGTTCACGTCTCCAAATGAGAGGCAGCCCTGTTGATCCAGGAAACTGTTTTGAAGCGGTATTTCCAGAAGTTTCTTGAATCTGAACAGCCCCAGACAAGCTCCTCCCTGTCAGACAGCAACCAATCAGGTCAGCCACAGGCTTTTTTGGGTCGGGTTTCCTCATTTCATGGCCAGGCTTCCAAAGAGACCAAATAATTGGTTTTGGCAGAGGCAACAAGAATGGTTAAGGTTCGGATTTAAAACAAGAACAACTGTGGAGGTTTAGATATAAAACAGATTTTTGGAGTTCAGAGTTCTCAGACATTGCCATGCATGCGTATCACCTGTGGATCTTGTTAACCTGCAAATTCTGATACAGCAGGTGGGGTCAAGCTGGAGCTCTGAATCTTTTCCCCCTCCTCCTCCTGTTCCTCCTCATCCTCCTTTCCCCCTCCCTTCTCCCCCTCTTCCCCCCTTCCCTTTCCCTTTCCTTTTCCCTTTCCCTTTCTCTTCCTTTTTTTTTTTTTTTTTTTTTAATTTTATTTGACACTCAGAGTTAGAGGGAGAGACAGAGTGATCTGTCTGCTAGTTCACTCCTCAAATGGCCACAATAGCCAGGGCTGGGCCAGGCTGAAGCCAGGAGCTTTTTCCTGGTCTCCTATGTGGGCAGTAGGGGTCCAAGCACTTGGGCCATTTTCCACTACTTTTCCTGACTATTAGCTGGAAGCTGGATTGGAAGTGGCACAGCCAGGAGAGAAATCGATGCTCATATGGGATGCTGGTATTGCAGGTGTGGCTTTACCAGCTACACTACAGGCCCCAAAACTCTGAATTTCTGACATGGTCCAGGCTGACACTAGGCATAGCACTGGCCTGGTTTAACCCTCAGTTTACAGGTGAGAGGTGGCTGAGAGTAGCTATTAAACAAGTTGCCTGGAACTTGGAACCAGATTTCGTGATTACCAGCGAAGCATTCTTGGCCAAATATGATATAAAATGCTTTCTTTTCTCCTATAGTTTTCCCAGTATTTAGCATCCTTGAGTCTCAATCCAAGTTACTTATAGCTAGATGATATGGATTTTAATCTTTGGAGAATTTTACTTCATTGATATCTTTGTTTTCTCAAAAGGTGCATCTGAGCTTTGATTTTTTTTTCTTTAACCAAAAGGTACTTGGTAAAATTAGGGTGAGCATAGGAAAAAAGTTTGTGGAAAATGTTATAAGCTGCATTTACATAACTGAGGTCTTTAGCAAGCCATAGCGCTGGAACAAATTTCTGTTTTGTTTTACATCCAATCCTCCTACTTGTATACTAACATGGATGCATAATCAAGAGACAGGATAATGAAACGGGGACAATCAGAGAGGGCTGAAACGAAGCAGGCTGGGCTGTGAAGTAGAATGCTGCACAGCCCATCCCTGGAGCACAGGAGCACACAGCGGCGAAAGGCTCTGCAAAAGCACTTATTCAAATACCAGGTCTAAAGCAGAAGTAAGGAAAGATAAAATGAGGACATATCTGGTGTGGGATTACACATCAGCTCCTAAAAGCAAAGGTGTTGATTTTAATTATTTGGCTTCCGTGCACTGGCTGTCGGAAAATCCAGCGATTTAAGCATTTGTAGATGAAGCATCAAAGCTGAAAGTTCTTTTCAGAAAGGAACATCTCGATTTCTCCCACATGGTGCCCAGAATAAGTCCTATAAAGCAGAACACACTGATAAAGTGTTGGAAGTGATTTTCTGGGTCGAACTCTGCATTGCAACAAATATGGATTCAACCAGAAAAGTAAGCCTTAAATTGCTTACTCTGTTTTGTAGCTGCAGTTCCTTTTGCTGCAGTCTAGACTGTTACACAAGCAAATAAATCCTTTTAATTGGCCCACCCCTGGGGCAAACAGCCCATCCCAGTAAGTAATCATGTGGAAGAGTGGAAGCTGCAGAGGTGGGGTGCATCCTGCTGAACAGTTTTTTGCTTTTATTTTACCAACTGATTTTAAAAGGCAGCATTGTAACTTGGCATTAAATATTTAAGAATGATATTAAGGAAAGATTGATTCATTTAACAGGCATAATGGAGTGGGGAAGCCACATGGAGTGACTAAAGGGCTTCTCAGTGGGAAATCTATGCTAGCAGGCATCAATCCCGCACCTGGTAATGGTCATGAATGGGCTTGCCTTCTTGCTATTTAAATAAATTGATGTGCAATTCATCTGCTGTTTAGAGCCATTGGAAATTCACTGCACTAACTCTGTTCCTTGGCAAGCATCCCAATTAAGTGCTTGGGCTATTTATCAGAGTGCCAAGTGTAGTTCAAGTTGTCACCAAGCTTCTACCATTTACCAAAATGGCAATTTGTTCTAAAAGGGGCTATACAGGATGGGGTGGGCAGTGGGTTATAATAGAAAAGAGACTGGATCCAGACAAGTACAGTGCAAGTCCTAACTTATTCATTAGAGGGTATGTCATTGAATCTCCCCCTAATTTTTTCTTTATTTCTGTAATAGGAAGAATAATACTCCTGCTTTACTTACTTGTGAGGTACAAAACAAGACAATAAAAGGGAAAGCACATTTCCATTTAAAAACTGCTATTCAAATTATGAGTTATCACTAAGGGCATAATTTTTGCAGGGACACCGTAAGTGCTGCCATTTATTTCTCCTAGTGTTCTACACCATTCTCTCTCCTCCCCTTTTTCGTCTTGATCAGACTATCTCAGAGTTGGGGGGACAATAAAAGTGTCAACGTTTTAAAAGGCTTGCACCTTATGAGATACATAGGTTTGTATTTCTTGGTGCTAAAATGTTCAGACTTGTCTTGCAGTTTTATTAGCCACTTCTTGGTGATATATAAATCAATAAGAGAGCACTTTAAAAGCACTTAAAATAGGTATGATCATAAAGAGCAGCTAGCTAATTTGAGAATTTTATTTATTTTATGGGAAGACCTAATAGATTTCAGTTGATTCCTGTCATTTTAAAACATACCATGCTTCCTTTAGTCTTTCCCAGTTGGGTGTTTGGTTGTGGAATATAGAAATATGATTTATACCTTTTAATTTTAGAGAAATATACAACAAATTAAGTCCATGCTTTGCATTGAAATGGGAGTTCAGAAAAGCAAAGTGCTTACTGCTCAGTAATGAACTGCCTCTCATTGAAAAGTTTGAAACAAACAGTAAGATGGGTTATAATCACTTGTTCGCCTGTCTCTGCTGGCTCACTTAAATGGAGGGCATGATAACTGACTAAAAATGCTTTGATAGTGTATGTGAATTAGGAATTGTGCCACTTAACTTACCATTCTGATCCTTTGGGTGTTTAGTTCTGTATTTTTTACACAATATTACTTACGATAATTAATAAAGATGGCCAACTATGGTTTGCTGCACAGTGCTTCATCCTTCATATCTAATGTACCTCAGTATTGTCTATGAATAATCCTGGAGACTGACTTCTCAAATGAAGATATTTTCATTAAGGGCAAGCAGTGTAACAATAACTCAACTATAGCAAAACCCTATGCAGTGTCTCCTTTTATGTAGCAAGGTGATATTTTCCAACCCCTCTCACTATACTCTGGCAATTGCCATTATATGGGCTATAATTCATCTCTCTACTCAGCTTCCCTCTATTGATTTTTATTGTTCCTGGCAAACTGTGTCCAGAATAATGGTTTCAACTAGAATCTAGTTTGTCTCAAGATCTTTTGGCTTAGCACCCACCATGCACAAAGAAGCACTGGTTCTATTGGTAAAGATTAGTGGAGAAAACAGCAGGCCACACTCTTCCTAGATTGGCTTAGAGCAGAACTTCTAATATTTTTGCAAATAAGCATTGTTCACAAAATAAGAATGCTAATATGTTGCGATAGATTACATGGTTGCATCCCCTCCCATGGTGAAACTCTAACCCCCAATGGGATGGTTTTAGGAGGCAGGGAGATTAATTAGTATACTTATAATAAGAGAAAGAGGCTACAGCAATCTGTCTCCCTCCTCTCTGCCTTCTTCTCCATTCCCTTCTCTTCATGTGACTGCATGTGACAGAACCAGAAGACAGATGGTGGTCTACCAGGAAGGGGGCCTCACCAAACCTTGATTCTGTTGAAACCATGATCTTGGATTCTTAGCCTCCAGAACTATAGAAGTAAATTTCTACAGTTTAAACCACCTTGTCTATGGTATTTTGAAAATATCAGACCTACATGACTAAGACATATACAGAACATATTTTTCTGACTACAAGGCAAGAAAACTGATGACAAAGAAGCAAAATTTAGAAAAATGTAAGTCATTCTAAAAAGGTAAATCTCATGTTTGTAGGAATCAACATGAAATCTCACATGAAAGAGCTTCAAGAACTTCATGCAAATTGGAATTGAAAATTAAAAATATTAACTTTATTTCTTGATATAAGCTCCATCAAGTTCAAGATTCTTCTGTAAGGTGTGATAGAAGGTCCCCCCCCCACGTTTTTTTAGAGTTTATTTAAGGTACACAAACATCATGTATTTAATATATACAGATTTAGGAACATAGTGATACTTTCCACTCTATTCCGCCTCTACCCATGCTGCTGCCCCTTTTCCTCTTCCCTCTCCCATTCTTACTCTTAACTTTTACAAAGATCTATTTTTAGTTTACTTTATATTCATAAGATTAATCTCACACTACATAAAGAGCTCAACAAGTAAGCTGAACTAATTGAGTCGTCCGTTGTTGGCTACTGTTTCTGATGTCAATCATCAATACTTTCAATTAGGGCACAAACCAGATTAATTTTCTTTGCAAATTGATATGAATGGTCTGCTGCTGTAGGCCTTTTCTAACATTGCCTCATTCCTTTTTTTATTTTTTATTTTTAACTTTTTTTAACAGGCAGAGTGGACAGTGAGAGAGAGAGACAGAGAGAAAGGTCTTCCTTTTCCGTTGGTTCACCCCCCAATGGCCACTGCGCCCAGTGCGCTGTGGCTGGCGCACTGCGCTGATCCAAATCCAGGAGCCAGGTGCTTCTCCTGGTCTCCCATGCGGGTGCAGGGCCCAAGCACTTGGGCCATCCTCCACTGCTCTCCCGGGCTACAGCAGAGAGCTGGACAGGAAGAGGAGCAACCAGGACAGCATCTGGTGCCCCGACCGGGACTAGAACCCAGTGTGCTGGCACCTCAGATGGAGGATTAGCCTATTGAGCCGTGGTGCTGGCCTCCTCATTCCTTTTTAAAGTGAATTATCTTCCAATAAATATGTGTAATTTTTATGTCTTAATATTTAAAAAAATAAAAAATAGATGAAAATCAGGTGGTAGAAAACACTTATTACTTGACAATAACAAAGACATTTTTGCCCTGAGAAAATATGAGTTAGGGGTTGGAGTGGTGGCACAGTGGATTAAGCCAGCACCTGAATGCTGGCATCCCACATGAGCACCAGTTCTAGTCTTGACTGCTCTGATCCACCACCTTGTTAATGGGCCTGGGAAGGCAGCTGAAGATGGCCCAGGTATTTGGGCCCCTGCCACCCACGTGGGCTACCCAGATGGCGTTCCAGGCTCCTGGCTTCACACTGGCACAGTTCCAGGTGTTGGGGCCATTTCAAGAGTGAACCAGCAGATGGTAGAGTGTCTGCCTGTCTGTCTCCCTCACGTTTCCTCTGTGTCTATAACACTGCCTTTCAAGTCAATACATAAAGAAATCTTTAAGAAAAAAATAAGTTATTTATTTGTAGAGTGCTCATTTCTATTTATTTATTTATTTGAAAGTCAGACACACACACATGACACACATACAAAGAAGGAGAGTGAACCAGTGAGAGAAAGACAGAGATCCAGCCACTGGCTCCCTCCCCAGATGCCTGCGCCAGCCAGGGCTGGACCAGACAGAAGTCAGAGTGCAGGAACTCAGCCTGGGTCTTCCATGTGGGTAGCAGAGACTCAAGTCCTTGAATTATTACCTACTACCTTCCAGGATGCACATTAACATGGAGCCAGGATTTGAACCCAGGTACTCAAATATGGGGTGCAGGCATCTCAAGTAGTGTCTAACACCCTGCCAAATGCCCACCCATGGAAACTGCTAATATCTCTAGGGTATTGTCCCCTGAGTTTTTATAAAGCATCAATGATTTTTATCATTATTCTACTCAAACATCATCAGAAATTTGAAGTTTGTTCTTCAATTTTAGCAGGATTTCCTTATTTACTTTTTATTTATTTTAAAGTCACATTTAGAGAGGAGGATAAAGAGAGAAAGAGATATTTATCTTCTAGCCACTGGTTCACTCCCCTAAAGGCCTCAGTGATCAGGGATTGGCCAGGCCAAAGCCAGGAGCCTGGAGCCACTTCTGAGTCTCCTACATGGCTGCTGGAACTCAAGCACTTAGGCCATCTTCTGTTGCTTTCCCAGGCGCATTAGCAAAGAGCTAGATCAGAAGTGGAGCAGCTGGGACTCGAATCTGTGCCCATATGGGATGCAAGTATCCCAGGCAGAGACTTAACCTGGTACGCCACAGTGCCGGCCCCTACAGGATTTCTTTTGATTCTATATGGACTCTTTTCAAATTAATGTCTTATCCTTCTTAGTGTCAAAATAGACATAGTTTAGACATGTTACAACAAGTTAATAGTTTATTTTGCTGCAGGAATGTTTCCAAACCCACGCATACTTTTTCTATAACATGCAATTTCTGTAAACTTTTTGAAGATTGCCTCCCCTCAAAATAAATGCTCTTATAGTGACTTTAAAGGAGATGTCCTCTGTTCAATGAAGAAATATTACAAAAATTAAATTGCCTTGCCTCCCATTTTAAAAATAAGTTTAAAAAGGTTCAAAATTTATCAAAATCTCTCAGTGCCCTGAGCAAAGTAATCCTACTTAAGTGGAATTATCAAATTTTGGGGTAAACTGTTATAAAAAGTTTAGAATTGAGGCAATCTCTGACTTAAGAAGTCAATATTTAGATTTAAAAAATCACTTGTAGGACAGGTGTTTGTCACAGCAGTTTAGGTGTTGTTTGGGATGCTCACATTCAATACTGGAGTGCAAGGTTTGAGTCCTGGTCCCTCTGTTTTCAATATAGCTTCCTGCTAATTCACATCAGGTAGCAGATGATGCCTTCAGTGTTCAGGTCCCTGCCACCAATGTAGGAGTCCAGGATTGAATTGCAGGCTCCTGGCTTTGTCCTGACCCTGCCAGGGCGGTTGTGGACATTTGGAGAATGAACCGGTATATGGCAGATCATTGTCTTTCTGCATTCCACAAAAAAAAAAAAAAAAGAAAAGAAAATTTTTATAATGAAAAATAGCTAAACAAGTCACTTCTTTCATAACTTTGGGATACATTCATGTACTCTATAAAGGAAATAAATTTCAGGAAAAAGTGATTGTTTTGAAATGCCATGAAAAACTACCATGAAATGAAATTAATCTGTAGTCTGCTCATTTAAGCTGGTTGAAACATATATGTTCTGCTCAGATGATTTCCCACTGCAATAAATGTTGGTAAAATATAATATTAAAGTTTTGTATTTCCATTATTTCCTACAAATAGATTGACTAAGACCTAAGTATGTATTTATTAATAATTGTGTGTACAGACAACAAAGCAGTAGAAATTAATGGTACTTTCTATATTGTGTGTTACTTAAGCTTTCTCTGTACTTTTGTTTCCTCAAACATAAACTGGAACAACAATTAATACATATCTTAATGGGCTGCTTTGAGGATCGAATAAATTAATGCTTATAAAGGTGAGTCCCTGGCATACACTAAGTACTCAATAAATAACTTTTATTTTTGTTGTCACTCAGTATTACTTGCCGCCTCATTGAAGTGCACTTATATACTAGCCTTACCTCTTTCTCCAAAATCTCTGTTCCTATCTGTCTATGAAAAAAATAGCTTCTTTTCAAGATTCTTTACTCTGAGCCAAGGTTGTCCTGTTTTGGTTCTGCAGGTTCTATTTACCACAGCTCCAGGGTGCATTCTTTGCATTATGGTCTTCATCTTGGAAAGTCCTCACAGTGATATTCTAGTAGATATTATTGGCAGAAATGAGGCTCTCTAAAAAGGTTAATAGTCAGGGCAGAATATTACTGACGTAGGCCCAGAAGCCCAGGCGCTTTTGTAGATTCTTGGGAAATATACCAATGTGGTCAAATTATAGTCAGAATTTATGTATTACGTGACAGTAAGTTTTCATTTATAATTACAGAATGGACATACATTGACTTGGCCTGAGAAGGCGGGCTTTGGGTAAGTGGGGGCAAATTTCTCATACGTTGGAAATTATTTTCTTTAGAATATGTTTACAAACATCTCCGAAAAGAGGTTACGGAAAAAGAGGCCAGTGATTTTAAGACGAGCATTTCTGGAAATAGATAAGGAATGGTGACTACAATATAAGGAATAACAGAAAAGAACAAAGGGCTGTACAAGGTTGCTGCAGAAAGCTAAGGCAAAACCAGACTGTGTACATTTCACCCAAGTGAAATCGACATGCTGGAGAAGATTAACACCTCTGTATGGCCACTCTTCAGGCAAATTTCAGTAGGTGTGTCTCTTGAATGTCTTACAGGCTGTTTGGGGATATTTTGTTCTCAGTAGCTTCAAAGTATTTCAAGGAAGGATATTAACGCCAATTTGTACAAAGTCAATTTTTGGGTTAGTGGAAGGTCAATTTCTCACCGTTGAGCTCTCATTAATTTCCAAGCACAGTGTAAACAGCCAAAAGCTAGACTTAGTATATATTCTCCTTGAGAATGGGAAAAGTAGGTGATTAAGAAACATTTGTTAAATAATTAAGTGACCTTTAATCCAAAAACTAACTTGAAATGAATTTTAGGGTAGAAGATCTTAAATGTTGGTTCTTCTTGCCCAATGCTATGCCCAAGACTTTGGTCTGCAGTTGCATGAATTAAATGGTGTCAGGGCTCAGAAAACACTACCCCAAAATACTTGGAACTGAAGGAGATTGGACACAACTCAGAAGTAGATTTGATCTTCTGTCCTTTTCCTGCTCCCCTTACTTTCTGAAGTTATGTCATGGAGAACAGAATTCCTCCCCGCCAAGGGGAGTTAGAGAAACTAAAGCTTCTATCCCCCAAAGCCAGCTATAAAGCTTTGAAAGGTCAATTTCTGACTGACTTCCTGTGAAAGTAGGTCTTACAGCCCTCACTCTAGAAGGCTCCCACCCCATACCAGGGTGGGAGTTGGGGGAGGAAAGCTACAGGCAGGCGAATAAGAATCTAAATGAACAGGCCTTTGTAGGTCCCCTTCTGTTTATTTCCACTAGATTATACCCTTTCAGTCCAATTATGTTTCTCCACAACTATCTACTTGTTCCATCAGACAATATTTTTCCTTGGGTCTGTGGCCTCTCGTTTCTGAAGGCTTTTGTGTCACATAGCTTTATTAAATAGATGTGTTATGTTTTTCCTCTGTTAATCTTTCTTTTGTTATGGGGCATTGGCCATGATTCATGTGATAGGTGAGAAAAAGATATTATCTTTTCACCTCTGCAATGGCCTTCCTGAAACAGTGAAACTTTCATTACTTCCTTGAGTTTCAGGTTTCTTGTTTTCAAATTGGGCTAGAGTAGTTGCCTGTCTAATTTTGACAACCAAAAAAAAAAAAAAAAAAAATCATGCCTCAGAAAGTGATTTGTAAATGTAAATATATTTTTATATTTTATCCCATGTATCTTGGCAAAATTCCCTCAATATCCTTTTCTTGCTTCAATCAGCTGCCCTCTTTCCACTTCCTTCCTGAAGGTCTACCTGGTGCGTGGGCTGACTGGGTGGTGGTTCTAGTGCACTGTGCCAAAGCAGTCATTAATGGAAGCACCATCTCAGGAAAAGGAGTCAGTTCAAGGGAGTTTGGGGTTGATGGAGCATCCAAACAAATCAAACAGAGAAGCCTAATGAGGAAGGCAGTTTGAAGAGAAGAGTGGAAGGTGGGCCCTCGGGTATTCCTTGAAGCAAGTAGCCACTGTGTGTGCTGGCCAGTTTTCTAGTAATTTGGTTATTGCTATGACTTAGTCTCAGCTGTGCTAGGAGCTCTTGGAGGCATATCTTAAGTGGCACAGACTACGCGATTTAAGATCCTGAAAACTAAAATTCAAACTGACACTTGAGGAATCTTAGCGTTTGGCTCTTGGATTAAAGGAGACAGCTTGCTCCTTTTCATGAACACATGGCATCCTAGACGAAAGGCTGAGCAGCCCTGAATTCAGTAAGCAGGGCCTATGTGGAACATAAGCTGATGCTTTAATAGAATGAGAACGGATGCTCCCAGTTCCTGTAAACATTCATTTTTTTTCCCAGCTCTTGTACACCTTTTCTTGGGGATGAAATCAATCTTTTTGAAATGAGGAAATGAACCATGTCACTAGCCCTCAGAGTTATGAGTGAAAAATACGGTGGATGTTCAACCTCACATAGGTGCAGCAAATAATTCAGCCTATGAAAATGTCATGTCTACCCTGGACATGATTTCATTCTATATTCCTCCAAAAACTTGTGTTCCTTAGGTTTGCAACAGATTCTGCATATTTTACAAATTCTCTTTTTAAAAAAGGGGGACTAGTGAGTGACATCTATGCCTTAGAAAATAGTGGATCTTTCTGGCCAGAAGGGATCTTAGACATCATGTATCTAATGGAAGTCCCTTCAGTGAAAAAAAAAAGTTGAGATACTGAGGCTCAGGGACCTGAAATGATCGTTCCAGAAGGGAGCATCATAGAGCTGGGACTGCAGCCAAGCTCTTCTTCACTTTTTCCTACGATGAGCTATTTTTTCCAAAATAAATGCATACACAAGAGACAGATAAAGCAGTTTCTGCTCATCAATGGTGACATCAATGTTTGAAAAAAATCTTTCTGTGGCACTTAGCAACACACAGCATAGTGGGTCCCAGTACATAATGATGATACCTGAGCTTGTCTATTCCAGCTCTTTCATCTGCATGACTTTGAGTAAATTACTTCATCTTTTTAAGCTTTAGTTTTCTCATTTTGAAAGAATGGAAAATGCCAACACATGTCTCATTTATGAAGTTATTCATGTAAAGTGTATAGCATCAAGCCTGGTGCAGAGTAAATGCTAATAATTGTTAACTATCATGTTTTAATCTGTATTTGAAAAAAAATGTTAATGACCCTTTTTGTAATTAGATCCTTGTGCGGTGGAAAATCTTTCAATCAGTGGTCCTTGGGATCTAAGTAATTTTGAAATCTTGATGAGAAAATGGAGATGTTTAAATGCCAAACACTATTTATGTAGCCTTCCTTTAGAAATAGATACTTCCTAGGATTTTTGTATGACATAATCAATTTCAGTTATTTTCTAATTGAATAGCAAGAATTAATAAAGAGGAGAAAATAGTAAAGCCAGCTTTTTTCTTTGTAGTTTTCTTTCAGCTTGGAATGTCATTTTATTTCCTGCAAGTCCAAATTCTAATTATTCTTTGTAGCCTTTATTACAATGCAGCAGGAACCCTGCCCTAGCTCTCCACAGTTACCTGTCAAAAACTATTTCTCTCTGTGTTATTACATTTACTTCAAAGTGAATGTCATTCTTCCAGGTAGTGTTTGGCACCCCTCTCACCCCTAGGTAAGCTCTCATCTCTGGATACCAAGCATCTCGGACCTTTTCCATCACAGAACCTTCAGTGGTGATGTACCTCTTGGCAAGAATCTAGGTTCTGTCTCCAGATTGCCTGTGTTCAAATTTTAGCTTTGTCATTTCCTGGATATTTGGTTTTGAACAGGTGTGTATCTGCTCTGTACTTTTCCCCCTTCTAATAAGAAAATGGAGTTTTAAATATTTCCTATCTTTGGTGCTCATTATGAGGATCAAGTGAGTGAGTTTACAACAAATTTTGGTTAGCAACTATTACTATCTCATAGTATCATGATGTGCCTTTTACTTCTCAATATATCCTTCTGAGAATGAAATCTGTACCTCTGACTGGTCATTATATTAAGGCCAAGCCAAAATATTCATTGATATAGTCATTTAAAGACAGATCGTGAAGGGCAGTGACTCATGTTTTATTCGGCTGTATATAGTTCAACGCCTTATACAGGCCTGACTCATTACTGATGCTCAAGAAATGTTTGATGAATACATGAATTTCTTTCTAAAACATTCTCTAAGTCATTTCCTCTGCCAAGCTCAGGAACTAATTGCTAATTCCTTTGAGCTCCTTAATTCTCACAGCACCTAACAAGTTCCCTTTCCTGGAGCACCTGTGCATAACCGCTCGGTGTTACACTTGTTTGTGCTTCTATTTCCCTGGGCAATTTTTGAATTGCTTGCATATGAGGTCTGCTGTTCATTCTCTATGTTAGCACTTACTGCAGTGCAAGTGTTCAATTCATGTCTACTGGAAAATGAAACTGCAGTACAATGACTTTGGTCAAGGGTATTCTGGAACATGCTGAGAATCTCATTGATCCCTGAGTCTTGGTTCCATCATAATTTGAAATAAAAAAGCTGTAAAAAAAAATAAGGAAACCTGGCTGGCATTGGATCCCATATTGGAGCACTGGTTTGAGTCTAGGCTACTCTGATTCTGATCTAGCTCTCTGCTAATATGCCTGGGAGGGTGACAGATGGCTCCTGGCTTTGTCCTGGCCCAGCCTTGACTGTTGTGGCCATTTGGGGAGTGAACCAATGGATGGAAGAAATCTTTCTGTTTGTCTCTGTCTCTCTCTGTCACCCTGCCTTTCAAGCAAGTACAATAACCCTTTTTGAAAAATGAGAGACTTAAAGCATCAGGTGGTGTATTTCAGAAAAAATTTTGTGAGAATTTGTTCTGAATTCCATATTCTATTATTTAAAACTACGTATTATACTTGAAGTTTTCTTTACTTCTTTATACTATGTTGTGTTTTGGATCTTATTAAAGAGGGAACAAGTACTTCATCTTAATTTAAGGTACTGCGCGTTCATACTGTTCTCTGGAGATACCAGGCTTGCTTGTTATAATATGGACACTGAGATCAAGTTGAATCAGCAACATTCAGAAATGCATGTTGTAGCTAAACCCAGCATCTACTATTGTCTATGTTTTTATTTCAGTAGCGCTCATGTCAGGTCTACAGCACACATTCTTTTCCTGGGTTATTAATTCTGCCAAAATGTCATCCTTGTCAACATGCTGTAAAAGTCCACAGTAGATGTTAAAAATATACCCTCATGGAAAATTGCTGTTAATATGGTTTAGTATCACAGTCAAAATCTTTTTCCTTATAAGCATTTTGATTTTGTCATACCTCAGCGTGAATACTTCTACGTGTGTTTGCCTTTCATAAAGGAGCTAATTTGTTGAAATATTATCACACAACTAGTTACTAGGCATGAAAATTATCTTCACATTCTGCCAGAGCACTAAGGGTCACACAGGTTTATATATGCCTACCTAATGAGTCAGATTCATTTAAAAAATTCATTTATCATGCTTATTAGAATGAACCTATATTCCTTTATTACCCAGTACAAATCCTTTGCACATGAAGCCCAGAGCATAAAATTAAAATTGCATGAAACTTTGATCTCCTTCTTCATTAATCACACCAGATAATTACACACAGGTGTCAGCCTCTGTCTGATGGCAGATGCTTTCTGACCCTCCAATATAATACTGAATATTTGCTGTACACGCCTAAAAGGGAGCTGGGATGTGTACAGTGCAAACCATATCCTTTTCATTATGCCATGAGATGAAAAATTCTACCTGTGCTATACTTAGGGATAATTTTAATGAGGAATATCTGACAGCTAATCCAATGATAATGAATTTAAGAGCTTAAATGATCTAAGGGATAAAAGGTAAAAATAGGTCTAATTAATTTTTTACAAAATTAAATATTCATTTAAATCATATTTTGGGACCCTAATGTGAATTTCTTTGTTAAGCTTACTTAATGTGTTACCTAAAATAAATAATCAAGTAGTGATACCTCTGTAATTGTACAAATACCATTACATCAAAAAATACATACCATGCAGTGACACCTTGAAAAGTGTTATGCAATGATCAAATAAGAAGTCTTATGCAACCAAGATAGTCTGATATGAGACTAAGCTTTCACTCATTGACTTCCCTTTGATATAATTTAAATATCCATTTCTGTTTAACTTTCAAGCTGCTCTCCACAAAAGAGTTAAGTATAGAGTAACGGATAAGGTATGTACATAAGTGCTCAATTTACTATGTTTTGTTCCTCCAAGAATACAAAAAATAAAGCCTAGATACTGACATCAAAGATGAATTAAGTGCTTCAAATTTTTTTTTGACAGGCAGAGTTAGACATTGAGAGATAGAGACAGAGAGAAAGGTCTTCCTTTTCTGTTGGGTCACCCCCCAAATGGCTGCTACGGCCAGCGCGCTGCGGCAGTCTGAAGCCAGGAGCCAGGTGTTTCCTCCTGGTCTCCCACGTGGGTGCAGGGCCTAAACACTTGGCCATCCTTCACTGCTTTCCAGGGCCACAGCAGAGAGCTGGACTGGAAGAGGAGCAACCGGGACAGAATCCAGTGCCCCAACTGGGACTAGAACCCGGGATGCCAGCGCCGCAGGTGGAGGACTAGCCTAGTGAGCTGTGGTGCTGGCCTCAAATATTTTTTAAAAAATTTTTATTTATTTATTTGAGAGGTAGAGTTACAGACAATGATTGGGACAGAGAGAAAGGTTTTCCTTCTGTTGGTTCACTCCCCAGATGGCCACAATGGCTGAACTGCACCTATCTGAAGCCAGGAGCCAGGTGATTCTTCCTGGTCTCCCATAAGGGTGCAGGGCCCAAGCACTTGGGCCATCTTCTACTGCTTTCCTAGGCCATAGCAGAGAGCTGGATTGGAAGAGGGGCAGCCGGGATTAGAACTGGCACCCATATGGGATGCCAGCACGGCAGGCGGAGGATTAGCCTACTGCTCAATGGCTACGGCCCAGTCCCCAAGAGCTCCAAATATTTAGGATAATATGAGAGTAATGGTCTTAGGGAACATAAATAAAATACTAGTTTGATCAGTACATTTAGAACTAATCAGGATGTGAGTATTTAGCCTAATAGTTAAGATGCCAGGTAAAATGAATGAGATCATGAGATCAGAGTGCATGGATCTGATAACCACTCCAGATTCTAACTCCAGTTTCCTACTAATGCAGACCCTGGAAGGCAGTAGTGATGCTCTGGTAACTGGATTTCTGCCATTCACAATGGAGACCTAAATTGAAGTCCTATCTCCTGGCTTCATCCTGACCCAGTCTTAGGGATTGTGGGATTTTGGGGAGTGAACTATAGCTCGAAGACCTGTGCTTGTCCCTGTCTCTCATTTCTCTGCTTCTCAAGTAATAGTAAAAATTAAAAAAAATCTCTACAGACAGATCATCAGGACAAGGGTTGATCAAGTCATTGCTTCTCATAGTGTCAATTTCACTTCTACAGATTTCCTTTTGAGTGCTCAGTTAGTTGTCACAGATCAGGGAGAACATATGATATTTGTCTCTTTGGGACTGTCCTGGCTGTTGAGGAACAGCTTATCATTATTATTATTTTTTTTACTATTTTCTTTTTCTACTTAATATCATTGGTTGAACTCTTTAATTAACACACAGTTATTCTTAGGCATTTCAATCCTATTGAAAATTGATTCCAGCCTGTCAAAAAAAAATAATAATAAGAGTGGGAATAAGAGAGGGAGGAGATGTACAGTTCGGCACATGTTCCTTCGGACTTACCCCTAAAGGTAAAGCTAAAAATTTGCCATGGAACTCCAAATCCCATTAAGTTGGCAGGTAACATTGACATCTTACTAGTTGAAGTGATAGTTTTAAGTGTGTAACTGATCATATAGATAGGAATAAGTGTCAAAGGGATTACATAAATAAGACCTACTGTCTGCTAATAACAATAGATAGAATTAAAAAGGAGAGGATGATCCAACATGGGAAGCAGGACACACAGCCAACTCATAGAATGACAAATGCCTTAAACAGCACTCTGGCCTCAGAATCAGCCCTTAAGGCATTCGGATCTGGCTAAAAAGTCTATGAGAGCATTTCAGGCATGGAAAGCCAGGACATTGTGGCAAAAATAACCTACATGCAAGATCTCTGTGAGTGAGATCCCAGTGGAAAGAAGGGGCTATCAAAAAATGAGGTACCTTTTTCTGAAGGGAGGAGATATGTTCCACTTTGCTTATGGCCCTGTCTAAATACTGAGGAATTTGTGGACTCAGGAGACTTCCATAGCCTTGGCAGCTCATGACAGGAGCCTCAGGTGATTACTGACATCATAAATAAGAGTGTCAATTGTTAAATCAAGAACAGGAGTGATTGTGCACTTGCTCCCCCTGTAGGATCTCTGTCCTTAATGAGTTGTACTATGAGAATTAATGGTAAAACATGTCTTCAAACAGTACTTTATACTTAGTATGTCTGTGTGGGTGCAAACTGTTGAAATCTTTAGTTAGTATAGAGTTGGCCTTCTGTATATAAAGATAATTAAAAATGAATCTTAATGAATAATGGGATGGGAGAGGGAGTAGGAGGTGGGAAGGCAGTAGGGATACGAGGGCAGGTATTGGGGGAGGAACTGCTATATTCCAAAAGCTGTACCTATGAAATTTATATTTATTAAATAAAAGCTTTCTAAAAAATGATCATCAAACCTCATAATTATTTTAATTAGCTTGGCACATATACCTAGTATGCTAGATATATATTAGCCTTGTTTGAATAGTTAGCTTATTTGAACTAGTATGCATTGTATTATTACACATTCATTCGTAAGTTGTTCACTGAACATTAACTATTTGTAGATCACTGTGTGAACTTCTCATTTCAAAAAACCTCATGGGCTACTGGGGAAGAGAGATTAGCAGCCCAAAAAACATGATGAAATGATTTTCATGGAGTGCTATCGATTGTCAGAAAAGAGATCCCCCAGGAGTAGACCAAGGAAAGTAAAGGGAAGAATTTCCCAAGAGAGAAAAACTCAAGAAAAGACTAAAAGAATAAAGGGAAATCCAAAAATTTCTGAAAATAAATGAAGATGAAAATGCAACATATCAAAACTTAGGAGATACAGAAAAGCAGTGTTAAGAGAGAAATTTACAGCAATTAGTGTCTACATCAAGAAATTGGAAAGGTGTCAAATAAATGATCTACTGATGCATCTCAAGGACCTAGAAAAACAAGAACAAATAAATCCCAAATTAGTAGGAAGGAAGAAATATTAAAATTAAAAAATAAACAAAATTGAAACAATTGAAATGAAAAAAATGATACAATAGGTCTGTGAAATGAAGAGCTGTTTTTTTTTAGAGAAGTCAACAAAATTGATATACTGTTGGTGCAACCAACTGCAAAAAAAAAAAAATCAAAAAAAGGGAGAAGACCCAAATCAATAGAATCAGAGATGAAAAAGGAGATGTAACAATGAATACCACAGAACTGAAAAAAATCTTCAGGAATTACCACAAACAGCTACATGACAACAAATTGGGAAATCTGGAAGAAATGGATAGATTCCTGGAAACATGCAATATACCAAAATTGAGTCATGAAGACATAGAAAATTTAGACCAATAACCAAGAAAATACTTTAAGCAAATTTGGTATGGGAAGAAACTTTCTCAGCACAATCAAGGTAATATATGATAAACTCAGAGCCAGCATTATATTGAATGGGGAAAAAGTTGGAAATATTTCTACAAAGGGGCTGGTGCTGTGGCTCACTTGGTTAATCCTCCGCCTGTGGCGCTGGCATCCCATATGGGTGCCTGGGTTCTAGTCCCGGTTGCTCCTCTTCCAGTCCAGCTCTCTGCTGTGGCCTGGGAAGGCAGTGGAGGATGGCCCAAGTGCTTGGGCACCTGCACCTGCATGGGAAACCAGGAAGAAGCACCTGGCTCCTGGCTTCGGATCGGCGTAGCTCCGGCCATAGCGGCCATTTAGGGAGTGAACCAACGGAAGGAAGACCTTTCTCTCTGTCTCTCCCTCTCACTGTCTGTAATCTACCTGTCAAATAAATAAATAAAAAATAAAAAAAGAAATATTTCTACAAAGATCTGGAACTAGGCAAAGATGTCTACTTTCACAATTGCTATTCAGTATATTCTGGAAGTTTCAGCCAGAGCCATCAGGTAAGAAAAAGAAATCAAAAGGGAATCAAATTGGGAAAGAGGAAGTCAAATTATCCATTTGTAGATGACAAGATTATATATATATATATATGAACAAAAAGACTGCTAAGCGACCATTGGAACTCATGAAAGAGTTTGGTAAAGTTGCAGAATATAAAATCAACACATAAAAATCAATATCCTTTGTACAAAAATAATGCCATGGCTGAGAAAGAACTTGTAAGATGAATTCCATTTACAATAGCTACAAAATATTTAAATATATTGGAATAAGTTTAACCAAGGGTGTGAAAGATCTCTAAGATGAAAATTATGAAAGTTTAAAGAAAGAAATAGAAGACACAAAATAATGGAAAAGTCTTCTCTATCATCAACATGTCTATACTACCAAAAGCAATTTACTGATTCAGTGCAATCTCAGTCAAAATACCAATGCATTTTCAGATCTAGAAAAAATGATGCTAAAATCCATATGGAAACACAAGAGACTCTGAATAGCTAAAGCAATCTTATACAACAAAAACAAAGCCAGAGGAATCACAACACCAGTTATAATCAAAACATCATGGTACTTGTATAAAAATAGACATGTAGAACAACAGATAGAAGCTTCAGAAATTAATCTATACATTTATAGCTAATCTTTTACAAAGGAGCTGAAATCAATTGCTGGAGCAAGGACAGTCTCTTCAACAAATGGTACTGGGAAAATTGGATCTCCATGTGTAGAAGTATGAAACAAGACTCCTACTTTATACCTTACACAAGAAAATCAACTCAAAATGGATCAAAGATCTAAATCTATAACCACATACCATCAAATTACTAGTGGAAAACATCATGGAAACTCTGCAAGACGTTGGCATTGGCAAAGATTTATTGGAAAAGATCCCAGAAGTACAGAAAAGCATAATAAAAAATGATAAATGGGAATACATCAAGCTGAGAAGCTTCTGCACTGCAAACACTCAACAAAGTGAAGAGGCAATGACAGAATGGGAGATAATATTTACAAACTATGCAGCTGATAAAGAATTAGTATCTAGAATCTGTAAAGAGCTCAAGAAACTCAAAAACAACAAAACAAACAATCCAGTTAATAAATGTGCAAAAGATTTAAATAGGCATTTTTCAAAAGAGGAAAATTAAATTGCTGACAGACACATGAAAAAAATGCTCAGGATCACTTTCCAGCTGTGAAATGCAAATCAAAACCACAATGAGGTTTCATCTCACCCCAGTATGATTGACTATCATCAAAAAATAAAAAATAATAAATACTGGCAAGGATGTTTGGGAAGAAGTTGGGAATGTAAACTAGTACAGCTGCTATGCAAGACAGTATAGAGATTCCTCAGAGATCAGAAAATAGATCTATCATATGATCCAGCCATTCCACTCCTGGGAATTTACCCAGAGGAAATGAAATCAGCATATTAAAGAGTTATCTGTATCCCTGTGTTTATTGTAGCTTAATTCACAATAACTAAGATATGGAATCAATCCAGATACCCATCAACTGATGAATAGTTAAACCAAATTGTGGTGTACATGCACTGTCGAATACTACTCAGTCATAAAAATAAATGAAATCCTGTCTTTTGCAAAAAAAAAAAAAAAAAAGGATGTAACTGGAAATAGCTAAGAATGGATTAGAAATAATCCATTCTCAAAAAACAAATATCATGTATTTTCTCTGATATGTGGCAGTTAGTATAGAATACAAAAAATGTAATGAAATGGACATTTTGGGTTATGATTGTCATTTTTAGCTTTTGTTTATATCTTTGTGGAACTTTGTGGTATTGCTACTTTTTTCTTGTTGAATGTTATGATTAGTGATTAATTAAGCCTATGGATATAGATTTGATTATAGTTATGTCTTTAAAAAACTGATGGAGATGGGAGATGGAGGCAGATGGGTAGGTGGGAACAGGGGAGTGAGGGAATTGCGGTTGTCTTCTTGCAACTGTACCTATGGGATGCATGGAATTTATTCTTTTTATATTAATAAAATTATAGAAAAGAATAATTTATTCTAACATGAGAATATTAATTGAAGGGGAAAGAGTTCCATAAAGAGGGAACAGTGTGGATAAAGGCCAGAAGTGTTAGAAAAGTAATCATAATGTCATTACAACTTTGCATAGAGTATGTGAGGAGTAGCAAGAAATGAGGCTGGAGCAGGCAATGATCAGATTATAGAGTCTCGTGTGCTACACCAAGGAGTCTGGATTCATTTATGAAAGCAACCAAAAGGTTTTGAAACATTTCAGGCTGGCTGGTATCATGGTATGATTTGATTTTTGTATTATAAAATCCGCTATGATCACAGGGAGGGAGTTAGATCAAGGAGGCCAGGCTACGTGATTTTTAAAGTATTTCAGACTAGAAATGATACATCCTAAACCAACAGTGGCAATGGAAAGGAAGAAAGAGATTAGGCATATTTAGAGGCAACAGATTGGTAATGTGCCTCATAATAATAGGACATTTGACCGAAATCAGACTGGACCAATGCCAGAGACGTTTTTTCCTGGGTCTATTTCTGCTTCTCCAATGCTTCCTATCAAGCTGTTTGTTGTGTCCTCATTGCCTCAGGGAGATATGGGATAAAGAGAATAGAAGTCACCAGTGTACATTTTGGTAACTCTTTTTCAAAGGTCTAAAAGGGATTTTGCAGACTTGGTAAAAAGTAGAATGTCTGGGGAAATATCTTGGTGTTTTATTATTTTTTTACAAGATTTATTTATTTGAAAAGCAGATACAGAATGAGAATGAAGGGGAGAGGGAGAAAGATATATTTTTTAAAGATTTTTTGAAATTCAGAGTTACACACAGTGAGAAGGAGAGGCAGAGAGAGAGGCAGAGAAAGAGAGAAAGTTGTCCATCCGCTGGTTCACTCCCCAATTGGCTGCAAGGGCTGGAGCTGTACCGATCTGAAGCCAGGAAGAAGGAGCTTCTTCCAGGTCTCCCACATGGGTGCAGGGGCCCAAGGTCTTGGGCCGTCTTCTACTGCTTTCCCAGGCCACAGCAGAGAGCTGGACAGGAAGTGGAGCAGCCAGGTCTTGAGCCAGTGCCCACATGGGATGCCGGCACTGCAGGCAGTGGCTTAACTCACTACACCACAGCGCAGGTCCCGAGAGAAAGGTATTAAGAGATATCTTGTATGTACTGGTTCACTCTCCAAATGGCTACAATGGCTGGGAATGGTACAGACCAAAGTCAGGAGCCAGGAAGCCCATGTGTGCAAAAAGGGTTCAGATACTTGAAGCATCACCTGATATTTTTCAGGGAACTTTCATAGGGAGCTGAGTCAGAAGCAGAGCAGCTAGCTGTACTTGAACCAGTAGTCTGTTTTGGGCTTCTGGCATCTTAAGCAATAGCTTAACACACTGCACTGCAATACTGGCCCCTGTCCTGTTCTTTTAAAAGGTCGAAGAATTTCCTGGATTAAGAAAGAATTCCTTTTTGAATGGTAGGAAGAGATTGGAGCATTTAGCTGAAAGGGTGTGGTTCTGGTCCTGCACGAGGTTGCAGTCTAGATGTTGGCCAGGACTGCGGTTTTCTGTAAGCCTGCCTTAGCTGGTGGATCATTTCTCGTCCCCTGCTCAAGGAGGTGGCAAAACCAGACAAAGAAGTGTCTACCAGATGGGTTCTTGAAGGTTTGAGAAAAGATATTCTTCTTCAAGTGTGACCCAGAAGCAGCAGAGATCCACAGGATCTGAGGAAACTCAGTGAAACTTACAGTCAGTAGTCAGGGTGTTCACTGCCCCCTTTTGACAATGTCAGATCCCTGAGGGACCTTGAAATGACCCAGAGGAAATCCATTATAATGGGCAAGTTTTATGTGAGCTACTACCTCTGAAATGGAAATAATTCAGTTATAAAAATCGGATTGATTTATAGAGAAGAAAGAACTTGTTTTATACTTCATGAGGTTATAAACTGGGTATTATATTTACTACACATATTTTGGGGGCTTAAAATATTTATATTCTTCACATTTTTATTTTTCAAATTTCTCTGGAAAGGAAAGTTGTCAGAAGCATAAGAACAAATGGAGAAAAGATCAAAGATAAAATTAGGTAGAAATTAAGAAAAATGATAAGTAAATAAGAATATTAAGAAGATTCTTTAGCAAAGACCAGGAGTATTAACAAGAGAGTTGTTCTCATCTGACAAATGTGTAGTGTTTCTTTAAATAAGTTATAAGACCTGTGTAAAATGCTTTGTATTTCAGGCAGTCCAGATATTTTGGAAATAATAGTACTTTTTTTGTGTATCACTCTTTAGTCAGAACTCTTTCTCCTAAGTGATTAATCCATGATGAAAAAATTCTTCCCATTTTTCAGCTGTCTGTCTTCTCAGGCATGTTTTCTACTCTGACTGGGGGTCTTTTCTACAGATGTGCACATAAAAGAGGGTGACACTTTTCTTTATCAGTGCTGATGAGGGCTTCCTGGAATGACTGAAGCTATGGGTCACAGTTTTGTATACCACAAGCTGTGCTTTGGGGACCCTACTATATGTTCCTTAGCATCATCATTACCTTTTCAGCCCAATTTTGCTGTAAATGCTAATCTCAATTTTGTATAAAACTTTTAGAAGCATAAATTTTTAGTTTCTTTCATCTCTTTTATCCATTTGTCTTCAAATGTAAGTTCCTTATCCTCAAAATAATTTTTGAAAGTGTTCTTTTGTCTGTGATTATGTCCAAAGCTACAGCTGAAGTCAACTTCCTAGTTCTTTTTTTTTTTTGGACAGGCAGAGTGAATAGTGAGAGAGAGAGAGACAGAGAGAAAGGTCTTCCTTTTTGCCGTTGGTTCACCCTCCAATGGCCGCTCTGGCTGGCGCATCTCGCTGATCCGAAGCCAGGAGCCAGGTGCTTCTCCTGGTCTCCCATGCGGGTGCAGGGCCCAAGGACCTGGGCCATCCTCCACTGCCTTCCTGGGGCATAGCAGAGAGCTGGCCTGGAAGAGGGGCAACTGGGATAGAATCCGGCGCCCCAACTGGGACTAGAACCCGGTGTGCTGGCGCCGCAAGGTGGAGGATTAGCCTGTTAAGCCATGGCGCCGGCCCCAACTTCCTAGTTCTGCAACTTCTATCATCTGGTGGCCTTGGTTGGGCTCTTCATAGGAAAGGTCTGGGAGATAGCCAGGTTGGTTGTTATCTATATAAATTATTGAGTACTTCACTTGAAAGAACTGGGGGCATATGGACTACTTCTTCAAGCAACATAAGGAAAGCTTACCTGCCTCAAAGTGGCTTTGTTGTCCACTGTATTCAGGTAATGTTTGTTTAAAAACTTTCATTGCACCCAAGAAGGAGCATATAATAAGCAAGAATAAAAAATTTCAATTAGTTTGGAGTAAAAATTCAATATTGATTGATACCTTATAGCTGATGAGAAGCCTCACAGCCATACAGACTTTCTCAAAACATATTTTATAACTTATCTCTTTTCAGCTCCTTCCATGCTTTTAATATTTCTCTGCAGAATTCTAGTGTTCCACCTGAAGACACTGAGTACCAAGTTCAAGGAATAAAAAGGTGGGTATTCATTCATTCTACAAACAAACATGTATAGAACACCTTGGGTATCCAGGTAGAGTGGTAGAAACCTAGGTTTCTGTGATGAGCAAGATAGTCTAGGTCTTTTGCTCTCTTGGACCTTGGATTTCAGTTAGGTAGATAGTTTGCAATGATATTGGTGATATATCACATATAAAGCACTTACTGCAGCATCTAGCATGTGGTAAGTTACTATTTATTATGGATGCTGTTGTCAGATGTGTGTAGCTGGAGTGTCCCTTTGCACATTCTCTGGGTTGCCTCTGGAGATTGGGTTTCCTGCAGCTGTGCTTGTAGATAAGGTCACTATATTCATCAGCTTCAGAAAGTGTCTTGATGTCTGACATCAGGGAAACCTGTTTTGTAGATGTCCTTGTCTGCTTGTGTGCCCTGAGTTTGAACTGAAGGAGGCATTTTCAGTCATCATTTTCTGTTGCCCAGCAGCTACATTGCTATCTTGTAGAATGTACCATTAACACTTTTTTTCTTCCCTCATTTCCTCCATCAGTAGTATGCTATGTTGACACAAGATACAGCATATCAATCATTTCTGGTAGGAATTCAATTGCAGTTTTTGTGAGTGATGAAAATGATTACCAGGTTGATAAAGAATTTACTATTGACAATCTGATATGACAGTTGTCTCATTTGGTAGTAGGTTTTAATTAAACCTGAAAGATAACAGAGATACAAGGATGAGTCATAATGGAGGTCTGGAGTTTATTTATAGATCTGAATGTCTGGTTAAATCTTTTTCACTCTGGGAAGTGTCTAAGGAGCTAGATGAGAAAATAGCAACTTTCTAGAACACAGACTACAACCCATATATTTCTTTGGTATTAATGTTGTTATTAAGAATAATACATCTAGTAGGATTTATTGGATTTTTTAACTTTCATCTCAGTCATCTAATTTTGTTAATTTATTTGTTCAATTAATAAAATCCATTTATGTACTTTATTATATTTTGAACCAGTTCTTTCTGGAGTTTTGCCTTCACTGGACTTTAATGTTCAAAAAGACATGAGGATCATTATAGGATATTTCAATTTCATATAGCCAAGGAGGGACAATTTAAAAAGTTTTTATCTATTAGCATCATTATTGCGAAGGGCATGATCATAACACAGAGGACCTATCTATCAATGGCAATTTTTATTACAAATTTTCTAAATTATCCATATTTTTCTCATTTTCTAGGTATCCTGGGGTGCATAGTCACAGGTTGGTACTAGTCAGCTGTTACTCTTTAGTGGTTTCATGTGAACACATATTGTGGCTTCCAAGCATGCTTTGTGAGGGCCAGTACCTCCACAAATGTCCCTTAACCTGCCTACCTGGACATATCTGTGCTGAGCTGAGAAGAAAGGCTAAAATAGATTGTAATAGTTTATAATTCCCTGTGAAAGTATTCTACTAATTCCCTGTGAAAGTCGTCTACTAATGTGAAATTGGAGAGGATTCTATGTATCAGTAAGTTGTATGTCACAGAGGCTGAATCATATGTCAGGATTGTGAAAAATATTTTTCTTAATCTGAATTCTCTAGAAAAAAAGATGTAGAGGCAATGGTTAAAGTGTTAATTCCTTATTTGGGAAATACCAAATGTGGGGCCGAGAGCAGGGGTGAAAAGGCCAATGAGAAAGGCCATGGAGCAATGACACTAAATAAAGAGACAGCGGGGCTCATAGTCATGACTCGTGTTTGCCTAAGGGGTTCTTCAGGACGGGCTTTAAGGGGAAACTGTTTGGATGAGCAAAGACTACAGGATTTAGTGGTCAACAATGGTTCTATGTCTTGACAATTCCTTTGAATTTCTGGGTTTTATCATCTAGCACATTTAAAGGCAGTCTCAAATTTCATGGCTTGTGTGTGGTGTTTTGTCCAAGTCTGGAAGTGGTGTGAAGAACCAATCTATGTCTAGGTGGCAGCAGAGGGAATGGCATCAGCCATGTTGCTTTGAGGTGGCCACAATGGGAAGGAGCTGGGTCTCCAGGGCAGGTGGCTGTTGGCCCCAGGTGGAGGAACCTTGTGGACAGAAACAGGGCTGAAGTAGACAGTGCTGCTGAGGGTCCTAGAGACAGGTGGCTCTGAGGAAACCTGAGAGGCATATAAAAATTGTGTCTAAATAATATTCAGATCTAGAGAACTGAACTAAACCAATGTTTTCCTATGCTTTTAACAAGTGTCCTTGTGATATACAAGATGATTTTACAGGAACTGTGAATGAATAACTATTAAACATTACTTGTTTATTTTAATCTACATTAGGATAAATATATGTTTATATACTATTTTCAATAAAATCCAAGTTCTCTTTTGAACCTAAAGTCTTAAAACTAAAATTAGGATCAATTAAAGAAAAATATTAAGCAAACAAAAGTACAGATTGTATGCAGACATGACAAACATTGCTGTATAAAGATTGAAGTTTTTATTTTTTAAAGATTTATTTATTCAAAAGTCAGAGTTAACACAGAGAGAGGAGAGGCAGAGAGAGAGAAGTCTTTTATCTGATGGTTCACTCCCCAATTGGTCACAATGGCTAGAGCTGCACCGATCTGAAGCCAAGAGCCAGGAGCTTCTGCTGGGTCTCCCATGTAGGTGCAGGGGTCCAAGGACTTGGGCCATCTTCTACTGCTTTCCCAGGCCATAGCAGAGAGCTGGATCAGAAGTGGAGCAGCCAGGTCGTGAACTAGCACCCATATGGGATGCTGGCACTTCAGGCCAGGGCATTAACCCGCTGCACCACAGAGCTGGCCCCTAAAGATTGAAGTTTAACAATAGTGGGGCAGAAGTTTCTTCCAACTTCAGTTTCTATGACTGGATGAATGCCTCTATCCTAGTTGTAATAAGAGCTACAAAGATGTTATAAACATAGGATCGCAGTTCTCCAGTATTTGAATGCTATGTTGGATTTGATTTTAAAGCACTATACCTTTTCTCAATAAAGTTCTGCTAACCTCCCAGTTTGGTTATATAGTACTCTTTTTTCCTTTCATTAAGTATTTATGTTTTCCAGTCCCTTAAAGTGGGAAAAAGTAAGCCTGATAGTGATTTGTATGGGTGCTTGTTCCCTCTCTCCATGCTGAAGCATTCCCACAGGCCAAGATGATTTGTCTTCATCCTTCATTAGGGCATGTTAGTCACTGGAGTGGTTTATGGGCAAATAGAGTTGCTGGCCTTGCAGATTCTGTTTGGGGTGGTACTGAATCAACCATGTTCTTGATGTACAGATAAATCATGCCTCAGATTCTCTTGGTTGAATCTGTGTTAATTTCTAGAACCAACTGTCAAAGAGATGAAAACCGCACCAGCAAGGCATGCTGGTGTGTGGTCACATTAATTCTGACGGTTTCCCGTTAGATAACCTTACCTTTCACACATACATCAAATGAAAAGACATTTTATGCTTCTCAGCAAAGTAAATGCAAAAATGCATGGAAATATTAGGGTATATCTTTAGACTTTTACAACTCTTTATGAGAGAGTAATCTGGACGCAGAACAACACTGCCAGGATGGGGCTGTTAAAAATCAATAATGGCTAGATCTGGGGAATATCTGCCAAAGTGTATACTTTCATATAGACTATAGCCAGTGGTTCTCAACCATCAGTTTTATGTGCATATGAAAATTTTATATATTTAAGGGTACAACATGTTATACATGTACATTGTGATGTGATATACCTGTGTATGTTAAAATACATACATACTGAGAAATGATTAACACAATCAAGCTAATTAACATACCCATCACCTCATCTACCATTTAAAAAGCACTTTATTTTAAAAAGTGCTTAATATAATATTTGCACATTTTCATGGGGCATAGTGTAATATTCCAACCCATATAGACAGTGCAAAAAAATCAAAGCAGGCAGTTAGCCTTTCTATTTCCCAGTATTTTCTTTGTATTTGAAGTCTGCTAGCTCCTCTTTTTTAGTTCTTTCCAAGCATATAATGCTTTATTATGAATGTACTCTTCCCACTGTGCCGTGGGATGCAGTTACTGCTATTTGATTATGTAGATTTTTTTTTTTTTAATTTGAAAGTGAGAAAGACAGAGGGAGATCTTCTATCTCCTGGTTCACTCCCCCAAAGCCTGTAACAGGCAAGGCTGAGCCAGGCAGAAGCCAGGAGCTGAGAACTCAACCTGGGTTTCCCACATGGACAGTAGGTACTCAACTTCGTGAACAATCACCTGCTGTCTCCCAGGGGGTGCGTTAGCAAGAATCTGGAATGGAGAGTGGAGCCAGAACTTGAATCCAGGCACTTTGAGTTGGGATGTGTGCATCCTAAGTGGCTGCTGAACTGCTTTGCCAAACACTCACCCTCAGGGTTTGGATGTGCATCTGTGTGTGGAGAACGCTTAAGATCTACTCTCTTAGCAAATTTCAGATATATAATACATTGTTGTTAACTATAGTCATCAAGTCACACATTAGGTCTCTAGTAGGTACTCTGTATAACTGAAATATTGTACCCTCTATTAGTACAGGGTACCAATACAGTACAATTAGTATTATTGGCCTGCTATAAAATATACCAATTTATACTCTCATCAGCAGTGAAGTAAAATTATCTTTTTTCCATATTTTTTGTTTTTGTTTATGACAAAGTGATAAAATTTATTTGAAAGGGGAGGAAAATGCACACACGTGTACACACACGTGTACACACACACACGGGCATTGGTCAGGAATAGAGTAGGCCAAGAAGGGAGAAAGATAAAGGGAGGAAGTATGGAGATGGTGCCTCAGTGCCCTGTCTCATGCTCATTTGCAGAGAGAGCTCCACATCCTCACTAGCTCTTATTATCTTTTATCTTTTTTTGCATTTTATTATTTTCATGGTTCTTTTTATTGACATATACTAATTGTACATATTTATGGAATACAATGTGATAATTTTATACATATATAAAATGTGTAATGATTAAATAAGCATCCCTATCTCTTTAAATATTTATTCTTTCATCTTATAAAAATAATTCTAACAGATATGAGGTGACAGCTCATTGTGAGTGTGATTTGCATCTCCTTGATGCTTCATGGTGTTGACTCCCTTTCTATATACTTGTTGACAATTTGTTTGTCTTTAAAGACAATGTCTATTCAGATCCTTGAGTTTTTTTATATATATTTTGGACATTAATCTCTTATTGGACATATAATTTGCAAATATTTTCTCCCATTCTGTAGGCTGTCTTTGTTCTTTGTTGATTATTTCCTTTGCTGTACAGAAGTTTTTTAATTTGGTACAATCCCACTTGTGTGTTTTATTTTATTTTGTTGTTGATGATTTTGTGGTCATATCTGAAAAATAATTGCTAATATTAATGTCAAGACTTTCAATTTGTTTCCTTCTAGTAGTTTTACATTTTCACATCTTATGTTTAAATCTTCAATCTAGTTTGGATTGATATTCTGTTGTTTAGGACATCTGCCATTCTATGAGTCTGCTGTGTATCCCACTTCCCATGTTGGATCCTTCTCTCCCTTTTTTGATTCTATCAGTTAGTATTAGCAGACACTAGTCTTGTTTGTGTGATCCCTTTGATTGTTAGACCTATCGGAGCCATCGAATGTGAGCTGAAATTGATCACTTGGACTAGTGCGATGGCATTGGTACATGCCATCTTGATGGGATTGTATTGGAATCCCCTGGCACATTTCTAACTCCATCATTTGGGGCAAGTCTGATTGTGCATGTCCCAAATTGCACATCTCCTCCCTCTCTTTTTCTCACTCTTAAATTTAACAGGGATCACTTCTCAGTTAAAATTTAAACACCCAAGAATAACTCTGTGCCAATTACAGAGTTCAACCACTAGTACTAGAACAACAACAACAACAACAAATACTAAAAAGGATAAAGTATTACATTGTACATCTAGAGTCAGGACAAGAGCTGATCAGGTCATTGTTTCTTATAGTGTCCATTTCACTTCAACAGGTTTCCCCTTTGGTGCTCAGTTGTCGCAGATCATGGAAAACAAATGATATTTGTCTCTTTGGGACTGGCTTAATTCACTCAGCATGATGTTTTCCAGATTCCTCCATCTTGTTGCAAATGACTGGGTTTCACTGTTTCTCACTGCTGTATAGTATTCTATGGAGTACATGTCCCACAATTTCTTTATCCAGTCTACTGTTGATGGGCATTTGGGTTGTTTACAGGTCTTAGCTATTGTGAATTGAGCTGCAATAAACATTAATGTGCAGATGGCTTATTAGCCAAATTAATTTCCTTTGGGTAAATTCCAAGGAGTGGGATGGCTGGGTTGTATGGTAGGGTTATGTTCAGGTTTCTGAGGAATCTCCAGACTGACTTCCATAGTGGCTTAGTCTTTAATATCCTCATCCCTTTAACAACAGCAGTGGAGTAGCTAACGATTTGGCTGATATCTACTGTTTTAGTTATTTAGTGTTCTTGATTGCTGTCTTTTTCAAAGTGGACGCTCTCCAGTTGGAACTACCATGAAATTAAATGATCATAACATTTTTGTGCCCAACTCATGTTCACCCACAAGCCCTACCTGAGACCACTTCTCCATGATTCTCAAATCTTTTTCCTTTTAGGCCCCTGAACAACCAGTTAAGCTATTCACCATTGCTCATGAGTTCATGTATGTTATTACCTTGACCTCATTTCTTCCAACAAAGTAGTTGACTAGGTACATCCTCAGAGCCTTGAAAGAAGCCCACCCACTGCCATCTCGAAGGCCACATCTGAATGGGATGTAATATATCATCTGTCCATCTGAAGCTTGTGCTTACATACCAAAGCGACCTGTTTGTGAACCAAGCTCAGACTTTTTCCTTTTCCCTCAGCTGGTGATGCAGGATTCTTCCACAGCTTCATCCTCACAGCAGTAGGTATGAGCTGCTGGAGAGGTACAAACATAACAGAAGTAAATGGTGTGGAAGTCTATACCATTTGCTAGTGCTAGTTACTGACACCCTCTGGCCCTATTCACGTCAATTCTAAATGAATTGTTCCCTTAATGGTGTATTGCTATTGTATCTATCTATAAGTTGATGTTTCTAACTGAGAACAACTTATGATGGGCTGCCCTACCAACATGAGCTCTTAATTTCCCAAGGCCAGGTACTAGATGTCCTCCAGGGACTGGTAACATCTCAGATGTTTCTGGGAAGTGTATATTTTTCTGTTAGAGATAGTTTGGCCTTGCACCAGATCCCTTGAGGATCTATATTGTGAGTCTCTTGTCGGATCTTGCCATAAGCTTTACATAGCATATTTTATTATTATATATACCTCTAGTGCCATGGGATCTGACATGAATTGTGTCCCAAAATAGCAGGACTGTTTTCACTCTAGCCAGGATGTGAGGCACAGCTATTTATTGCCCTGAGCTCAATTTGAAGCTGTGTGTTTGTTGGCAAATGCATTAGAACAGTTTTTTCAAGTGTGGAATATGCTGTTTTTCAGGATATACAGAGGCCTGCCTCGTGACTGAGCATTGATGCAATTCCTGCCTGATAATGGGAGTTACGAAATGTAATAATTTCTCCTTTATTCTTGAAAGAATGTCCCAGCAAGTCCCACACCACAGGAGCTCTAAAAACTTCATGTGTGACACAGGCCCTTAAAACTTCATACAGTTTACCATCTTCACTTTGAGGTAAATACGTTCTGTCAAGGTCTCTATCATACTGGTTACGTCTTGATTGATAATTATAATCCTAGATGATGCACCAATTAAATGCTCTGTAGAGGGGCTAGCATTGTGTTGTAGTGGGACACCAGCATCCCATGTGGGCATCCGATTCCTGGCTGCTGCACTTCCTATCCAGCTCCCTGTGGCTGATGGCAAAAGACAATAGTAAACGGCCTGAGTGCTTGGGTCCCTGTGCTCACAGGGAGAGCTAGATAAAGCTCCTGGCTCCTGGTTTCAGTCTGGCCTTGCTGGCTAGCACTGGCCATTGTGGGGTGAACCAACAGTCAAATAATAAATAAATCTTTTTTTTTAAGTTCTGTGGAATGTCCAAATAGTCCAGGTTACTTTTAATTATATTTTGAAGGAAGGTGGGGAAATTAACGTAGCCCTTCGATAGCACCATAATAATATTAATAATGTGTATCATTATTCATCTCATGAGAATATAGAGTGCTTCTAATCCTCCTTTTTTGAAAGGAATGGAAAAGATTGCTTTTGCCCGATTCAAGATGACATGCAGTGTCACTAGGGCTGTGCAGATTTGCTGTAGCAGAAATATCACATTTGGCAAAGCAGTTATATTTGTACTACTACCTGTTCAGTTTGCATTAAGTTATTGTCATTTGCTAGCATCTAAGGGTATGACCTTGAGTCAGGTAACTTCCTTTGGCTGAAAGAATGCCTGGAGAGTTGCTTAGTTGTGATCATCAACAGCCAATACTCCTAGCAGCTGGAAGATTGAGTGTGGACATTCTGAAGATGGGATTCTGGCAACACACTAAAACTGCAGGGGCGTGAGAGTCTATGCCTCATGGAGGGTGCCCTGTATTTCTCAGTTGTGACTTTAAAATCTTTTTCCATTGCACTATAGGAAAATATTTAGCTTTGGTTTTTAAACCCCATTTTGCTTTATTTTAGTCACTACATTGTGTCTTTGTATTTTTAAAAAACTATTAAATTGCCTTTTAAGAACTAATTTTGTTTCAAATATCAGTCATAGCTTTTATTCACTAGAATTTTTCAGTGGCTAAAACATGAGTTAAACATATAGTCAAATTGAATCTCGCTCTACACACACACACACACACACCATATCTAAATAAGAATGCTTCATATACCATCCCACTATATTTACAGTCTATTACTTTTGCAAATCATACCCGGTTTAAATGAAACAAAGTTTGAGGATTTAAAAATGTAAGACCTTTTCCAGCTTGTAGACATCAGTTATTATGTATAATAGTTTAAATTTAGTTACTGTCAGCTAGAACTTGTGAAAGGAGCAACTCAACATAGCACATTTGGACTACATGGTACTACTTGCATACCTATTGCACCTAGATTTTCTGGCATATGTACTCTAGCTATGACTCTACTTTTTTTCTCTTGTCCGATCAAAGTAACTTTTTAAACGGCAAGTAGCAAGCAATAACAAAAGACATTCATTTGGAATTAACCTTGAATAATTTTCTAACAAGTATAAAAATAATCAGCTAGTGAAAATCAGCTATTTGCAAATTTCTTAAATTATCAGTAGTAATACATTAGTTGTAGTGTGGTACATGACTGATTAGAACATACTAAAGTGAGGAAATACTCCATCTGAAAATTACTGCTTTAGGGTAATTTTGAAAATTTGGATTTGTCTCAGAATCATCTGGAGTCCTGAAATAATTTTGACTGTTTTAATTAACTCAAGTTATAGAATAGTTTTATCAACCCTTCAAATTTCCCCATGACCCTTTGAGGTCAGCTCCTTACATAGTCAGAACAAGGATTTGGTGTTTGATCTTGTAGTTTTGCCTTTTATAGAATGTCATATATAAGAAGCCAGAAATGCACGGACCCTTGAACCTGATTTCCCTTGCTTAACACATTTGAGATTTATCCAGCTTGTTGCATATAGCGATAGTTCATTTCTTTCTCTCTGTTTTTCTCACTGAGGATTATCTATCATATGGATGTATCACACTTTGTCTACTCACTGGCTAAAGGACACTAGGGTTGTTTCCAGGTTTTGATGATTATGAATAAAGCTGCTATAAACACCTGGGTATAGGACTATTTTGTGAATATATGCTTTTATTAAATAATAGATTTGGATGAGATTGCTGTGTTATATGGTAATAACATACTTTTATTTTTTAAAAAGACTGCCCAACTATTTTCCAAAGTGGCTATACCATTTTGCAACCTGCCCCTGGCTCCTGTTAGAGTTCTACTTGCTATGTGTCTTTGTTGTCACGTAGTAATGTCAATATTTTAATGTTACCAGCTCTAAGAGATATACAATGGCATCTCACTATAGTTTAATTTGTATCATTTTACAAATAATGTTTTGATGCAGAGTTATGGTTGAGAACCTGATTCTGAACCCTTGTTCTCCACTTTCTACATAAATCTCCTAAAATAGATAGCTTGATCTCTCTGAACTTAAGTTTTCTCCCAGACAAAAGTATTCTCTATCTTATAAGATTGATATTCAGTTAAATGTGAGAATGTGTGCAATAGACTGTGTGACCTGTAGGTGTGGGTATTTATTAATCTTCTCAACCAATTTATTCTCAAAATTCGATATTTTTTAAAACTTTTATTTACTAAATAAAAATTTCCAAAGTACAACTTTTGGATTATAGTGGCTTTCCCCCCCCATAACCACCCTCCCACCCGCAACCATCCTATCTCCCACTCCCTCTCCCATCCCATTCTTCATCATAATTCATTTTCAATCATATTTATATACAGAAGATCAACTTAGTATATACTAAGAAAAGATTTCAACAGACTGCACCCACACAGACACACAAAGTGTAAAGTACTGTTTGAGTAGTAGTTTTACCATTAATTCGCATAGTACAACACATTAAGGACAGAGATCCTACATGGGGAGAAGGTACACAGTGACTCCTGTTGTTGATTTAATAATTGACACTCTTATTTATGATGTCAGTGATCACCCGAGGCTCTTGTCATGAGCTGCCAAGGCTATGGAAGCCTCTTGAATTTGCCAACTCTGATCTTATTTAGACAAGGCATTGTCAAAGTGGAAGTTTCTCCTCCCTTCAGAGAGAGGTACCTCCTTCTTTGATGGCCCATTCTTTCCACTGTGATCTCACTCACAGAGATCTTTCACTTAGGTCATTTTTTTTTTTTTTTTGCCAGTGTCTTGGCTTTCCATGCCTGAAATATTCTCATGGGCTCTTCAGCCAGATCCAAATGCCTTAAGGGCTGATTCTGAGGCCAGACTGCTGTTTAGGACATCTGCCATTCTATGAGTCTACTGTGTATCCCGCTTCCCCTGTTGGATTGTTCTCTCCTTTTTAATTCTATCTATTGTTATTAGCAGACAGTAGGTCTTATTTACGTGATCCCTTTGACACTTAATCCTATCATTATGATCAATTATGAACTGAAACTGATCACTTGGACTAGTGAGATGGCATTGGTATATGCCACCTTGATGAGATTGAATTGGAATCTCCTGGCACGTTTGGGCATGTGCTGAACTGTACATCTCCTCCCTCTTATTCTCACTCTTATATTTAACAGGGGTCCCTTTTCAGTTAAATTTAAATGCCTAAGAATAATTGTGTGTTAATTAAAGAGTTCAACCAATGGTATTAACAAAAAAATACTAAGAGGAATAAAGTAGTAAGCTGTTCCTCAACAGTCAGGACAAGGGCTGATCAATAAAAAAAGCATCTTCAGATATTGTGAAATACATTAAACCCAAATACACATGATCAGTCTTTTGGTTATATCCTGATAAGTTTTCCAAGTCACTAGTTACATAGATACATGTTACCCAACAGACCCCCAGAGTTTCAAGCATAAGAGAAAGCACTAGTGGCCAATATAAAGTGAGTGCATATTTTACCTGGAGCTTTCCCTGTTCTCTCTTCTTGTCTTGCTGGATAAGGAAAGATGCATTAATGGCACCAATTACAAAGTGTGGATTTGATTTATAGTTCTTTGTTACTTTCTCTGGCAGTCACCATGCAGTAGGAAAATCCACACACAGCAATCTAAAGACAATTTAGACTGAAATGGTTCTGTGCAATTTAGGCATTTAATTAGGGGTTTTAAAGCTTAATTAAAAAGTTAAATCATTTGTCTTTATTTCTGAAACAATGCTATTGTAGATGGTTCAATTATGTAAAATAAAACATAATAAGATATGTATATCCTTGTCTGAAGTTATAGCATCATTCACACATAACAGCACAGCCTCATAAAATGTATTTGAGAAGTTAGAACAAAATTGAAATATAGAGCCATTAAATATGCTATTGAAAGTAACTTCTGGTCTGTGAAGTTGTTTTTCTCTCATTTGTTTCATGATCCTTGCAAGATATGAATTTTTTCCTTCAAAAATGTAAATTATGAGAAAAAGGAGTTACCTTCAATTTCATCCCAAATGAGCTTTTGTGCACTCACACACACACAAACTGGAATTACAACTTCTCATCCATCTTCACGTATTTATAACTAGGAATGAAGCTGCATTGCTTGTGTCAGAGTAATGAGAAACTTTCTTGAGTTACACAAATGTACTTTTTAATTTTAAAGTACTTTTTGCTCTTTTTATTTGAAAGGCAAAGAGGCAGACAGAGAATGATCTTCTCTCTGCTGGTTCACTCCCAAATGCCTAGAACAGCCAGGAATGGGTCAGGTTAAAGCCAGGAGCCCAGAACTCAATCCGTCTCTTACGTTCTTAATAAGGACCTAAGTACTTGAACCATCATCTGCTGCCTCCCAGGATGCATACTAGTAGGAAGCTGGATCAGAAGTGGAGTTGCAGGTATCCAAATGGTAAACTAATTACTGTGTTAAAGCACCTGCCCTGTACTTCCTAATTTTCAGAATCTATGCTTACGCTTCTATGTTAGTCAGGGTTCTCCAGAGAAACAGAACCAATAGGATATAGATGTAGATACATATCCCTAGAAAGAGATTTCTTATAAGATCTGCAACTGCGGAGCTAGTGTTGTAGCATGGTGGGTTAAGTTGCTACCTGTGACTTCGGCATCTCATATGGGAGCTGATTCAAGTCCATGCTATTTCACTCCTGATCCAACTCCCTGTTGATGTGCCTGGGAAACCCAGATGGAACTCCTGGTTCCTGGTTTTGGCCTGACCTAGCCCTGACCATTGTGGCCATTTGGGGAGTGAAGCAGTGCATGGAAGGTTTTTTTTTTCTCTCTCTCTCTCTAACTCTGACTTTCAAATAAATAAATAAATCTTAAGAACAAAGATAGCAACTGTGGAGGCTGAGAAGCCTCATGATCTTCCACCTGTAAGCTGGAGATCCAGTAACGCCAGTGATATATTTAGAAGAACTGCAGGCTGAGAGCCCATGGTGCATATGGCAGCTGGAGCCTTGAGAATCAGGAATGCCAAGGGCTGACAGCCAGGCTGAATATGAATTCAGCCTTCTTCCATCCTTTTGTCCTCTTTAGACCCTCAATAGTTTGCATGATACTCAGCCATGTTGGGGCGGTCCATATACTTTACTCAGTTTACCAATCCAAATGCTGATCTCTTTTAGAAAATGTCTTAGACATACACTCAGAAATAGTATTTTACCAGCCATCTGGTCATCCTGTGGCCCCATCAAGTTGACACATAAAATTAACCATCTCAGTCTTCCTTTAGCCTCATCACCTGGCCTCTCCCATCTCCATGATTTCTAGGTTCTTCCCTCACTTTCAGCATGCTCTTGGGATTTGATCTGCTGTTCTTCTGAAAGCTGCCTTGATTTTGTAGAGTGTCTTTTGCCTCAAGACTGGATGTTCAATATGTGAAAAATGCACAGGATTAAATACTTGGATTATAATAATCATGTTATTGCATGAAATTGTGATATACATGAAAATCTGTACTACTTGAGTGTTGTTGAACTTGGTAGGTTGTATGATAAGTAAATGATTCTGCCACATTAAACCTGTACAAGTCTTAGTGTGTACCAGATGACAACCTCTACTAGAGAAAGGCCGGATCCAGTCAGGAGTGAGGGCAGTAGAGTGAGGTGACTTAGATTGTGTATATGTTCTCAGGTATTTGTGCTTCTAAGGCTGTACACCCTCATTCAGTGTCAAATGGCCTGGGTCAGTGGTTCTTACCATTGCATCACATTGTGATCACTTGGGGAATTTTAAAAAACACTCATTTCTATTAAACCAAATTAAACCAAAGTCTCTAGGGTGGAGTCCTCACCCCAGGATTTTTAAATGCTCCCATGGTGAGTCTCATGTGCAGCCAAAGTTGAAAACTACTGGTCTATATTTTCTAGCAACATGGTAGCATGTGTCCTGATGTGAGCAAAGAAAATAGTATGAGAATGAGACAAAGTTTAGAAGAATGATACTTTAAGCAGCTAGGCAGACTCACTGGAAAGGTATACTGAGGAGTCCAGGGGCCTAAATGATTCAACCCATCTGGTATTGTAATGTTCTCTAGCACTTCTTGACTGTTAAGGAGTTGGGAACAATTAACATTTGGGTTATTCAGGTTGAGAATTAGCACTGTTCATGGTTCCCAAATCATGGTGGGCATCATAACCACCCAAGAAGTTTATGAAAGAAACAAATTCCAGGACCCCATTTCCTATGAAGTTGTTTAAGGAGGTATGGGTGGGCACTCTGTATTTTTCCCAAGCACAGCTGGGAAGTGTGGCAGCCAGTCCAGGCTGGAGTTTGGGAACTACTGAAATAGAGTATGGTAAGAATGTCAAAAACCAGCTGATAGATTTTGTGATTATAGTTAAAGCATGGCTTAACTATAAGATCATGGGATATAGCTGGCTAGGGTGACAAAGTCAGGAGGGAATGGAAGAATAGGAAGTAGAAGAGGAAATAAGAAGCAAGTTACAATGGGGGCACAGAGTTGGAAGAAGAGGTGAGGATGAGTTGGAGACAATGAGGTGTTCTGGCAAGAAGTGTTTGTCAAGACTGATCAGGTATGGGCATTTGGCCTAACAGGATGCCAAGCTAAATCCCTTTGTCCTATATTGGAATACCTGGGTTCAGTTCCAATCTCTGGCTCCCAATCCCAACTTCCTTCTGTTGTAGACTCTAGGAGGCAACAGGTGATGACTCAGCTAATTAGGTTCTTGTCACCATGTGAGAGACCTGGCCTGAGTTCCAAGCTCCTGGCTACAGCCCATTGCTGTCCTGCCCTTTGAAGCCATTTCAGTCATGAGCCACTGCAGGGGAGCTCTGGCTTTATGATTCTTGAATTAAAAAGGACAGTGGTTAGAGAGGGGATATTTGAGGTGCCTGATCTTGAATTTAATCTCTCTTACATTTTCTTATTTCAGTCACTGACTCAGTGCCTCTACTGCCAGAAATAGAAAAGGAAACCAAGGGAATGTAGAAGGGCACTGTATTCATTTGTTGTAACAAATACAGCATACTGTTATGACAAATACTGCAAACAGAGTGGCTTCAATATGAAGTCAACAGAAGTTATTTTCTTACAGCTCTGGAGGCTGGCAGTTCAAAAACCAGGATGTTAGCAGGGTTGACTTTTTTCCAAGGCTTTTTCCTTGGCTTGGAAATGGCTGTCTTCTCCCTGTGTCTTCTCTCCCTGTGTCTTCTCATTGTTTCTACTTCTTGTAAGAACACCAGTCATTCTGGATTAGAGCCCACTATTATGACCTAATATTGCCTTACTTGCCTCTTTAAAGGCCATGTCTCAAAATATAGTCACACTTTGAGGCTACTGGAGGTTACAACTTTCACATTTGAATTTTTAGGAGACACAAGTCAGTCCATGATAGGCACTAAAGCTAACTATATGGGGCTGAAACTCTGTTGAAAGACAAGAAAAACCCCCCAAATGCTTTCCTTTTGGCTGTTTAGAAATCAAGAAAAATCCTTAATCTTACAGTTCAAGTACATGGTAGAGATGGTATGAACATGTGCTAAAAAAACCTTCTTCAATAAGTTTGCCTATAACTGCTGGTTTTTTACCTAAGAACTAGGTCTTACTCTAGTTGGTACCACTATCTGTGTGTCATGTCCTGGTGACTCAATTAGGAGCAATGAGTCTAGCTTGATAATGCAGACCAATGTCCCTTTTGGACCCATATGAGGAAATAAAATAGACTTAAAGGGCTTAAGACACCAAGATACTTAGCATAGAAATGAGAATTATTAGATAGAAATTATAACATGCCACTTACAGATTAGATATATTTTTTTAAATTGCCTAACTAAAGTGTGGAGGAAGAGGAAAATTCAGGTTCTGAGTTATAGATGTTATTTCAGTGACATGAGCTCAACATTAGTGTTTTGTTTATTTCCTGAATACTGAAGGGAGAATAACATTCTCATTATCGCCTTGCACAGTGTATCTTACAACACATCTAGAACCACAGCTGTGTAGAAATTTGATGTAAGCCCAGAGGGGCTGCGTTTTTGTTTGTTTGTTTGTTTGTTTTTTATTAAAAGCTTCCTTTTTTTTCTTTTAAGCAACTCCATTGAGTTATAATTTGCATGCTATAAATCTCACCCATTTTAAGTATATAATGTAATGATTTTTAGTAAATTTACTGAGTTAGCATCCTTTGTTGCGATGCATTTTAGAATATTTCTGTTACCCAATAACATCCTTCATACACTTTGACAGTTAATTCCTGTTCCCTCCCAAAGCCCGAGATAATCATTAAGCTGCTTTCTAATATTCCTAATGCCATTTTATTAAGGTATGATTGACAGATAAAAGTTGTATACTTTGAGGTATGTAAGGTGATGTTTTCATATGTATATATACATTGGAAAATGATTACCACAAACTTCTAAATATATCCATCACCTCATGTAGTTAGCTTGTTTTGTGTGGTGATAACACAAAGATCAACCCCCTTAGCAAATTTCAAGCATATAACACAGTGTTTTTTAAATATTTATTTTATTTATTTGAAAGGGAGAATGAGAGAGAGAGATATTCCATTCTGTGGTTCACTCTCCAAATGGCCACAATGGCCAGGGCTGGGCCAGGCTGAAGCCAGGGGCCAAAACTCCATCTGGGTCTCTCATGTGGGTGAAGGGCCCAAGCTCTTGGGCCATCTCTGCTGTTTTCTCATGCACATTAGCAGGGAGCTGGATGAGACATGGAGCAGCATCGACTCAAACTGCTGTACCTGTATGGATGCCTGGAATTGCTGGCAGCAGCTTAACCCATTGTGCTACACTGCCAGCCCTATAACACCTCATCAGAATTTATCTTATAACTGAACATTTGTACCCTTTGATCAACATATCATTTTCCTCAATCCTCAGTCTCTGGTAATCATAATTTCAGTTTCCAGGAGTGAGACTTTTTTATGTATTCACATAAATGATACCATATAGTATTTGTTTTTCAGTGTCTGGTTTGTTTCATTTAGTGTAATATCCTATAGGTTAATCCATATTTCCATATTGTTGTAAATGGCAGGATTTCTAGCAATTTTAAAACAGATTTATTTACTTATTTATTTGAAAGTCAGAGTTATAGAGAGAGATGGAGAAAGAGGGAGGAAAAAAAGATCCTCCATCCACTGGTTCATGCCCCAGAAGGCCACAACAGCCAGGAGCCAGGCTGCAGCCAGGAGCTCCATCTGGGTCTCCCACGAGGGTAGCAGGGGTCCAAGCACTTGGGCCATATTCTGCTGCTTTCTAGGCCATTAGCAGAAAGCTGTGTCAGAAGTAGGAGCAAGTGGAACAGGAACCAGTGCCCAAAAGGGATGCCAGGATCACTTGTGGTTTACCCACTATACCACAATGCCATCCCAAGGATTTCAAACTTTTTAAAGGTTGAATAATGGCCCACTCTCTTATATAATCACAGTTTCTCTATTTATCTAATGATGGACACTCAGACTGATTCTGTATATTGATAATTGTAAGTAATGCTGCAATGAATATAGGAGTATATTTCTTTTATATACTATTTTTATTTCCTTTATATGTTTACCATTAAAATGGTATTGATGAATCAGGATAATTCTATTTTTAATTTTGTAAGGAATCTATGGACAGCTTCCTTAATGGTTGTTTCAATTTATATTCCCACTAACAATGCAAGTGTGCACTGCCCTTTTTTTCCATGTGTTTGCCACCAGGTTTTTTTTTTTTCAGCTTTTTACTTTTTATTTTCTTAAAAGATTTATTTATTTGAAAGTCAGAGTTACAGAGAGGCAGAGTCAGAGAGAGAGAGAGAGAGATAGATGTTTCACATGCTGGTTCACTCCCCAAATGCCAAAATGGCTGGAATTGGGCCAAACCAAAGCCAAGAGCAGGAGCTTCTCCTGGGTCTCACACTGGGTGCAGGGGTCCAGCCACTAGGGCCATCTTCTACTAATTTTCCAGGCCATAGCAGAGAGCTGGCTTGGAAATGGAGCAGCTGGGACTTGAACCAGCATCCATATGGGATGCCGGCACTTCAGGCAGCAGCTTTACTCACTATGCCGGTGTCAGGCCCTTTTTTGTCTTTTTAATAACAGCCATACTAACAGGTATGAAGTGATAACTCATTGTGGTTTTGATGTGTATTTCCCTTATGACTGATGATGTTGAACATTTTTTTTTCATATACCTGTTGGCCATTTATCTATCTTCTCTTGAGAAATGTCTTTTCAGGTCCATTACCCATTTTTAAATTGGGTTATTTGTTTACTTGCTACTGAGTTGCTTGAGTTTGAAATATGTTTTGGATATTAACTTCTTATAGATTGCAAGTATTTTATCCCAGTCCTGAGGTTGTCTTTTCATTTTGTTGACTACTTCCTTTGCTGTGCAGAACCTTTTAGTTTGATGCAGTCTCTCACTTGTTTATTTCTGCTTTTATTGCCTATGCTTTTGGTGTCATATCCAAAAAGGCATTGTCAAGACCGATGTCATGGAGCGTTTATCCCATGTTTTTACATGGACATTTTATGGTTTCAAATTCTCCTTTTGCATCTTTATTTTGGTTTGATTTTTGTTTGTCAGACAAGGGTCCAATTCTGTTTTCTGTATGTGAATAGCCAATTTTACCAGAACCATCTATTGAAGAGATTATCCTTTCCCCATTGTATATTCTTGATGGTTTGGTTTAAGATTCATTGATGGAAATATTCCAGGATGGCTGAATATGGAAAAGACATGCTGATTTTAACCAGGGAAAGATAGCAGAGGAAAAATAGAGGAAGTGTATTCCTGGTGGAGAATTGGAGAGATGTTTACAACTGAAATTCTTCAGAAAGAAAAAGAGCCCCATGGAGCAGCATGAAAACTGCAGACATGCAGCAGCGAGAGGGGACTCCATACATGAAACCCACACCTGGGGATTGGAGGAGACACCAGGTTCTGAGAGTCAAGTGAGGGTTGATTGCAGTAGCCTCTGCCACTGTGGATACTACAATGCTGAAGTGTGAAACAAGACCCCTACCTTACACCTTATACAAAAACCAACTCAAAATGGATCAAGGATCCAAATCTACAACCTGATTACCATCAAATTACTAGAGGAGAACACTGGGGAAATTCTGCAAGACATTGGCATAGGTGAAGTCCTCTTGGAAAAGACCCCAGAAGCACAGGTAATCAAAGCAAAAACTGACAGATGGAATTACATCAAGCTAAGGAGCTTCTGCACTACAAAGGAAATACTTAAGAAAGTGAAGAGCCAACTGACGGAATGGGAGAAAATATTTGCGAACTATGCAATAGATAACAGATAATAACTAGAACCTATAGAGAACTCTTGAAACTCAGCAACAACAAAGCAAACAATCCAGTTAATAAATGGGCAAATGGGTCCAGTTCTGTGATGTAGAAGGCTAAGCCTCCATCTGTAGTGTTAGCATCCCATTTGGGCAGCAGTTGGAGTTTTGGCTGTTTCACTTCTGATCCAAATCCCTGCTAATGTGCCTAGGAAAGCAGCAGAAGATGCCTCAAGCCCTTGGGCCTCTGCACTCACATAGGAGACCAGGAAGAAGCTCCTGGCTATGGCCTGGCCTAGCCCTGGCCATTATGGCCATCTGGGGAATGAACCAACAGATGGAAGATCTTTCTCTCTCTCCTCTCTCTGTATCTCTCTTCTTTTCAAATATAAATAAATAAATCTTAAAAAAATAAATTAGCAAAGGATTTGAATAGACATTTTTCAAAAGAGCAAATTCAAATGGCCAACAGACACATGAAAAAATGCTCAAGATCACTAACCATCATAGAAATGCAATTCAAAACCACAATAAAGTTTTACCTCACCTTGGTTAGAATGGCTCTCATAAAAAAATAAAAAAAAATGAAAAGTGCTAGTGAGAATGTGAGGGAAAATGTACCCTAATCTACTGTTGGTGGGAATGTAAACTAGTATAGCCATTGTGGAAGACAGTATGGTGATACAGCTGAAAATAGGTCTACCATATGACCCAGTCATCCCACTCCTGGGGATTTTCCCAAACAAAATGAAATTGGCATATGAAAGTGTTATCTACACCTCCATGTTTATTGCAACTGAATTCACAATAGCCAACATATTGAATCAAACCAGAAGCCTGTCAACTGAAATGTGTTATGTATAGACTACGGACTATTACATTGTTACTTAGCCTTAAAATCCTGTCTTTTGCAGCAAAATGATGCAACTGGAAATCATTATACTTAGTGCAATAAGCCTGTCCCAAGAAGACTATTGCCATATGTTTTCTCTGATCTCTGGTAACAAATAGAGTACAAATAAATATAATGTATAATTATTTGCATTTTAATCTGCATAAAATTATTGCTGTGCATAAATGTTAAGAGCAAATGGCTTAAAGTCTAAATGAACTGAATATTATCATGTTATCACACAGGAAACATTAAGATATTGCATTGTCATTGATTCTATTTCATTGAAAGAAATTATGAACGTCTAAATGACCAAAAACTATATAGGTTAAATGATCATTTTTCCATTCAATTATAGTTTTTAGCCGTTGTCTATATTCTCACTAAACTCTGGTCTTTTTCGCGTTTCACTTGTTAATTTTCTTATTCAGTGAAGTATTGAGCCTTTTTACTGTAATGTAAATTTAAAATATGTTATCTCAAAAACTAAAAAAAAAAAGGTAAAAGGAAGAAGGGTGAGAGAGAGGGAGGAAGGAAATATCATGTTTTTAGACTTGTATTTACAAATCATATTGTATCTGTTAAAATTCACTAAAAATAAACTAAAAATGAAAAAAGATTCATTGATCATGTGTGTTTATTTCTGTCTTCTATTCCTTTAGTTTATGTATCTGTTGTTATGCCAGTACCATACTGTTTTAATTACTGTAGGTTTGTATCTAAAAAGTTTTATTTTACTTCTGAGATCCTATAGTTGTGTTCTCTTGTATAATTTCCCTGAGAATTGTTTTATGATCTTCTAAGGATGTCTTTTAACTTTAGATGTCTTCTATTGAAAGTAAAGCATGTTGGTAGGCACTACAGGATGCATCTTGTGCAGGCTGTTCTCCTATTTTGAGCCTAAGCTGTTCTCACTGGAATTCCAATAAGTCTGGTGGGGACAGGTCTACCAGGCATCTGGTGAGAAGTGAGAACCCATTCTAGTTAAAAAGAGGACTTCTGGCTCACAAGTCTGAGACCATCAAAATGTCTGCTTCTCACATTTGTTTTCTGCCTTGGTTTCCCCAAGCACCCACCAAACACTGGGCCAACTCAATTATTCGAATAAAAGGAGAATTAAAATTAAAATATAAAATTATGAGCATTCTAAATTTTACTTGATTCTCCTTGTTTATCATGTGCTGTGCGATTCAAAAATCCATCTTCATAAGTATACTTCAGTAAAGTAAAAGCTTATGTGATGGTTTGTTCCTCAATTCTCCTAAGTTATGTTTCTAGGAAAATTCTAGTCACTAAAGTTTTTTTTTTTTGTTTGTTTGTTTTTTTTTTTTTTTTAGTAAATATGGTCATCAGGTCAATTTAATAATATTGGAAAAACAGTCAAGCAATGTACTTTATTCTGATGTATTACTCCTGTCATTAAAGGTTGAGTCAGGCATTTACTTAACCTACTAGCTTGTCCATTGTTTTTTATAGATAATTATTACTTAGAGATCCTTGATGTAGTCAAGACTGTCAGATGATATAAAGAAAGTGTGGCTGAGTCTACTTGTTAAAAGTGAATTATCACTTTTTATTTCTAAGCCCTGACAACCTGTTATTATTGCTAACATTTAGAAGGGGACAAATGAGTATGCTAAGAAAATTCATTTTATTACTTTAGAAATGGAAGCCTATTATTTTCATTCCAGTAATTTCACCAAATGGTCATCACATTAAGTCTTTTTTTTTTCTAAGAGAGCCCTTTCCTTATATGCCTTTATATTCTCCACTGAAAACCAAAGATGCAATTCATTGTAAGTATCATATGTGACAAGACAGAGGGAATGCTGTGGCTCACAAGGACACGAGCTTCCCCTTTTCCATATAATTGAGACATGAATATAAACATGAATCCTAAATTTAATTGTGTACTGACAAAATGGGATGGAGAATGAGATTTAAAATGTTTTTTTTCTTAAATTATGTCCAAAGCATTTCTAATGGATTGAAACCACAAATAACTCATAATCTTTTTTTTGTTGTTCTTTTCCTACTTTCTGCACAAGTTAACTATATTCATGTTAACTTATATATAATTATATATAATATATAACTATATATAATATGTAGCTATATTATATATAACTATATTCATGTTACCTTATCTACATTATATATTAGAATGTTTCTGGCTATACCATGCAAATCAACATTCATAGCTGACAAAACCATACAAATTATAATACTTAGAGTTGAAGAAATTATTGAAAACCTTATCACTCTATAAACATGCATGATCATGTATACAATTTTCTGTATACATAGCAAATTAATGAGGGAGGGACAAAAAGTGCTTCTCTTTGGACAGATGACTGAAATTCAGATTCCTAAGTGGAATTTCATAGTAGACAAGGTATCTTACACCTATCAGCATTAGGACTTCATTGAGTTCTTTGTATTATAAATCAATGTCGTGTGAGATGTTGCTGTCATATGTTCAGTTGATGAAATTTACTGGTTTTAGTTGAGAAAGTGTCAGAAGCTATCCAGTGACTTATGACTATTGGCTTTGCCAAATGAGGTTTAAAAATTCAGTAATCACTTCTAAAATAGTTGTAGCAAAATTAGAATCTTCAAGATTCTGCTAGGTTTAGATACCGCCTGGCAGCTAAGACATTGCTATTCTTTTTAAGTAGATAAAGTAACTGAGGCCAAAATTATTAGCCATTTGCTCACTTAATGCAATATAATTGTTTCCAGTAAAGTATTGGAAATATCTAGCCATACTTACTATATGTCTCACGGATCTGAGCTAACAAGATCAGAAGGTGGGTAATTAGGAGTGAGCTTATGTAAGTAAGGAGGGAGAAAGAGTTCCAGAGAATAATGTAGAAAAAGTCAAGTTTCATCAAGGAATGTTCAGCAAGAGCTACACTATGAAGTGAAGTTAATTCCTACTTGTATATCAGGAGGTATTTGCTCCATGATCTTTTATGTTTTAGGTCTCCCACAATTAAATCTGATTAAGGTACAGAAAAGGCATCTTGGCTCAAATTTAAATTTGACTTAAATATAAAGCATTAAAGCAGTTCCTTCTACACATTTCTTCTGGTGCCTCCTCTTTCCTGAGCTTTGAGTTTTGGGACTCAGCTGTTTCTGCCTCTAATCCTGGCTCTAGTTTTACTCAATAATGGAAAAGCAATTTCCCAAATGCAGGGCAATGATTTAACTCTGAGCTTAGATTTCTTTAAGGAGCTAGTTTCTGTCTAGATGGATGGAAAATAGCACTTGTGAGATAGAATGTTTCTTTAATGTTTCAACAGGCTCTGTTAGTAGCCCATGCCAGAAAATTGGGAGTCATTGGGCCATTAAATTCTGTTGCCCCTTCTCCATCTCTATCACAATGCTATCTAAAGCATTTATATAATTCTTATAATTTATATAATTCTTGTGTCGTTTAGCTTCCCAACTAGTGTGCTTGTCTCCAAACCACCAAGCTATTCTTCAAAAAGAGAAAAACTTTTCCAAAATAAAATTCCAATCATGTTATTTCTCTATTCGAAGCCACTCAGTGAAGCTGTGATGTTCTGAGGACAAAATTCACACCGTATCAGGTATTTTCATGTCCTGACTCATTTGTCTCAACTGTCTCACAGCGTATTCCCCCACTGCCCAGATAGACTCTACCCTTAATCGTCTGCAGTAGGATGCTTTTTCTCACGTAGTTGCTTCTCTGTCATGGCTTTTCTTCATTCTGTTTTCCTTATAACCACCTGCCTGTCTGTACAACCACAGTAATTTCTTCTCTGAAAGGCACATTGTTCACTTCACTTGAGATTGTTGAGCGATCTGCTCCTGCATCTGTATTATTTATCACTTGTTATATTCTACTTATCTCTCCGGAAGATTGTGATCCCCTCAAGAGCAGGTAGCAGTGTTTGGTACACAGGAAATGCTTGCTAGATGTTTCTTTCTTGGAGATATCTATCTATAGGTAATTGTAATCGTAGCTACATTTTAAAGATTACTGAGTATTTTTCAAAGATGTCTTCTGTCTGCGTTGTGTTTGATGAGAAATCAGCGGTACTTTTTACACCTGTTCCCCTTAACCCAATGCTTCTTTTCCCCCAGGCTGCTCTTAGGATTTTCTCTTTATGACTAACTTTAATATACCTTGTTAGGATATTCCTTTGGGTAGTTTTCTTTGTGTTGCTTAGGACCATTCAGTTTCTTGGATATAAGGATCCTTTGTTTTGTTATTTATTTATTTATCTGTTTAGTTTGAAGGGCCGAGTTACGCAGAGAAGGAAGGACAGGCAGAGACAGATCTTCCATCTGCTGGTTAACTCTCTAGATGGCTGCAGCTGCCAGGGCTGGGCCAGGCTGAAGCCAGGAGCCAGGAGCTTCTTCCAGGTCTTCCATGTGGGAGGCATGGGCTCCAGGACTTGGTCCATCATCTGCTGATTTACCAGGCACCTTAGCAGGGCGTGGGAGTCAAAGTGGAGTGGCCAGACTCAAACCAGCACCCATACAGGATGCTGGCACTGCAGGTAGAGGCTTTAGCTCATTGAGTCACAGTGCCAGGCCCAGATACATGGATTCTTGGTTTTCATCAAATTAGGAAAAATTTCAGCCATTAGTTCTTCACTTATTTTTTTCCCTCCTTCTTTTCTTTGCTCTCCTTATGAGTCTCCAAGCAAATACATGGTAGACTCACTGGTCACTGAAGGTTTTTTTTTTTTTTTTTTTTTTTCAGTGTTTACTCTCTGTGCTTCAGCTCAGATAAATTCTGCTATTAGAACCTGATTTTTTTTCCCTTTCAATGTCTGCACTGCTATTAATCACATCCCATGAATTTTAAATTGCAGACACTGAATATTTTTAGCCTTAGAAATTTTATTTGAATCTTTGTTCCATCTTTAATTTTTCTTTTTATTATGTTTACTTCTGTTTATAATCACTATTTAGAATTCTTACATGATAATTCCATCATTCCTATCATTTCTAGATCTTTTTCTGTTGACTAGGTTTTCTTCTAGTTATAAATTACAGTTTCTTTTTTGCATATCTGGTAAGTTTTTATTGAATAGATATGTGTTAGATATGTGATTTTAGAATTAGATTTGGATTTTGGAATTCTTTTAAGGAGTGTTGGGATTTATTATGAAGGTAGTTAAATTACTTGATGATCAGATAGATGATTTTGAGGTTTGTTTGGAAGATTTGTAAAGGCAGGTGTATGGTGGTCTTTATTCTATTTTTTTATTTTTATTTATTTATTTATTTTTTTATTTTTGACAGGCAGAGTGGACAGTGAGAGAGAGAGACAGAGAGAAAGGTCTTCCTTTTGCCGTTGGTTCACCCTCCAATGGCCGCCGCGGTAGCGCGCTGCGGCCGGTGCACTGCGCTGATCCGAAGCCAGGAGCCAGGTGCTTATCCTGGTCTCCCATGGGGTGCAGGGCCCAAGAACTTGGGCCATCCTCCACTGCACTCCCTGGCCACAGCAGAGAGCTGGCCTGGAAGAGGGGCAACCGGGACAGGATCGGTGCCCCAACCGGGACTAGAACCCGGTGTGCCGGCGCCGCAAGGCGGAGGATTAGCCTAGTGAGCCGCGGCGCTGGCGGTCTTTATTCTAGACTTTGGTTTTGCCCTAAAAATATTACCCTGTATCTCAAAAGAATATTACAATATTTCAGTAAAATATCTGCACTGTGACTAGTCGTGGCTTAACAATTTATTGTTCCTTCGTAAACTCTAGAAATTGCTCAGCTTTCCCTATCTTGATCTTTCCCAGGCCTTGCGGATAGTAGTATGCCAGGCCTTGCTAGTACTATGTGTGCAAATCTCATTCGATAGTAGACTCAAGGAAAACCGATGAAGGTTTCTAGCACTCATTTTCTGTGTGGTGCCTTTTGTTCTGATGCAAAACCCTACAAATTTCAGCCATTTCAGTTCCCTCAGTGTTCCCACCTTTTTTGTTGTTTCTTCAACTCAGAAAAGCTATTGTTCTCTGTTTAGGTCCTCCTTGCTGGTGCTAAAGTTCCCTGCAGGTGGACAGTTGAATTGATCACAATTCACATTATTTACTTCCATTCTCTTAGCAATCTCATTCTTGTGCTCTTATCCATGACCTGGAAACATTTTTTCCCCTCTAAATTTTATCAGGTTTTCTACTTAAATATGGTGAGAGGATACATCTACATTTTTCACTCCATCATGGTTTAAAGAAGGTACTAACTTTTTTATTGCATTAACACAATTTCTTTTTTGTTTAGCTGCTTTGATTTTGTAAATAGGTATAAAAATTCTGACCACTACTCTTTAAAAAATCATGAAAATATTATAAAAATGTAGGCAGAATTGACTGAAGATCAATTAGATTTTTAAAAATAATTTGAAATAATTTTTAAAGTTTCAAAAAGGGGAAACTTATTTATTTTTTGAGCTATTGTAAATCAATGCTGACAGGATGGCCCAACATCCTTGAGTGCTCCAGTGTATATTTTCTACAAACAAGGTTATTCTCCTACATAATTAAATTACAATCATCAAATTAACTTTAGTACATTACTGGCATCTAAACCTCACATCTCATTCGAATTCCACTAATTGTTCTAATAATGCTCTTTGTGGCAAAACAATCCAGTTCATTGCACCATGCTTCCTTGCTCTTTGCCTGGAAGTTCCTCAGTCTTTTCTTCACTCTCTTGATTTGATAATTTTGAGGATAATGAGCCATTCAGTTATTTTGGAGAATGTCCTGCAATTTCAATTTATGTTTCCTTATAATTGTATTTGATTATGTAGTTTTGGCAGGAATATGACAAAAATGATGCTGAGCAATTACTATATTGGGTGGTACATAATTTCAATTTATCACATTTATGGTTCTGATAACTTTGATAATTTAATTAAATGTTTTTCCTGCCATAAAATTACTTTTTGATTTATTGATTGAATTTTAAATATATTTTTTAAATATTTATTTGAAATGCAGAGTTATAGAGAGACAGAGAGAGAGAGAGAGAGAGAGAGAGAGAACACTTCCACCAGCTGGTTCACTCCCCAAATGGTCACAATGGCCAGGGCTGGGCCTCGCTGCAGTCAGGAGCCAGGACCCTCATCTGGGTCTCCCACATGGGTGCAGGGGCCCAAATTCTTGGGCCATCTTCTGCTCTTTTCCAGGTGCATTAGCAGGTAGCTGAATCAGAAGTGGAGCAGCTAGGTTTGGAACCAGTACCCAAATGGGATGCCCAGCATCATAGTAGGTGGCTTTACCCTCCATACCACAGTATTGGACCCTGATTTATAATAAGCATCTTATGGGAATTACTTTGTAACTCTTTTCCTTGTATGTATCTCATTACTCATCAATCGTTCATTCATATGCTAATTTATTACAGTTGTTATGATACTAAATAATTTCCTCATCTCGTAATTTCTTCTATCCTTCTTAGTTAGCTTTTTATTACAAGGAAAAAGCTTTCTCTTTTTCAGACTCATTTATTCTTTTGTATATATAGGCACTCATAGATGCTTGTTTTATTTCATAGGTGGTACCTGTTTCTATCATTATTTATTTGGTATAAAAATTGTCCCCAATTTGAATTATTCCTAGTGGGTTATTAATTTCTCTTAATCAATTGCACTTTAGGGGTATAGAAACTGAGATATAGAAAAATTAAGTAATTTTCCTAAGTGTACACAGCTATCATCTTAATAGGGTTTCATTAGAATCCGATCCTGAGACACAGATTCGAAACAAAACAACTCAATAGGAAGTGGAGAAAGTTCTGTGCATTTCTGGTCAGGAAGTGAGATAAATATTAGAAGGAAACCAGCAAAGAGTGAATTATTAAATTAGTCCCATTGTAGATAATTAGAATTTAATGTTTCTGGGGAAACTCAGTGAACCAACATAGAAACAGACCTGAGGGGAATGGAGTTAGAGTATTTATATACTAACACTTGTCAGTCGTATATTGAGGGATAATATCTTGGGGAATTATTTTTCTGGGATTTCTAGCATCTGGATGAGTAGTTAAAGTAGAGTTTGACAAGAGAAAACCCTCAGGCAAAGAAATGAAATGGGAACGGGGAACATTGCTCCTAATAATTATTAGGAACTGTATAGATGTCTCTTATCCAATGCCTTTGCTATGAGCCAATCTTGTGTTGTGTCCAAATGCTTATGGCTCTATAGATTTTGCCACTATTATCGCTGGTATTCCTAAGCCAACACAACCAATGAGGATTACACATGATATCTATAAAAAAGAAAGCAGGGATTTTATTTTTACAGCTAGCATTGTGAGAAAACAGACTGTTTAAACAAACAAATCAAGTTTCTATCTTTCTGTATTTTAAGTTCACTTTAGGAAAAACTAAATTGAAACACAACTTTTGCAGAAGTAAGCATCCATTCTTCGTCACACAGAACAATTAAGCTCAACAAATATTTGTTGCACAACAATCATTTTAAGCGCATCTTAATCCTGAGAGAATATATTGAAAGGTAGCTGTTCTTCTAGTTTATGAAAACCCCAAGTAAGAAGAGAATAAATTATACCAATGGAAAACTTTGAAAGTGTTTTCTTTGAAAATGTAGGGAAGGAATGTGTATTTGTTAAAATGCAGAGAGTCTGGAGCCAAGTGTTTGGTTGCCAATTCCTGGCTGCCTCACCTCCCATGGAGTCATGTGTTTAACTGTGTTCCTCAAAATATGTTAAAATCAGACCAGCATTCCCACTTCTGCGAATTTTCCCTGGAGACAGGCATAGACATATTTTATTTTTGTATAGCATTTTATTTCAGCTTCATTTCATTAGTTTTAGATTTACAAAACAAACCATGACAGCACCCTGATCTTGAACTTTTGCCACTAGAACTGTGAGACAATAAATTTCTATTTAAGATGCGCCGTTTGGTACTTTGTTATGGAAACTCCTAGCAAATTAATAAACAGGCTTTTTTGTAACCCCTTTGTGCCACAGTTTCTTCATATGCAAAGTGACAGCAACACTAATATTTACCTTCTAGGTTATTGTGAAGGTTAAATGAGTTAATAAATATTAAACGCTTAAAATTATGCTTGTTACTTAGAGGCATAATGCAGACATTGCTGATTGCCTGATTCAATGACTATTTCCAATTCCTTCTGTTTTGCTACGTATTAGGTAGCATTCTATTTGTAAGTTGAGTTTTCTGTTTCTTTGCAGGTCAATAGTTGCCTACCAATACAAGAGAACAAAAAAGTAGACGTTTTTGCTTTGCATGGTGGAAATCACAAGTTATAAGAAAGAAGATTAGGTAAATCAAAGTAGCTGTATCAGAAGGCTTGAGTTTTTGTTTTATCCCAGGAGGTTAGTGTTTTAAAAGAAAGAAAAATGGTTCAAAAGATCCGAGTCCTATGTCAATGTTTTTAGAAAGACAGAGATAATTTGTTAGGTATATATGTTGTGTGATAAAATACTTTAAGTCATTCTCCTGGATCAAGATGTTGGTCTTCACAAAGCTGTTTTAAATGAAAATGTTATGTAACTGTGCATTACCTATTTACGCATTAGCACATCAGTTTATCTTATTAAAAGTAAATTGAGAAGAGCTTGAAGGGAAGTACTACTTAGTTTCATTTGATGGGGTGGAAATTAGTGGTTGAGATCACAGATTTTAGGGGTCTGGTATGGATTACACAACCTAAGGAAGATTGGATAGTTGGTGATTGGAGGTTGAGTTGGGTATAAGGGTTGGAGGAAATTGAAAAGAGAAAATATTATGTAACACTGTCTATGTTACTTACACATTCTGTTATTTAGTACACATTGTTTATCTGTAGACTTCCTAAATCTGCTGAAACAAATCACCACAGACTGGGAGACTTACAATAGCAGATCTTTTCTGTCAAAGTTTTCGAGGGCAGAAGTCCAAAATCAAGGTGTTGGCAGAAGCATGCTCTCTCTGAATGTGCTGGGGAGGATACTTCATTGCCTTTTCCTGGGTTCTGGTGCTTTCTTGGCAGGCACTTGATTCCAGTCCTTGCCTTGATTTTCTACATGGCATATCTCTCTGTGTCCAAATTTCCCTCTTTTTTTTTTTAACTTTTATTTAATGAATATAAATTTCCAAAGTATAGCCCATGGGTTACAATGGCTTCCCCCCTCCCATAACTTCCCTCCCGCCCGCAACCCTCCCCTTTCCCGCTCCCTTTCCCCTTCCATTCATGTAAAGATTCATTTTCAATTCTCTTTGTATACAGAAGATCAGTTTAGTATATATTAGGTAAAGATTTCAACATTTTGCCCATATAGCAACATAAAGTGAAAAAACTACCATTGGATTACTAATTATAGCATTAAATAGCAATATACAGCACATTAAAGACAGAGATCCTACATAATTTTTTTTCAAATTAATTAATTTTCTATGCCATTTCCATTTTAACACCATGTTGTTTTTTTTTTCATTTCCAATTCTCTTTATATACACAAGATCACTTCAGTATATAATTAGTAAAGACCTCATCAGTTTGTGCCCACACAGAAACGCAAAGTATAAAAATACTGTTTCAGTACTAGTTATAGCATCACTTGGCTTTAGACGACACATTAGGGACAGATCCCACATGGGGTGTAAGTACACAGTGACTCCTGTTGCTGATTTAACAATTTGACACTCCTGTTCATGGCGTCAGTAATCTCCCTAGGCTCTAGTCATGAGTTGCCAGGGCTATGGAAGCCTTTAGAGTTCAAATTTCCCTCTTAAGTAGATCCCATTCATTAAATTAGGGCCTGCTCTGATTCAAGGTGATCTTATTTTCAGTCTACTTAATATGCAAAAATCTTGTTCCCCAAATAAGGTCACATTCACAAGTTGTAGGTGGGTATAAAATTGGGGGGGGGCAGTATTCAATCTGGTACTTTTTTTTTAACCATGAAACTAGAGAATTATATACTTGTGCTTCAATTTCTCATTGTAAAATGGGGACAATAATAGTTTCAACACCAAAGGTAACCATGGAAGGCGTTGATCATTCTTTGACTTCCCATTTTATGTTCCTTGCAATATGCTGTTTTTTTCAGGGGAATCAATCCATCAATGGATTTATGACCCTTCCCATTCCATATGTGACCCCATGAATAGATAGGGCCCTTGGAGATTTGCTTTTGATCACAGGAATAGAGTGCTTGAGGGAATATATTGTAGAGATGGGCCTTATCTTTTCGAATCTTGACTGTACCAACTGTTTAGCTTTGGGAATTGTTTAGCCTACCTTTGCTTCAGTTTCCTCACTTGTAAAATGGGAGTGATAATGGTACCAACCTCTGCCTATTCACCAGCTACTATAAATGGTCTTATTTTGGGCACAAAGGACTACAAAAAGAACACTAATAAAGAAAGACAGAGTCATTTATTTGACACCATTCCATGTATACTCATTATTCTGAGGTGCAAATGTACACTTCAAATCCAGGAGGAAAGGGAATATTGTGCTGACGGATGTAATATAATAAATATACACGTGCATATTCATATATTGCCAAATGTCTTTTGAAGCTGTGTAAATTATTGATTTGAAAACTAAGAACTGAAAACAAGATACATATGAAACCCTTCAGCATCCTGAGATAAAAATGGAGTGAAAGATCATGACTAGAAAAGTTCTTGTCCTGTTAAATTTCTTCTGTTTAGTTGCTAATCACAAAATCCTGCTCAGTCCCTTTAACAGCTCCCATAACCCCAATATCCTTTAAGCATCAAGAAGCAGAAAGTACTCCAACCTTTATTTGGTCTGAGTGCCAAATCTAAGCTCGGTTTTTGAAGATGAGCTCCTGCTCTGATTGAAGGACTGAACTTTAGTGTCATCCAACACTTTTCACCATGCCCTCAGATAATCCACGTTATTGATGGAATCTATGGTAGTTTTGTTAGATACAATTCTTGACATTGGGGATTTCTAGTGAATGCATTAAATTGTCATATTATGGAGTTCTCAAACCAGGGAGGAAGACTGACCATAAAAAGGGAGCAGAGGGATGTATATATTTTTTAAAGATTTATTTTATTTATTTGAAAGAGTTACAGAGAGAAGTAGAGACAGAAAGAGAGGTCTTCCATCCGCTGGTTCACTCCCCAGATGGCCACAACGGCCAGAGCTGCGCCCATCCGAAGCCAGGAGCTTCTTCTGAGTCTCTTACATGGGTGCAGGGGCCCAAGGACTTAGGCCATCTTCCACTGCTATCCCAGGCCATGGCAGAGAGCTAGATCGGAAAAGCAGCTGGGACTAGAACTGGCGCCCATATGGGATTCCAGTGCTTCAGGCCAGGGCTTTAACCCACTGCGCCACAGCGCCAGACCCAGAAGGATGTATATTTTTAAGTTGTGGTGGATGCCATGAAGAAAATGAACAGGAGATGAGTGGCAAGGGTCGGAGTGGTTCTGAGGATGGGGGGCTTATTCAGACAGGGTCTAGCAGGTGATGAGGCCTTCTCTGAAAGACGTGGATTATAATGGGCCCAAGGCCTCAGGGAGGTTATTCTTCAGAGTCGAAAAGGCAGTTCGGATGCCTGTGGCTGCTGCTCTGAGGTCAGAGTGTCTGTATGTGTGTGGCTGTCCTTTGAAAAGCAATTTTTATTAATTTATTTGGAAGGCATAGAGAGGTGGCAGGAGGAGAGAGAGAGGAGAAGAGAAAGAGAAAAAGAAAAAAAGACACAGAGTAGATCTCCCACTTGCTTGTTCACTCCCCAAAGGCCTGCAAAGGCTGGAGCTGGGCCAGGTTGAATCCAGGAGCCAGGAACTCAACTTGAGTCTCCAGTGTGAGTGAAAGAGACCCAATTACCATGAGTTATCACCTGCTGCCTCCAAGGGTGTACATTAACAGGAAGCTGGAATGGAGAGCAGAGCTAAGACTCGGCTCAGAGACTGCAACATTGTACTCAGGTGTACTGAGTGGCAGCTTAACTGCTGCACCAAATGCCTCCCTTGTGTGTGTGCTTTTTATCTTAAATAAAGATTTATTCATTTATTTGATAGGCAGAGTGACAGAGAGAGTTGGAATGACAGAGAAATTGACCATTTGCTGGTTTACTCTCCTAAATGCCTGCAATAGCCATGGCTGGACCAAGCTGAAGGCAAGAGCTAGGAATTCCATCTGGATGTCACACTTGGGTGACAGGGACCCAAGTACTTGGGCCAACATCTGCTGCTTTTCTGTGTGCATTAGCAGGAAGTTGGATCAGAAGTGGAGATGCCAGGACTCATCGGGCACTCCAACGTGAGTGCAGCAGCTTAACCCATTGTGCCATAACACCTGTCTGAGTGGCTGCTTTTGTGGTTGGCTGCTCCAGTGCATTTTTTTTTAACTTCTCTAGTCCTCTTGTTTTCGTGAGGGGATGGCTTAGGCTTTCAAAGTCAGGAGAACCTTGGGTCTTAGTGTGTGACCCAAAGATCACGTTTCTTTTGGGGCCCTGCCCTGACTGGGAATCCTGTGTTCAACCTCTGGGTTTTCCAAGGCTTTTGGCCTCTTTCCTCTATCCTTTCTAGCTGGAGTCATTTTTCTTCTGACTCCTCTTTGCTCTCTCCTGGGCTTCAGAGAAAACAAGCTGTGGCTTTTCATAGGTGTCCAACCTTGTGGTCCCTGAATTGTCTCATACACTGAGTCCCTTCTACCTACCGCTGCTCTGCCAGTACTTACTATTCTCCTCATCTAAAAACATAAACTAAGAAAATCACGGGTGGAAAGTGCAGTTAGTTAATAAAAATGGTGGCATAAGACACAGAGAGAACCTCAGAGACTTCAGATTTCTGGGGGCAAGAATTACGAAGTCTCCTCTCAGACATATCTGTGCCTTCTCATATCACACAGAGGCATGATAAATGATAGGCTTCTTATGCTTGATCTTTTGGCTCTGTGTTCCCAGAATTAGCAGAGATCTTACTAGGGCAAGGAGCAATCCACCTGGGAAGCTGGAGAAGTTTAGGATGAAGGGAAAGGGACATGTGTACTTGAGTCTTCTTAGGTGGGGTGCCATGGAAGCATAGCCTGTGAAAGGGACTCAGGTGTTGGAATTATTGCTGGAGGACTTTTTAGGAAGGATCCAAAAGGGAGACAGCAAAGGAAGAAAGACAAAAGTGTGGAGTAAGGCCACGATCTAAGGTTAAATGAAGCTTGTTAAGTCCGGGGTGGGTATAGGGCCTGTAGCACATAAATTTGATTACCTTAGGTTAAGGAGCTAGCTTTTTACCCTACCATAGGACAGTCATTGGTTGTGGGGTAACCCATAAACCATGGGGTTGGGGGATGTTTAAATCAGAATGTGGCAGCTCTTTCAGCAGGGGCTGCTCTGTAATACTTCTGGTGGTAACTGAGCATGGGAGTACAATGCTGGTAAAGAGACTTGAGAAGGACATCCCACCCAACAGTGCCCTCACCGAGGTTTACAATTTGACACAATATTTAAAAATAGTTGTAACTTCTTAAATTGTGGTACAATGACAAGGCAATTTCGGTAATTCTCCTATACTCCCCTTTCCTTTTAGGGCTCTGATAAAAATTAATGTTAGATAAAAGTGGATTAAATAGAGGCACAGGGAACTTGAAGTCTACATATTAAATCTGTCCCTCTACCATTTTCAAGTTCAAGGTCTGATAGCTAAAATTGCTGTGAAGAGGAAGGGCCCACTAGAAAATGGATGGATGGGTAGCAATGGAACATAAACAAAAGGCAAGTACTCCCCGGGGAAGGGTGCCCTACACCAAGAGCTTGATTTGTCCTCTTCTTTGGAGGATAAATCTGTAATGTGAGAAGGCTCCATAAGCTCTACTAGTCTGATTGTACCCATAAATATTGGCTTCACTTAGCCAACTCCCTTGGCTCTGATTCCATGCTCACCAAGCAATTGTGCGACTGTAATTTGGTTTCCCAAATAGATCTATCTGCCTGTGGGTGAAAGAATGTTTTGTCATACTGACAGATACATTTCAGATGAACATAACAGTTATATTTCTCACTGAGAATGAACAAATTGTGTTTCTGTTTGTACTTTAGTCAATTGTGAGTTTGGTTTGCTGGAGTCATTTTCCCTGTACCTAATCAACCCTGTGACAAGGGTGTAATAAATATACGACACTTTCAAAGTCAGGCATTAGAACTGGAGCTATGATAAACTCTCCTCGTAGCCCTCCCTGCCCACCCCCCCCCCCCATTGTAGCACACTTCCTTTTATTTTCAACACATAGGTATGGAGGTGATGATAGAGAGGTCTTTGGAATTTTGGCTGTTTGTGGAGAAGATAGAATTTTACTTTGGTCTCTGTGAATGTGTATGTCAGAGAAGAATGCCAAGTTCATGGAGGATGGTAAGATATGAGCCTACTCCACAGGTTCTCAATGTAGGTGATGAGACAATGGATAAGGGCAAGAATCTAAGTCTCACAGCACAGGAAAGGAATGTGAATTATCCTTTCCCCGCTCTCCACATCCAGAAGGGAGACGTAAAAATAAAGCCAGATGGATGCTATGCCTGTGGTAGGTTGAATTGTCCTTTGAGTTTGGCCTACTCCGCAGTAATCTGTGTGGCCTGCCAGGGCCCTGGAGAACAGACATGACTTTCCCAACAGTGCAGACTTCAGAGCAATAGGATGAAGGAAGGAATTCCAAGAATTCACATTTGCAGCTCATGTGAAGTACATCTGCAAGTCTGGCTGCGCTGGGCGTTCAGAGGAGTCAGAAACACATAACTGGAGAGGAAGCTTGAGGCCAGATGGTAGAGGACCACACTCAGCTAATGAGTTCTGCTTTTCCAAAGAGTGCTAGAGCTCTACCCTATTGCATCTTAAAAGGAGATTTTGAGGCTTTTCACAATAACCCCCTTACTATAAAGTTAATGGGCACAAGATCATCCATAATATTGCTATGATCACATTTAAGGGGACTTATAAATCTCATGGAAAATTTACATTACTTTTTCATTGCATATGTGCATGAAAATTTTTTGAATTTTTACTTTCAGAATTTTATTTTAAAGGGATTTCTGTGGCATAACCTGATGGCTATGGTACTCTGACTAAAAATCATTTATAATGGTCAAATTGTAAGAACTTTTATAACAGCTCTATTAAACTCTCTTGAAAATAGAGAAGTACACATTATATATACCTTTGCACTAATCATTTCATTAGATTTTCAAAGTAACTTGTATAATTAGTTTCAAAGAAAATTTATGAAAAATGACAAAGCAACTACAGAGTTCTGTACAATAAAATCCAGGGTAAAAATAGTTTTATTCAGGTTGAAAATTTATCAAAGGGCATGAGTGATTTATAAATGTATTTTGGTGATCTAACATATGTAAAGGTACTTTAAAAGCGGTCTAGTTAAACTACTACAGGTAAATAGTTATAGCTCATTTAAAAAAAATCCAACCTGTATGATTTCTTCCCGCTAAATAGAAATAATTTCTCTGAAAACATTTCATAAGTAGTCTGATTATTTAGTTTCTTCATAAAGATTCTTTTATAAGTTGGGCTAATCTCTGGAAAGCTGTATCAATCTGGAGAAACTATGGAGGATATTTTCAAATAAGGACTAGGAGTGGAGCTGTTGACATAGAAAACATCTTATGGAAACAATAGTACTTGTATCTGTGAGACAAAAAAAAGCTCCTCTCCCCATTGGTGTAAAAGCTGTTATATATTAAGTTGTGTGAAATTGTCTGGGTGCGTTGATGATACTTGTGTGTGTAAAACAATTCTGTCTCTCAAGGATTTGGGGTAGTCAGAAACCCTACTCTCAACCAGAGAAGAGGCTTTTGAGAAAGAATTGGCTTGATGACAGATCTATCAACATCCACGGAAAGCAATGTTTGTGTCCAGGACTTGCTGAACTGCTGAAAATGTCAGGATCATCTATTATGAGAAAATCGTACTTTCTTGCAAGCTCATAGATTTCCTTTTTTGCAGTCTCTTGTTAATGAGACTCCAGGAGGTTGTTGCCATTTGGGACAGTGTAAAGAAATTTGGGAGTGTTTTTCCTAGGGTTCTTTGAGTCTTCTGGTTGCCATCTGGAAAGGATTTCTTTGAGGGAGTCTGTCATAATCCCATCTTCATCACTGGCAGCATTCGGGACGTGGCAGCCTAGTGGCTGCAGACCTTGAAATGTTCCTGCATAAACCGGTTCATTCAGGAGGATATCATCTCCAGGATTAATGATCATTTCAAATGCCTTACAAAGCCGATCTTGGCTGCCAGATGTGGAACAGACATCCATTTATCGTTGATCGGTGGATAATGGATGGTGGGAGGACAATTTAACTTGTAACTGTTTTAGCCAAGAGAAAAGCTGTGGAATTCCAGCACTTTAACATTGACGTGCTCTCTTCGTTATCTCTTCTCCCAGTTGGGTGGTGTTTCCATTTTCTACAGTGATAATAGCACTCTTATAAGGGGAATGTATTTGGATTTGGATATACGGGAACCAAGGAGATGAGCAATTTTGATACCCTGCCCAATATATCAGCCGTGGTTCAGATGGGAGAAGGCTTTCTGGCTGGCTCATGTCCATGAGGTACCATGGGTAATTCATGTATGTGACAGCCAAGCAGCGAGCTCCGGCTTCAGGTGTGAATAACTCTGTCCCAGGTCATTGCCATTGGCTCAGAGGACGTGGGGATGAGGGTTGGCTCAAGGCACCTACAACCCTGATGTAGTGCCTAAATCAACTCTAAGCCAGCATGACTTGCCTTTGCTGCTGAGAGTCACTGTAACACAATGTCCCTGTCCGTGAACGTTTGGAATTGCTCTCATACTCAATTAAGTGGTGGTAGGACTGAAAGAAATTATGTCAAATTATTTTCAATAAAATGATTTTTCCAAAGTGAATGTTTTACATCTACGTGGTCAAAAACTTAGAATTTAAGAACCTGTAGGGGTTGTGGGAAATGGAGATTTTCATTTCCATTCTCTTCAACTCTACTACTAAGTCCCAAGATCAGCTACTTGTCTTTTCTGGGACAGGCAGCACTCAGATTTCCAGTGGCTTTGTATGGATAAGAGGTTATCTGGAAGTCTTTGCAAAGACAACTGGATAGGCTTCCCCAAACCTGGGCTTCCATGGACTGGCAGGCCACATGCAAGCAGTGATGGGGTCTAGGGATGACAGCTGGGTAGGCAAAGGATGAGGATACTGTATCTCTGAATCCCAAGAGGCAGTTGACAGTCTGTCCTTTCATTACTGGTTCATTGCAGAAGACATCACTTCAGCTGGTCTCATTACCTATGAGATTCTAACACCCAATACCAGACCTGAGTCTACTGAGAAAAATGACTGCCCATGAGTGACCTCCCAACCAGAGATGGCAGATTTAGAGTAAACCTGTCAGAACCTGTGCCACTCAGTAGGACTCCTGCAAAATTAAAATGACAGAGAATAAATAAGAAACAGAGTAAGATACAAATCTCTTGTAGTATTCTATTTATAGTCCCTAGAAAATGAGGAATCTGATTATAAGGAATGCTCCATCTACAAAGAGACTAATTTCTTGCCTAAATTCCTAGTAGAGTGTAGCCTCCATTAGAAAAGAGATGATGTGTTCCTCAAGTATTAAGCATAATACTGGCACAGAGTAGGCAGTAACTAGAAGCTACAGAGTGCATAAACAAGTGAATAGGCCACTTCTTTCTCTTGGCTATTTTCTCTTTCTCACTACTGTCTCCTATCTTCCTGTATTTCAAAACATCCACATCCCATACTATTAGATAGCTTGTTCACCTTCTTATAGTGATCTTTTTTCCTCAAAAAAGGATTCTAATACTTTAGAGCCACTGCTATATTTCATGACTCCTTAAACAAATTCTAAGAAACAATGATAAAATTTGTAGCAACTTCACATGTCAACCTGAGTGCCCCAAGGTTATCTTTCTTACAGAGGGGATTGGCAAACTTGGGAAATTTGTGACAAAGTTCCATTACAAATGAAAATTCTATGGCCAGAGGAACCTGAAAAGCCCAGAAGGAACCTATAAGAATTTTTAAAAGGTTTAGCTATCATGTCTATCTTCTTAGCAGACAAGACATATAGACATTGAGCCATTCTCTGTGTTAGGGCAGAATGTAACCAAGTTTAATCAGATTGATAATCACATTTAAAATTATATAGAAAGTGAACATTGGGTTTCAAGGCAAAACTTTAAGAAAAAAGTAAATATTAGCTTTTAAGAAAGATTTAAGAAACAAATAGAGATAGAGTCCTTGGCAATCAGGGCTTTGGGTATTCAAGTAGTGACATGCATCTGAGTATGTTAGACCCTGAAGATATTTTCATCTTTTTACCATGATTTTAGTCTTTCAGGGGACCTGGGCTTGTACTATTAGTTATTTTATTTGAGCATAGTTTCTATTAAAGGTCTTTTATGACCTATAATTTACAGGAGTCATTTCAGATTGAGACTTAGATTCATCTAATATCTATTGGGTGTTTCTATTTCTGTCAGAGATCTGTTTAGAATGGGGGATAAAAGTGAGAATAAGGCAGACACTATCTTTACCTCCCTCCCAGAATGTACAACTTAGTAAGAATATGACATACAAACTCAGAATTACATAATGTGATATGGTTTGTGATGGTGAAGTATGAGGTTCTCTGAGAACACCATGAAAGAGTGGGGAAGATTGCCTAGAAAATGTGCTTATGAATTGAAGATGAAGAGGATTTAGATGAAGTAGAGGTGAGATAGGAACACAAAGAAAGGTAGTCCACACTGAAGTACAGAGGAAAAGTAGTAAGTTTAAGGAATGGTCCAGGAAACTGGGTGGATGGATAACCACAGCTACCATAGGAAGTTATGGCAGCTATACTCTTCACACAACCACGGGAGGAGAGGGTGTGGAAATCCAGATGACACTCTCCTCATCGGACCTTTCACCCTGGCAGGAGGCTACCTCTGCTTGGAGAAGAAGGTATCTTTTCCAAGGAGTACAGAGTTGTCTTTTGGGCTCACTGGGTCCTGTTAAGACTTTTAAGTCAGGGCAGAATATGAAGGGCCTAGAACATTTTGGACTCCAGTCCTGAGAGCACTGGGAAGCTCTCCTGTACTTTAAGCCTGCGAATGACAGATTAGATATGCATTTTACAAAGTTTACTAATAAGGATAAATGGTAAGTGGATAGGGGACAGAGAGAAGGTTGGAGAGAGGACAGAAGTTCAGAGGAGAAATAAGAGGGGCCTACACTAGGGAAGGGTGTGGAGAAGAGTGATTGTGGTGGTTCACTGGGGCTTGGGGTCTAAAGGAAGTGGAAGAAGTAAGGGCTATGCCTGCGATACAGTCTTGAGCAGCTGAGCTGACTGTGCTGTCTCCAGAGCTGGGAAGCAAATTGAATGTGTAAACATTAATTATAGTTTTGGATATGCTCAGATTTTTATTAGGTGGGGATGTGAGATAGCTGCTTACATTAAATAAATTGGAAACTCCAGAGCTGAGACATTATTTGGTGTCGGCTGTATAACCATGAAGTAAACATGAAATAACAAAGGACTGCCTAGAACTCTTATTGGTGAAATGATGGAAAATATGAGGAGTCTTCAATGAGTTCATGGAAAATGTGTATTATGAAAAACTATGCACGGATTTCAAAATGTTTTGCACTAAAATAAACTTCACTTTAAGTTCATTTTTCCCACAAAGTTCTCAAGGTACCCTCATTTGGATTAGAGATAGAAAGGAAGAACACAGCATGAGAGATAACAAGATGTGAGCTGAGAAAGACTTCTAGAACTCCAAGTTTCTATCCTTTGTTATTAGAAAAAGTATTTTATAAAAATTATTCCTGTAATGTTCTCTCTGTGCATTGCTTTTTGGAGGTAGGGGATCAAGGCCAAAGAAGAAGTAGGGGCTTCCTTGGAATCCAGGTATTTTTGGCATCCTTATTATTTAGAAGGGGAAAAAACCCTCTAGGCAGCCTTTGTACTTAACATTCGCCCTTGCTTTCTTTCCCAGATCAATTGCTTCTGAAAATAGATGAACACAGACTTGCATCCTTAAATACTTTCCTGTTAGCATAGTGATGGGGTACCTGCTGGCACAAGGGGGACCAGGTTTTCAAATCCCAATGGTTATGCAACAAACCACACTTTAAAGAGGCTTCTTCCACAGGCTTCAACTCAAACCCCAGCTCTGCCATTTTATTACATTGAGGCTTTGGCAAACTACTCAATGTCTCTAACACTCTGTGTCCTCATTTGTAAATAAGGTAGTTGGAAAGATTAAATATTAAATGTGTGTAAGGTGTTTGGCACTCTGCCTGGCTTATGGCAAAGGTTTAGTGAATACCAGTTGTTATTAATCATGGAGCTGCTAAAGTTAATACTTAGTTTTTATGAATGGTTTAATCTAACCCTAAATTCATGGTGTCAGTACTTGGTTTGGAATTTCCCTGATATTTTCTCAAGTTATTTTTTTAATTAAAACTATTTTCTTTTTAATTGCATGCTTAACAATTTTTTTTCGGGCATTTATTATATATTAAAACTAGTGCTGAGGCATATTTTAGAATTCTGTATATAATTTATAAATCTAATTAAAACCTCCAAATACTGTTTGCATTATTACTGGAATTTTCTGGATAATTATGAATCTTAGAAAAATTAAGTTACTTGACCAAAGTATCTGATGATTAGTGGCAGAGGTGATATTCAGTACCATTTTTTGATTTCCTTTCTTACTATACCAGTTGACTTTCCTGATATTAGTGCAAAAGATAATTAAGGAGACAAATAGTTGTTTTGGGTAATAAAATGATGCTTTGAGTAATGTAAAATAATCTAAGATTTTTAAAAAAGATTTATTTATTTATTTGAAAGGCAGAAATATAGAGAGGAGAGAGAGACAGAGACAGAGAAAGAGAGGCAGACGGAGAGGTATCTTCCATCTGCTGGTTCACTCCCCAAATGTCTGCAACAGCCAGGGCTGGGCCAGGCCAAAGCCAGGAGATAGCAGCCAGGAGCTTCCAACGTGGTTGCAGGGACCCAAGGACTTTGGGGATTTGCTGCTGCTTTCCCCAGGCCATTAATAGGGAGCTGCATTGGAAGTGAGGTAGCTGGGACTTGATTTGGTGCCCATATGGGATGCTAGCACCACAGGTGGAGGCTTAACCTTCTACACCACAGAGCTAGCCCCGAAAAAAATCTAAGTTATTTTGACATTGTATGGTTATAGGCTAAGTCACAAGTAGTCATATTTTGAAAACATGGTTTTTAAATTTGGCTTTGGTTCTTTCAACTATATTACTTTATAAGAATGAAGTTTTGTTCATTTCTGTTGCCCTTTTCTTATGGATACTCAGTTTTGTTCAGGTCTATCCTTGTTCCACAAAGCCATAAACTTTGCAGGTAGCTTACTGTGTCCCAGGTCCAGAGGTTTGCTTAATTGGTAGTCTAGGGTGGAAAGTCCCCCTTTGTTTACTAGTGAATAGGAATGTAACCCAAGTCAGGCTTATGAGATTTGGTTCTCTAAGACCCAGGAAGGAAATAAAAAAAAAAATGAATGCATCATAGAAGAAAAGAGTGTTTAGAGAAAAACTTGACAAAAATTGTAAATGGCAAGATAGAAAAATGTTTCTTTTTAAGGATTCTTTTTTGAGGATATTTTTATCTAATCTTTTTAATAGAATCATTGGTGTCATTTGTAAATTAAAATATCATCGACATGTAAAATATGAATCTATTACAAAAAGTAATTCCAAACTTTCCCATTAACTTGGAAGTTGTTCCCTATTTTTCTGCTTGGAGTGAGAATTTGTCCAAAGACTGTTGTAAGTCCTTGCCTCCCAGTCCTGTCTAGGCTGTTTTCTCAGCTTGTGAGTAAATCATGACCATTGCTCGGGCTCATAGGCAAAAGTGAATATCCTTTCATCTGGTGCCGACTGTCTTCTGGTCCAGACTATAACATCTGGCAAGACTCTGTTAATGAGTCTCTAGTTTAGCCTGTTGTTGCTGAATGATTTTTTTTTCATGGCATCCTTATTCTCAGCATTCAAGAAATCCATAACATTGTCCTGTTAATAGCGTCTTTGTGTGGCAGATGCCATGAGCACATTTCCTTCCCCTTTCAGCACACTACATATTATGCAGAGACAACTCTAACCAAGCAAAGTTGTAATAGGTGTAAATAAATAATTTACCATTTTCCTCATAGGACAAATGACTACATGCTAATTTGGAACCTGGCAAACTTGGCTTGCTTGTTAGAAAATTTTAGAATAATGTGTCCCCTTACTGCATGCCATATATCCTGTTTTATATGGCAAAGTTCCAAATGAATAAATGCATTGTGCTTCTCCTAACACTATTTTCTGGAAGACAGGAAACCTATGAGTGGCAGAGGCAGAAATTTAATGTTGCTTCTGCTGACTGATTCCTATTTTTCATTTATATATTCCTACCATCCCAGATTGAAATTGTGTTATTTCTACAAGTCTGTCTATGTGAGGACCCAAGATATCACCTCTGATGTTTCATGAACCACTGTATTCCCTGGGATTCAAAGTTTCTCTATTTTTAGCAAGCACAGATAGACATGGGTATCTCTTGGTGCTGAGAATTCTGGACATCCTGGGATGCCTACATTAAACCCAATGTCTTTCCAATGTTAGAATTATATTATTCTCTGATTCATTTAACATTATTTCAAATATTGAAGGACTACTTTGTATTCAAAAGCTAAGTAGTATAACTTGGAAATCTTGCATTTATGCCTGTGAAAGCTTCTACTTTGGGTACAAAGTTATTTTCCAATATGTACTTGTTGAGTACCAGTTTGTGCTGGGCACTGATCTAGGCACTGGAAATACACCCATGGAAGAGAAAAACCAATATCTCAAGTAGATTATTTTCATGGTAAGAGAAAGACAATGTGTAGTAACCTCATAAATGTGTTACATGTTATGTGTGCTTCAGAGAAACCAAAAACTGGAAGGTGGCAATTGTGGGGCAGGTGCTGTCAATTTTGATGGGCTTTCTGATAAGGGCATGTAGAAAATGAGGACCAAGAGTTGCATTAGACAGTTGAGAGACTGGATGACTGGAAAAACCATCTATATGTCAGACTGGTAATCAGGTAGTAGGCAGTCATTTACCCTGTCCCATGACCTGTCCCTGTGCCGTACTAGTTATTTTGAAAATACTCCTTGTCCACGATGGCAAAGAATTTTGACAGAAATATTTCTGTCGAAGAACCCAGTGAGACAAGTGCTGCATTCTTCAAGTTACAAGGAGGAATGACCTGGAGGCGCAGTTACAAATGCAGCAAGGAGCGACAGGTGCTGGTCCTGTCTAATGGCCTGAGCCTCCAATCAGCCAATGTTTTGGGGAGAAGGTTGAGATAACGATCCTCAAGTGCCAAAGGGGAATCAAATGAGCAGCCTCCAGATTCAGTGAAATAAGCATCATTGGAGGGAAAAGACAGCTTGAGTTGGTTATCTGCAAAGCAGTGATGTCAGAAGCCAGCCAGATTTCAGCTAGACAAGAGTGGAGGGAATATTCAGAAAAGTTCAGGATGAAGGATGTTTTATCGATGACAGGTAGAGAGCCTCAGAGGCTAACATGGAATTTCAGAGAGAGGCCAGCTAGTGGCGAACTAAGGGGGTGTATGGTCCTACATAGGGATAAAAACCCAGGAAACAGGGGACTGTATTAGTCAGAGTTCAGTGGAGAGGCACAATCAATAGGAAATTTATATAGGAATATGAATGGCAGCGAATTAAGGTAGTTGATCCACATGACTGTGGCACCAGAGAAGTCCAAGGACAAGTTACCTGCAGGCTGGATACCCCAGGATTCTGGTTGCATGGCTCAGTGCAAATCCAAAGGCCTCAGGAGCAGGCAAGCTGGCTGAGAGTATAACTCTTAGACCGAGCCTGAGTGCTAGCCGAGGGGCTGCGGATGTAAGTTCAGCTGGAGAACGTCTCAGCTCTCAGGGTGAGAGACAGATTGACTTTCTGCATTTATTCTCTCTGGACTGTGGCCAATGAATGGTATCCACCTATATTGAGGGCAGGTCTTCCCCACCTAGGCCAGTCCCACTCCTACATTAATCTTGTTTGGAAAGGCCCCTGGCACACCTCAAGATAATGCTTTCCCATGTTTCTAGGTATTCCTTAGTGCAGTCAGTTTGCACCTAGAATGGACTGTCACAGGGAACAAAGGAGCGCTCAGTTAGGGCGGGGAGTGATGTGTCCTGAAGGCTTCCCAGTGAGTGTGGGGAAGACAGCAAGGGGCAGCTTTCTGGGAATAGGCGGCAGTGGAAGGACTGTGTGATCTGTGTGATCTGTGACTCTGTGGGTGCCCTCTGCCACGTGGTGGGCGTCTCATAACCAAATACTCAGATAAGTGCCACAGCTCTGTTTCTATTGCCCACATAATGTCCAAACACCTGAGCCAAAATGGAAAACTTCATGTAATTGTTCAAATGGTTTTGAAATATCCAAGTGATTCCATTATGTTGGACGAAACCTTTGTATGGCTGTCTGAAAGTTCAGCTTTTGGTCTGTTCAAGTTGCAATTTTTAAAGACCTTTGTTTACTTTGGCCAAAATTACAGAGACTCTCTAGATGTAAGGTCACCACTTTACAGAGGAAAGGCGGGTACTACATAAATGTAATTCCTGGGTGTGACTCACAGCCTGTGTGTGTGTGTGTGTGTGTTGTGGTTTTTCCAGATTGTATACACACACACACACACACACGAGTTGATATTTAGGAACCAGCTTTTCTGATCACATGAAATTTCACATTCAGGAGCTTTATTTAGATATCAGGTTCAAGAACATTTGGCGGCCAGCGCCATGGCTCACTAGGCTAATCCTCTGCCTGTAGGCTAATCCTCTGCCTGGGGCGCCGGCACACGGGGTTCTAGTCCCAGTTGGGGCGCCGGGGTCTGTCCTGGTTGCCCCTCTTCCAGGTCAGCTCTCTGCTGTGGCCCGGGAGTGCAGTGGAGGATGGCCCAAGTGCTTGGGCCCTGCACCCGCATGGGAGACCAGGAGAAGCACCTGGCTCCTGGCTTCGGATCAGTGCGATGTGCCGGCTGCAGCGCGTGGGCGGTGGTGGCCATTGAAGGGTGAACCAACGGCAAAGGAAGACCTTTCTCTCTCTCTCTGTCTGTCTCTCTCTCTCACTGTCCTCTCTGCCTGTCAAAAAAAAAAAAAAAATTGGCAAATCTAAGAAAGGGAACCACAGAACAGACATCATTGGATGGTAAGTGGACGCTGTGTCAAAATGGGCGTGGCTTCTCGGGCTAATCAATCTCTGCACAAATGAGGAAACAGAAACGGCCATTGACACGAAACACATGCATGGCACGTGTGGGACCAGACCCCAAGGCTTTGAGTTTTGTGTTTCCTGGACATCTGAAGCAGCAAACTCTCTGTAACTTTGTCAAATCAGTGTCTTCTTTTCTTTACCCTGCACTTTCCATGAACTTGTTGAAGACCACTAGGATGCATGGACTTCAAAATTTTTTTTGCATTAAAGTAAACTAATCTTTCTTCAATGTCCTTAAAAATTTTTAAGCATCCTTATAATGCCCATATGAATTGAAGCTACTTTTGCTGCCACAGGAGAATAAAACTATTAATATTGAAAAGCTTAACATCAGGGTGCTCACTGAGTCTGTCAATATAATGGGGTCCACCAAAATGGGGGATAGGGGTAGAGGGGAGCTGCTGGCTGGGCTCAGGCCATGTGCCCCAGGACCCGGCTGTGGATGGTCCCTGCTTGTAGACAAGGGGACCTGTGTGTCTTCCCTTGCAGTGTAACCAGGATGAGGAAACTGACCCTGCTCATTCCTGTGCCCGTGCAGCCAGTCGCAGTCGTGGAGAGGATTTGAGTTCCCTCCGGTAACACCTGGGCTTCACCACACACGGCTCTTTAGCTGTTTGCTCTGGAGAATAAGAAAGGTTGTCAGCTAAGAGGTCCTGAGCCGTCCAGTGAGACAGGCAATGTCACCAACCCCACCATTCATCGAAGTCCTTCAGGTTAATGATAAATGACTCAAATCCATGGGAAGGTCCAAGAGTGCAGTAACTCCGATCAGCTGCAAGGACAGGAAGACAGCGTCAATGAAAGAAGTCATCTAACTGAAAGGGAAAATAGAGACCATCTCATCCCTTGTACGACGGATTCTGACTCATCAACAGCCGGGAAAGCACTAGAAACTGATAGTTGTGGTTCAGCGGCCACTGAACAAGAGTCTCTCGACATTTCTTGGGTGCTACTTGGGAACATCTCAACAACCTGAGTCAAAAATGGAACCTGAGATTTTAAAAGAAGTGCGTGCTGCTTACTCGGCTGAGGGAAAAGATGCTGTGACAGAATCGGTAATAAATGAGGAGAAAGAATTCCGTGGAGCTCATCCGTCTTCATTACTGACCACAGCTACTGATCACAATATTCCAGATCTTGGCAGCGTAAAAGAAACCGATACGCAGGATGGTAGTGTGTGGAAAAGATTATGTGACTCACTGTGCATTCAGTTTTCAGAATTCCTTGCTAAGAACTCCATCCTGGCCTCCCACATGGGTTGCAGGGGATTCCTCTGCCGCCTTCCCTGGCACATTAGCGGGAAGCTGGGTGGGCAGCAGGGCTGCCTGGACTGGAACCAGCACTCCACTGTGGGGCATTCGCCTAGCAAGCAGCAGCGTTAACTCACTGTGTCACAATGCCGACCCTTTAGAGGGGAAAGAACGTCACTAATCAATATGAACAATGTGACAATTAGAAATACACTGAATGAGATTCAGGTTTTGTGCCTCAGTTATATTTTACTATTCCCATCCATCTGCCACAAAAGCTGAGTTTTACTGTTCTCATTTATCTGTCACAAAACCATATATGGTTAAGTAATAAAAACTGGATGTTTAAAAATTTCTTGGAAGTTACTACTGAAGTATTAAAATCTGTCTTGATTGACTTACTAAAATCAAAGCATTTTCTAATAATGAAAAACAGAATGCAGTCTGTTACCTCTCAGCAAGCTCTCCTCTGAGCACTGGAATAAGAGCTCGTAGAGGAACAAGTTGGCAATTGCTCAGTTGATATCATGTTTCTTTCCTCCTTAGTTTCCTCAAGTATAAAATGAAAGAGTAGGAGCAGATAATCCTCTAGGCTTCTTTTAACCCAAACTGTAGATAACTCTATGAAAATCTTAGCAATCTAGAAAAGTTCTAAGTTTTCTGAATGAGGGATCAATAAGCATTCTGAACATTTTACTGAAAAGCAGTCTTCAGCTGCAGCTTGTGGAAAAAACAATTGTCAAACTGTTGGGCACATTGGTTGGAGTTTTGTTAACACAGAGGAATGAACACTAGTTCGTACGTACCTCAGGAATAAGAAATAACACATCCTTTGTGGGTTTAACTTTTTAAGTTTTATTCCCACAAAGGAGACAAGAGCCGTTTACTTATTCTGCAATTACAGTAGGAGGAAAGCTATCAATAAAATCCCCTGCTTTCCCCAGTGGTTATGCAATCCTAATAATTAAATCTACACATCTGCTAAATAACAGCAGATTCAAAGTCTAGCAATTTACATGGAAGAAAACAGATGTCATTCTGCTATAATCTCTTCACTTTCACCATGAGTGCTGTGAATGCTGCGCACCCCGCAGTGATTAATCTATCAAAATACTCTACTCCATTTACTCCGTTTTATTACATCCTGTGTCACAGGAGATGGAGCAGCTGTTTCTGGGTAGTGAGCAAAGAACTTGTACCAAATAAAGCCTTCTCTGACTAGGTGCCACACACCAATGTTCCCGAATTATTGGAAAAGAGAGATCAAGTGTCTCCAATGGGATGCTTTTCAGTGGAACTGTCTCAATCCACAGCAAAACTGGAAAACGACCTGAAACGTTCGCTGAATAGATGGACTCTCCCTTCACAGAAAAAATACTTTGCAATTCTACTCCTTCCTTCTGAGTGGAAAACTCAAGTTCATATCCCTTTTTAAACACAGCAGGTTCTTTCCTAATTAAGTTGCTATTAAGTAAAACTCCACTTGCAGGGGGGAAATGTAACATGTAAGATAATCCCAAATTTTGGACTTATCTTCAGAAGTTTATATGGAAAAAAAGGTAGAGTTTATCATTTTAGGGAACTTTATTTAGTTCTGAAAATTGTTATCAAAGAGAACATTGAAAAATTGCTGGCAAGTTACTGAATAGATTTTTATTGATGCAAGTGAGATATAGAAGGGAAAGAATGTGAAGAAACTAAAAAAAAATCCCCTATACATTTTTTTAAAGATTTATTTTATTTCTTTGAAAGACAGAGTTATGGAGAGAGGGGTCTTCCATCTGCTGGTTCAGTTCCTAAATGGCCACAAAGACTGGAGCTGAGCCAATCTTAAGCCAGGAGTCTGGAGCTTCTTCCAGGTCTCCCATGTGAGTGCAGGGGTTCAAGGATTTGGGCCATCTTCTGCTTTCCCAGGTGCATTAGCAGGGAGCTGGATTGGAAGTGGAGCACCTGGGACTAGAACCAGAACCCATATTGCATGTGGGTGCTGCAGGCCAGGGATTTAACTTGCTCTGCCATAGTACCAGCCCCCAAACCCCTATATTTAATGTGTTCTTGAGAGGAAACAGATTTTCTTAGATGAGTGACTCAAACACTTGTGTATACAAGAATAATCTGAAATGCTAGAACATCTGGAGATTTTGATTCAGCAAATCTGCAATGAAGTTCAGGAATCTGGATTTTTAAGGTGCTTGCGGATTGATTCTGATTCAGGTTGTCCTTGGATGATTCTGAGAAATGCTGCCTGGATAATAGTTCAGGTGCACATTTATTGGTACTATGTTTCACCCAGTATATATACGTAGTAGGCACTCAACATATGTTTGCCAAAAACCTGGATTAAATTAAAGGCTCGATCTTTGGAGTCAGACGTGTGATTAGGTCAGAGTCCTTTCCTTTCACTAGTATTTCCATTTCAGGTTGAAAGTTCTTTCTCAGTGTCAGTTTCTAATCTATAAAATGAATATAGACATACCTATATTCCAAGTTTTTAAAGATTTGCTCCTGGAAGGATTTGTCTATCTTCCTTTAGGTTGATTTCCTCCTAAACTCACTGATGTCAGGATTTTGCCCCACTAACCGACCACAACTGCTCTTGTTGTGGTACAAAATGGTTTCCATGTTGCTGAATCCAGTGGTTATCTTGGGTCTTCATTTTTGTCTAGTAGTAGAATTTACAGAGTGGTTCGTACCTTCTTCTTCAGTGGAATTTCTTTACGTGTATTTTAAGTTCAAAATTTCCATTTATTTCTTCCACCTCACTTGTTGCTCCCGAGTCTCCTCTGTGACCTCTTTCTCTTCTTGTTGACCCCTTTGCACTGGAGTGCCCTAGGGCTTAGTCCCCACTCCTGTTCTTTATCTACATTCACTGGCTGCTTTTGGAAACCACATCTGGTGGCTACCAAATTTATATCTTTGTTCTAGACTTTTCCTCCTGAACATAACAGAATCAAATATCAAACTGTCTCCTTGACATCCTCAATTCAAATTAAGCATTGCCAAAAATGAGTAGCTCATTATTTCTCTGCTTCCCCAAACCTGCTGTACCTCTGGCATCCTTTTTTTTTTTTTTAAAAGATTTATTTATTTATTTGAAAGAGTAACACACAGAGACAGAAGGAGAGGCAGAGACAGAGAGAGGTCTTCCATCTGCTGGCTCACTCCCCAGATGGCCGCAACAGCCAGAGCTGTGCCAATCTGAAGCCAGGAGTCAGGAGCTTCTTCCGGGTCTCCCAAGTGGGTGCAGAGGCCCAAGGACTTGGGCCATCTTCTACTGCTTTCCAAGGCCACAGCAGAGAGCTTGATCAGAAGTGGAGCAGCCGGGACGCGAACCAGTGCCCATATGGAGTGCCATCACTGCAGGTCGTGGCTTTACCGGCTTTGTCACAGCACTGGCCCCAACCTATGGCCTTCTTCATCTCAGCTGATGGACAATTATTTCAGCTGCGTAGTTGCTCAGAATAAAGACCTTGCAGTCATCTTGATGCTGCTCTTTACATTGGACTTCAACTTTAAGCCATCAGGAAATTTGGCCCTCATTTTCCACCACCTTCAGTGCTAACATTCTGATGTGAACAACCATGATCCATAGCCTCAAATACTACAAAAGCCCAACTTCCCTGCTTCTACATTTGCCTCCCTAAAGATTCATTGCGAGGCAACCAGAAAAATGCTTTGAAGGTCTAAGTCATATCATACTACTCTTTTTCTTAGAACCGGTCAATAGCTTCTTATCTCATCCAGGGAAAATGCCAGGTTCTCACTATGACCTACTAGGCCCTCTGATACAATGCTAACCTTATCTCCAGTATTCTCTTACTAAACTGACATCTTTGCTGTTCCTGAAACTGATGTGACTATACTAGCTGTTCCATCTACATGAAACATATTCACTGCAGAGAACCTCATGACTTTTACTCTTACCTTCTTCAAGTATTTGCTTAAAAGTTACGTTTTAGTGAGATATCTCCTGACCATCCTACTTAAAAGTAAAATCCCAACACTCTCTCTGACTCTTCACATCTTCTTGTATACTTATTATAATGTATAACATCTATCATTTCCTATCCTGTATGATTTACGTATGGTTTCCATTTTTGGTTTATTGTAAACTCTAAAATAATATTTCTCTTTTACTTTTTAGTTCCTTGTTATATCCTAGCACCTAAAACATTGCCTGACACATGGCAGTTGCTCAATAAATATTTGTTACATTAAAGAATGAACGAACACTCCCAATTTTGTTAATACAACACATTACTGCATTAAATAATTATTGAATCAGAATTAGCCCTTAAAGCATTCAGATCTGGCTAAAAAGCCCATGAGAGTTTTGCAGGCATGGAAAGCCAAGACACTGTGGCAAAAAAAAAAAAAATGACCTAAATGAAAGATCTTGGTAACTGATATCCCATCAGAAAGAACGGGCCATCAAAGAAGGAGGTATCTTTCTCTGAAGGGAGAAGAGAACTTCCACTTTGACTATGGCCTTGTCTAAACAAGATCGGAGTTGGTGAACTCAGGAGGCTTCCATAGCCTTGGCAGCTCATGACAGGAGCCTCAGGTGATTACTGACGTCATACAGAAGAGTGTCATTGTTAAATCAACAATGGAAGTCACTGTGCACCTACTCCCCATGTAGGATCTCTCTCCTTAATGTGGTGCACTATGTGAATTAATGGTAAAACTACTACTCACACGGTACTCTGTACTTTGTGTGTCTGTGTGGGTGCAGCCTGTTGAAATCTTTCCTTAGTGTTACTAAGTTGATCTTCTGTACATAAAGATGATTGAAAATGAATTGTGATGAAGAATGGGATGGGAGAGGAGTGGGAGATGGGATGGTTGTGGGTCAGAGGGAGGTTATGGAGGGAAAAGCCGCTATAATTCAAAAGTTGTACTTTTGAAATTTATATTTATTAAATAAAAGTTGAAAAAAATTATTGAATTAAGATAGTCTCCATAAAATAAAAAGTTTGAAAGTAATTTAACTGGATGCTTAACTAATATACTTTTTAAAGAAAACTGGCATAGATATATTACCATCATAACATAAAAAAGGCTGAATTATTGTAGAAGGAGTATAATTTGTGAAAACAACATTTAAAATATATACTAGATAATATGGCATCTTTCATTAAGTTGATCAGTACAGATGACACTTTGAAGTGTTTATGATGTGTTAAATGACCTCCAGCTTTACATATAATACCTTGTTAACACTTAAAAACAGCCATGAAGACAGCATTATCATTATTTTTATCCCTTTTTTCTAGATGAGGAAAGTTATGAATAGAGAGGTCAAGTGATTTTCTCAATGTTGCACAGCTATTGAGCTTCAGAACTGGAATTCAAGGGCAGGTGGCGTGTTCTGAGTAAACAACTATATGGAGTCACACAGCCACTCAGTGTCTGCTTTTATTCAAAATCCTTGTTCAATGGCTGAAGATTTCCTCTCAACAGATGTGTTAGAAGTAGTTGGCCTTTGTACTTTTCTGATACTCCATGTTGCTCTATGGTTAAGACTTAGCTCTGTAATTGCTAAGTATTTATCTCTATTTCATACATTTTTGACGGCTAGAGGCTAATCAAGTGCATGCCCTGAGAAAAATTTTTATATGTATATGTTATAGGCCTATTGGGTTCTTTCAGCTTCGTCCATTTTCTTTTTTTTTTCTACAGATATAACAGCTTGGCCTCAAACCAGTTTTCAAGGAGACCCAGATGGTGAATAATAATTTTAATAGATCCATTGTTCAGTTTTAAAAAGATATCAGTCTGGTCATTAATGAAAGCCAGGAAATTGCTTTACTATAGTGAAGTACTGTCAAAAGACCATTTATAAATTGTAAGGATATTACTTTTTCAATTAAATTTAAATATGATAATGAATGAAGAGAAAGGTGTACCAACTCATATTCAGAGGAACTTGTATAAACATAAAGGTGAGGAAAAAATGAAAATCATCAAAGTACTTATAATTTCTACGAGCAGGTACCTCATGAGCTCAGTTGAAGGGTCAGTGCTAAATGAGTGCTGTTATATTTTAACCCAGTTTTCCTGGGTTACTTTTAATCTTTTGACTTATATTGTAGAGGTGTGTTATCTCCTAGAGACAAAATCTTTTATGGAGTTCAAATCCTGATTGAGGTCATCAGTGATTATGGGAGGACTCATAAATAATATTCCCTATATTCTGGGTTAAGATTGGGATTTCAAGAGCCCATTAATAATGGTTACACTTTACTGTTCTCTATAGTTGGAAAGAAGCAAGGTTAGACTGCCCTGAAGTAGACAGAAAATGAAAGTTCATGCTCTGACTTTCTGATAACCTGGAGAAAGTTACCTGAAAAATTATGATCAAAGTGGTAAAAATAGCCAACAATTTACTTTAAAAGCTGTAAGCTCCTTTTAGCTTTCAGCTTGAAATTGTGACAATGTTTTGGGCTTTGGAAATATATTTTGTAAGTTGAAGTTATTTTTACAAGTGTAAGTTATACTATGAGATATGACAGGAAATTTGATGTCTCTTATTGATGCATTAATAAATGTAAACATTTGTATGCAGCTGTTTTTGTTTTCACAGGGTGTCCAGTGTTTTCTACAAAATGGGGATCTTAGTGAATCCTAGAACATGAGTTCATAGATAAAACTAGAGCCTAGGGGGTGTTAGATATCCCACTGTACAGTAAATAATGTTGTTGCCTACCCAGTATTTATTCCCCTTCTCCTCTTTTCCTAATGGAACATTGGGGCAAGAAACCACCTACTCTTCTAGTTCAGGGAAAGCTACCCCTACTGTAGGGGAGATGGATTCTGATTGGTCTAAGACTACTATTGAATCAGAAGTTGAAAGATGACATTTTAAACAGATTATAAGAAAGGACATATATTCCACAAGTGTGGGTGGGGTTTTTCTTTCTGTTTCTTGTTCAATATGAACAAATGAGTGTGGAATTCTCATGGCCAAAGATAACTTGAAATCATGAGATCACTTATAGGTTGGAGCTGATATTGAGGAAAGCTGGGTGGAGAGAAACAAGAAACTCAATCCTTGATAACAAAGTTGCACTGTCTCAGTGACCCACACTCAGAGCACTGTACCTCTGGGCTTCTAGTACTGTTAGATCATCAACGGTTAAATCAGTTTGAGATTATACTTTAGATTATTTGCTCTTTGTCTTAGCTTGACCTGTAACAAAATATTATAGACTGCTATTAAACCATAAGAATTTATTTCTGACAGTTCTGGAGGCGTGAAAAAGTACAAGATGAAAGTGCTAGAAGATTTGGTTCTTGGTGAGAAGCCACTTCCTGGTCTATAGATGGCTGTCCTTTTGCGATGCCCTCACATGATAGAGAGAGAAAGCTTCGATGTCTCTTTCTCTTATAAGAACACTAATTCTAGCACAGAGGCACCCATTTATCTAAAATGAATTACCTCCCAGATACCTCACCTAATAGTATCACATTGCGGTGAAGGCTTCCACACGTGAAGTTTGGAAGCACACATTCAGTCTGTAACATTCTACCTGGAGTGCTACAAAATTCATGTACTTCTCACGTCTAAAGTACATTCTTTTCATGCAAATGTTCTTGTTTCAGTGTCAACTCTGAAGTCTAAAGAACCAAGTCTCATCTAAATTAAATATGAGTGAAATTTGAGGTATGATTCATTCCAAAGGAAAAATCCTCTTTTGTAGTGAACTTGTGAAATTAGAAATCTCCTTGCAAAATGCAGTTATGGGGCAGACACAGGATGGATGTTCCCCTCCAAAAGGGAGAAATTTGAAGAAAGAAGGGGGTGATGTATCCTAAGCAAGTCCAAAACCTAGCAATACAGATACAGCTAGGTCTTTTTAGAAATGATTTGTTTATTTGAAAGGCAGTTAGAGGGAGTGAGAGTGAGAAAGAGAAAGAGAAACATCTTCCATCTGCTGGTTTACTCTCCAAATGGTTGCAATGTCTTGGGTTGGTCTGGACCAAGTCAAAGACGTGAGCCCAGAATACCATCTGGGTCTCCAATGTGGGTGACAAGGACCCAAGCAGTTTGGTCATCTTCTGCTGCCTTCCCAAACACATTAGCAGGGAGCTGGATTAGAAGCAGAGCAGCTGGGATTCAAATCAGCACTCTGATATAGGATTCCAGTGTTGTAGGTGGTGGCTTAATTTGATGTGCTGTAATGACAGCCCCACTATTAGATTTTAAGGCTCCCGTACAGTGTTGTCTATTTCTGTGCTTTGCTTTCTGTACCCACTGGGGAAGCAGTCATGCATCCATGGCTTTACTGGGTGCTGGTGGTTTCCTCATACTCTGCTTGGCATAGCTAGAACAATCAAAGTTCCAGGGCACCCTGACTCCACAGTTCTGGGTGCTTGCATCTTGTCTGTTGAAACTGTGGCAATGGCTGTGCTCTTTGAAATCAAGGAGGGAGCCCTAATGATCTCAAAATCACCTTTGGGTCATTTTTCCCTTGTCTGAGAGAATAGTGCATGTTTGCATCCATGCACCTTTGATCCAGTACTATGGACTCTAAGATATCCTTCATTTCATCCCATCTTTGATCCCTTTAGTTCAAACTGGCAGTGTTTCCGTGTGGGTGATTGGTTAGGTTTGTGGTTCACACTCCCACTTAATATCCTTATCAGATGGTTATTAAGCTGCATTGTTTGTATTCTTTTTATTATGAATAGGGTGAGACTTTTCCAAATCTTTGAATTCTGGTTCCTTGTTTGCTTAACAATTTCTTCTTCAATTCATTTCCCTCTTATCAGATTTTATAATAAGCCATCAGGAGGAATCAAGCCATTCCTTCAACACATTGCTTAGACATGTCTAGCTAAATATCCAGTTTCATTTCTCACAAGTTCTACCATCCACAAAACTCCAGAACATAAACACAATTCAGCCAGGTTCTTGGTCACTTTGCACCAAGGATCATCTCTTCCATTGTCCAGTAACATGTTCTTCCTTTCTATCGGAGGCCTCCCCAGAATGCCCTTTATCCTACCCATTTCTACAAACATTGCATTGATGATCATTTATACATTCTCTAAGAAGATGGGATCTCTCCCAATTGTTCTCCTTTTCTTCTGGAGTCCTCGTCAAAATCACCTGTGATATTGTCTTCACAGCAGCTTTGGCATGCTCCTCAAAACTCATCAGCCTCAGTCCATTCCCTAGTGTCAATCCTGCTTTCATTCATGCTTTTTTGTATTTCTTCTCAGTACCAGCTTCTGTCTTTGTCAGCTTGGAATGCATAATAAAATACAAGAGACTGAGAGACTGGGATAACAGACATTTCTTTTTCCCTCTTCTTGTAGGGGCACTCATCCCATCATGGGGCCTTCCCCCTCATGACCTCACCTAAACCTACTTCTTCCACAGGCCCCACCTCCTAGAGCTATCACATTGGGCTTTAGGGATTCAACCTAGGGATTTGGTGGCGGGGTGAGTGGGCATGACTTCTGTTCATGGCAAAGTGCTTGTGATTTGATATGAGATTTGGAGCCGCACAGCCACACACAATTGGAGATGACACGGCCATAATCAATTGTCCTGTTAGAATCTTAGGTAAAGATTGCATTTACCAGATGTCAGGAAGAGTTCTTCTTGGGAAGGGAGAAGGAAGCTAGAGCAAAAGTATTTTTTATTTGCAGGGAATGAAGTTTCATGGAAGGAGAAGAAGAGCTGTGAGGAGGAGTTTGGGTGAGGAAATACTTGACTTGTGTCTTGATGGAGTGGCAGTGTGCTGTGCACTGACCTCTTTGTAGCACTTTTGGAGAGGGGGTGGCTTAGAGTCTAACAGCTGCAGATGAAAAGCAGTCGCAGGTGAGCAGGGCTTCAGGCAGAGCTGGGAGGAACTGTTCCTCAGGAGGACCTCATTAGCAGACAACGGAAAACTCAACACAACTTGTTAGAGTATATTGGAGGAAGCTGACCCTGGAAATGCGGGAGGCTTGTGTTGCATTTTTATGTAAATTGGTTCCTTTCCATTTTTATTTTGGTAGGAAAGATTTTTGCCAACCTGGGGGGGGTATTTTTATTGTGATCAATAGTAACACCCTTAGTCTTAGTAACACCCTTCAAGGAAGGGAGTGGGTACTTGGAGCAGCTGCCATCTGTGACATTGGGAAATCTCAGTTCTCCCTGGAGGTGCTGCAAACCTGGGTGCCACCTGAGCTTTGTGAGAGGCACACTGAGTTTTCTCCATAAGACCCAGATTTGGCAAACCTTTTTTGAAAAAGGCCAGGTAGTAAATATTTTAAGTTTAGGGGGCTGAGCACTTATTATGGCAGAGAGCAACCTGTGTTAGTTGTCAGTTGCTATAATTGAATATCTGAGATGGAATAATTTATAAGGAAAAGAAATGGATTTCTTAGAGTTTGGACACTGGAAGTCCACGGTCAAGGGGCTGCCTCTGGTGCGAGCCTCTTTGCTGATGGGAAGTCTTCCGAGTCCTGAGGCGGTAGCACATGGTGTAGGGCACATACCAGACACAATGCCAGACTGGCTTTTATAACAGCCTCATTCTTGAGATAACCCACTCATCGGCAATGGATTAATACATTCAGGAGGGCTCTGCCCTCTTAACCTAATTATCTGTTAAAGGGCCCACCTCTTTCACCTCACAGTGGGGAGTCAGCTTTCACGTGAGTTTGGTGGGGACGTTCAATCTATGACCCAACCATAGACCACACATAAACAAATGAGTGTGACTGGGTTCCAATACAGTTATACTTAATGGATACTAAAAATACAATTTTCCATTGTCATAGAACATTATTTAAAAACAAATTTCAAACCACTTAAAAATGTGAAAATCACTTTAAATATTTGGACTACATAAAAGTCAGTAGTGTTTGTTGACTCCTGCATTAGACAGTAGCAGGCACTAGGGGGCAATGGACCTCTCTTCCACGAACAGTGAATGCCAATCTCTTAATGCCACTTCAGTCTCTTCATCTTTGAGGGCGAGTTCCCTTCACTGAATCACCTGGGAAGCACATCCTTCACACAAAGGCAGGCATTAATTTTCCTCTGAGCAAATGCAGGCTGCTCTGGTAATGAGAAAAGGACATTTTTCCTGTAAGCCTGGGTTTTTGTGTTTCATCCTTTGTGAACAACAGACCACCCTATTACTATGCTGAGAAACGTTTGGCTCTTCCTCACCAGTCCGGAAACTTGGCCAAATCACAGACCAACCATGCTGGTTGTCAATGGCTGTACTTTCTAGTGCTGGCAGGAATGATGCCAACTATGATTAAATTCTTTTGATTTCTGGCCTCCTACTGATGGGAACAATGAGGGGTGGTCTTGCCAATTTCTTCTAACACATACGTAAAATTGGTTTTAACCACAAATAACGTTATATTGCCCATATTGTTTCTTGTTAAGAAAAAAAATCAATCAACAATGTAGCCAACATTTTCCCTTATCATCTATAACATTATTTTAATTACATTATTTCACTATAAATTATAAAACAATTTGGTCAAATGCTCTAATTTTGGCTTCCAAGTAGTTTTCAATTTTTTTTAATATGATAAAACTTGTATGGTGAAATTCCTTTTAGGTGGATCTTTGAGTGGATTCATTTTGGCTGTTTTAGGATGAGTTCCCAGAAATGCAATTGCTGGAGTAAGCACATATTGAAGTGTTTTTGATCAGCATCACAAAAATGCAATCTAGAGTTCCCTTGATCAATTTATATCTCATTAGCAATAAATGAAAGTGTGATTTTTCTCTGATTTGTAGCATAAAAAATTTAATTTGCTAAGAAAGTTCAAAGTTTTAAGTACAACTTTCTATTTATTTATCGTTCCCAGTGTTGTGAATAGTTAATGGGACAGGCCCATTGTCTTCGTGATTGCTTATTCTCAGTTTCCAATGTGATGCCCAGCATATTGTAGATATTCAATAATTTGATTTAAAAAGAGAGCAAGAGAGAAAACAGACAATACTGCCAATATCCAAATGTGTACTTCACATACTTTTATCAATTATTCAGACAAGTTACTTTGTTAGAGAATATGATCTGATTACATTTATGAGCTCTGTTTTTTCAAATCTATGGTTAGTAATGTACTGTTTTTTCCAAATATGATTTAAAATATAGAAGAAAAGACAGAATGATTATAGTGGAAGTTTATTTGAAATTTTATTTTGATATTTCCTATCCCTTTTATACTACTGGCGATATTTCTGTTTTGGTCTCTTTCTCTGAAATCCAATTACGTAATTCATTTGGTTAGGGCCGTATATCTTTTATTTGGGATGTGTGTAAATGCAAAGATTTGGAAATATTTTCATGTTTTGGATGCTGATACAAGTTGGATAGCAGCAAAAATAAATTGTCTCGGACAAATCATAAATGGAAATCTCCTTGTCATCAACAGTGCAATTAAGATTTTGCTATCATAACAGTAGTTGCAGCTGTGAGTTCAAATGAAGAAATGCCTGCAAGGGCAAGATTGTCTCTTTAGATTGATGCCCTACTGCTACTTGATTGTCTTAGTTGACTTAGAGACCCTGCAGTGTTGAGTAAAATAATTGTCTATTTACACAAAGTAATTTCTGACTCTGAGGTCACTTGCAGTTTATAGAAAAGAGAACTTTTGGTTTTACACAAATAACACTGTGTGAGAGCAATGGGGAAGAATAACAGGTACTCTGGGTAGCACATTTTTAGGAGAGCCTCCTTTTCCGATAAGAGTGTTGTAGATTTAAAATGCTGACCTACTAAGGGAAGCATCATTGTCTGTTTTGTGCAAGCATCGATCAGTGCTTGGCACATTTCAAAAGCCTCAATAAATGTTTGCTGACTGGAGTCATCCTATATTTGCCTTCTTTAATCTGGAAATCACACATTTTCTGAGTGCTTACAAGATGCTTGGTGTTTCTTATCTTTTTGTTTGTTTTAAAGATTTATTTATTTGAAAAAGTTACAGAGAGAAAAGGCATAGAAATCTTTCATCTGCTATTTCACTCCCAAAAGGGCCGAGGTGGGGCCAGGCCGAAGCCAGGAGCCAGGATCTTCTTCCGGGTCTCCCATGTGGGTGCTGGGGCCTAAGGACCTGGGCCATCCTCCCCTGCTTTTTCCAGGCACATTATCAGGGAGCTGGATTGGTAGTGGAGTAGCTGGGACTTGAGCAGGCGCCCATATGGGATGTCAGCTTTGCAGATAGTAGCTTTAACTACTGTGCCACTGTGCAGGCCCCATGCTTGCTGTTTCTTTCCTTTCTTCTCTCTCTTTTTTTCTTTCTTTTTGGTGTTTTAAAGTTACATAGTTTCTGTCTCAAGGGGCTTATAGTATAATTGGAGAGACAGAAACCCAATGTACATGAAAGCCTACTGGTTGAGATTAGATCCAGATTTTAACAGCCACAAGTTGAAATATTACTTATCAATATTTCAAATATCAATAAGTGTGTGGGCTCTTGCCACGAACTCAGAGAAGAATTCTGAATACTGGCTCAAATAGACCAGGCAGCATGGTATGTTTTTTTATGCTTTTTATTTAGTGAGGGAAATGCCTAGGAGGGTGAAGACTCTGTCTAAGGGAGAAAAAGAAGTCTGGAGATTAGGTTGAGGCCATACCGAGCAGAGAGCAGGCCAGGAGCCACGTGCAGCATTTCATTATGAGCAGCTACAAGCAACTTAGCAGGGTAGTGAAGCAGAGAGAGCAGGCGGCCCGAAGGCCTCGCACCCCAAAGGTGATGGCCAAAGGGGATCCAGGGCAGCCAGGGAAAATAAGAGAAGGGCCACCATGCTCCAGGCTTTTTATCCACTTCCAAAGGGGCGTGGTTAATTAGTGTGTTTGGCAGGTGGGTGTATAGGCTTGCTCAGGTAGGGGCATGAGATCAAACAGGGATGTGGTGAAGGCATGGTCTTCCAGCTCACAAATCTAATTAATTTTATCCCATCTGCCTGCCTACATCATAATGATCATCCTTACAACCAATACAATAATGTGTGCTCCAACCTGCTTTGAAAGAAGCTGCTTAAAAGTACAAATCAAAATTCTGTGATAATGAATGACTGGACTTCCTTCTTCTAATTTTCTTCCCCCGAATCCCTGTTTTATATTTCTGCTAATTTTAATGTCTTTCGCTAGATTAAATTATTTCAGTAGCTCTCATTTGGTGCAGGCTAAAATTAAAATCTTATTGGATAGCCCTGATAGATCAGTGAGGTTCTCATTGGCTTTCATGTTTATCTCGTTGAGAGGTGGTGTCTGTATTTGCTCCTCTCAAACGTGGGCGGGATCCATGATTGCTTTGACTAGTCAACATGGCAGAAGGGATACTTTCCCAGGTTTCAGACTTTAAGGGATTAATAGCTTCTCCTTCCTGTATCTTAAAGTATCTTAAAGCACCCACTCTCATAAACTGAATTTCCAGGTAAGAAGTTAGATTACTCTACTGCAAACACAATGTGGAGAAACTCTGAAACAACCAAGGGTGGGAGAGTGACCCTGCTTTCCAGCCTCTTCCATAAGATACCAAATGGAAGACAGAAGATGCCGTGGATCCTCTATTGCAATCCAGCCACCAGCTGAATACCAGCAAGTGACATTCAGCACCATGTGCAGGAAAAGAATCAACCAGCTGAGCCTTGCCTATTTTGCAACGCACATACTGTGAGATGACTGGTTTCAGACCATCAACTTAGAGTGATTGGTTACAAAGAAATACATAAATGGGCATAACAACAGTTTATGAAACAGCAGGAAGCTGGAATAAGGAGTGGAGCTGGCCCTCAAACCCAGTCAATCTGATATGTGGCTGTCCCAAGGTGCTACGTAAATGCCTGCCCAAAACATTTTTTTAAAATGGGTTTTGATGTGATTATGCTTTCCATAATGTTTAATAACCGTAATTTTCATTTAGTCATCTTTATTGGTCAGAGTGGGCTTACAACGGGCCAGCAAAGAAAGCGGTATCTTTCTCTGAAGGGAGAAGAGAACTTCCACTTTGACTATGGCCTTGTCTAAACAAGATCAGAGTTGGTGAACTCAAGAGGCTTCCATAGCCTTGGCAGCTCATGACAAGAGCCTCGGGTGATTACTAACGCCATAAATAAGAGTGTCAATTGTTAAATCAACAATGGGAGTCACTGTGCACCTGCTCCGCATGTAGGACCTCTGTCCTTAATATGTTGAATATGCAAATTAGCGGTAAAACTACTACCCAAAAAGTACTCTATACTCTGTGTATCTTCGTGGGTGCAGTCTGTTGAAATCTTTACTTAGTATATACTAAGTTGATCTTCTGTATATAAAGAGGATTGAAAATGAATTGTGATAAAGAATGGGATGGGAGAGGGAGTGGGAGATGGGATGGTTGTGGGTGGGAGGGAGGTTATGGAGGGAAAAGCTGCTATAATTCAAAAGTTGTACTTTTGAAATTTATATTTATTAAATTAAAGTTGGAAAAAAGAGAAAAAAAAATAAATCCATTAGTCAAAGAGAATGGAAGAGTTCCTGGCTAGAAGTTCCAGGTGGTATAGGTTCGCTCCTGACACACTGTATTCTCAGCTCACCAGAGGCTGCTCTTAGCCAGTCACACTTAGAAAATCCTACATCCTAATATTGGTCTCCTGGAGGTCATAGCTATCCATGAGAAACTTGCACGGGTTTATGCCCCAGGAATATGAGACAGGTACACAACTGAAATACAGAAACCAAAGTCTTTTCTCAAGTGTGTGGCATATACATCTTATATAAAAATTATTCCATTTTGATTTTAGTCTATTTGTAGTCTTTGTTTATACCACTTTGCTTGAGTTTTCATATGCTTTGTTGCAGAACTAATGTGGTTAATTAGGGGTTCACCAGACATTGTTGGGGTATTGCATAATGAGAAGAAAAGCATCACATTATGTTTTTAATGTGTTAAAAAATAGGAATGCTGACAAATATCTTGCCCTACAATTTTGGACACTGAATTATGGACCTTTAGTGGCTTTCCCGAGATATTATTTCATGGCAGTAATGCCACTCTGACAATTAGGAGCACAAGAAGATAGAAAGATCCAGCTTCCAGTAGTAGAAAGACTTACTTGCACTCCCACACAAATGTATCACTCCCTCACCCCAAACATGGACATCCCCAATTGCCCAGGATGGTAATGGGACTTTCAAACATATGGCATTGGCATTGGCTCCTTCTGAACCAAAGCTGTGCTTGGCATCAGGTGGAGCTGGAGGAGGGAGGTAAGGTTACAGCCTCATGCAGAAACAGTTCTCAGTTATTGGAACACAACACTGCATTCCTGGAGCCTGCCCAAGACTCATTATATGTGGTCTTTTTCTCTTCTTCCTATTTCTAGAAGCAGGGGCTGGTTCATTGTCTCTAAGGTTAATTCATTACAGAGCAGAGAAAATTCTTTGCTTTTAGTTACTCATATAATGGACCAGATATTGGAATTGTTGTGTCACTCCTGAGGAGCTGAGTTATTAATCTAGTTCATGAAACATTTTATCTTAAATTAACATCTGAGAAAACTTTGTTTAATGACTCAAAATCAAATAGGAGAAACATTAACAATTTAAAAAGCTGGTATTTCAAAGGGATCATGACAACACTTATTAAAAACTTATTTTAGCTTTTGCACCTTAGTTTGCTCATCTGTAAAATGGTATAAATATTAATAATCCTCCTTTAAGATGTTGAAAAGGTTAAATGAATTAATATATGTAAGGCACTTGAAATAATGCCTGGTATTTGAGCAATGATGAATTTCCTTTCCTACCTTTCCAGAATTTTCAGATTTGTCCTTACCTTCAATTTGCTTCTACCTTCTCTTTATTCCATGGGATGGCCCTCTATCCTTGCCATTACATATAATTTATTATAATGTTAAGTTATTTGTTAAAATAAATAAGTTCTTTTTCCACCGGAATTTTTCTCTAGTGTAAGTGAATTTTTTCTTGTCTTGTTTCAATTGTTATTAGTTTAGTGCTTCTTACATTTAAATGCATTTATCTTATCTTTTCCAGGGTGTTCTAGATTAAATTTTATTACCAAAAATGTTTTTATTCTGACTCTTACCTCTAATTACTTAATTAATAAAAGATCACACCTTAAATGACTTTATAAAATTAGTAAGCAAATTTTTGATAATATTTTGTGAGTAAAAGGATATTTTTTATGTGCTCAAACTCATATTTTTTGTGACAATGGGTAAGCTTAGCTCTGACCAGGGAATTTTAGATTATTTATAGTTGTAGCTATTGCTCCTAATATTCATGTGCTGGTATTTGGTTTATAGGGTTTTAAAAATTTATTTATTTGAAAGGCAGAGTTACAGAGAAAAAGGGAAAGAGAGAGAGAGAGAGAGAGAGAGAGAGAGATCTTTTATCTGACGGTTCACTCCCCAAATAGCAGCAATGGCTGGGACTGTCTCTCTCTCTCTCTCTCTCTCTCTCTCTCTCTCTCTCTCTCTCTCTCTTTCTGTCTCTCTGTCTCTCTCAAATAAATAAAATAAACAAATGGAAAATGAAGAAAGTCATGGATGATGGGAGGAGAGGAGCTGTTTCTGTTAAGAAATGTGAAATTCTCCAAGGCAGGGTGAAGCAAATTGGTGAAACACACACATGATAGCTCTAATGATCAATCCTAGTCTTTGGTAAATTTCTTTCAAAAGAAAGAAGAGTTTTATTTTTCTCAAAGAACTATTTTTGGGGTCTGTGTTATTGACTTGTCATCTGGTCACAAAATGTATCAGAGAAGCAGGACATAAAACACAATGTATATATGTAGATATATGCTACAGAGCCTCTCCTCCTGGCCTGTGCTTGGAGGAAAGGTATCTTTAAATTGTTGACAAGAACTTGCAGGCATCCTGTCCTACAACACTGCAGCCCAACCAGGCACTGCCCTGGTGAAATAAGGCAGCTGATCAATGGAGCGTTTCACATGACAACCAGCTAGCGTTTTCCTGAGGACGGCTCAGAGAGAGACCGGGTGCTTTGCCTGTTACAGCGCTGTGCGCGTAAAATCTCCACTGAAGGAAACTCCAAATTTAATTTGGTTTGTAGTTTGGAAACAGGATTCATATTTTTACCAATTGTAAGGAGACTTGAAAAAGTGAATGTGATAGTGAAATGAGCTGACTAAAATATACAAAATGCACAAGTTATTTGGAGTAACTCTGCTGTATTAATTCTTACTAAGCCATCTCAGTAGCTCAATTACTAAGTCTTGGAGGATGACAGTTGAATAAGAGGGCTGCAGTGTAACCTCCTTATGAGCTTAGAACATGGAGTGGATAGAATCTAGTAATGAAAACCCTCCAAGACCTGGTAAAAGATTTTCTTTTATGATTATTTTACTACCAGGAATAAAAAGATTTTATTACTTCTTTGTACAGAACAGAATGCAGGTCTGTGGAGGGCAAGGCAAGAGACAGAAATATTGATCCAAGGTGTACACAGGGACCTGTTGAGTCAGAGAGAAGTGTTTAACCTAACTTAGGCAGAAAGGTGTGTCTGCCTTGTCCACTGAAGGAAGCGATACCTGAGTTGCTTTGAAGGATATAGAGGCATCAGCTGGGGATAGAGGTTAAAAGGTGTTTCCCTTGGTAGGAACAGCAAAATCACAGAGGACTAATACAGCACCATGGATGGAGAGCCCCCGTCTCTGTCCATGCTTTCTGTGGGTTCCCTTCCCCCTTTTATAATATTTCTCTTTTGTTAATCTAATCCTCATTTTTTGTAAGTCTTTCATCTCAAACATTCTTGTAATCGTCTTTGTTCTAATTGTGTTGCTTTGATGACAATTTTTATTTTAAAATCCTATCCCATGTTTTACATATTGCTATTTATCTTAGAAATTTTAGTTTTTGACAGTAATGTTTTATGTTCTTTACCTTTATGGTTTTTGATGTACTCATCTTGTTGACCTTCTCTCTGATTTTACCTTATTACTTAAAATCATTTAAGTAATAAATGTAAATTTAAGGATTTTTTGTTTTGTTTTGTTTTTTCCCTGTCTCTAGTTTATTTGTACCTTCAGTACAGGAGCACAATAACCCCATGCAGACAGCAGCCCAGGGGTCACACCAATACTTCTTTCCTTGCATTGGCACACAAAGGCTCCTACTATGAAGCCTTTGTTGGAGGCTGGGTGCCTTTGGGAGGAGCCTCAGCTGGAACTGGATCTGCATGTGCAGATACAGTTTGGACCTGGGCCTGGAACTTGTTATGGGTCTGGGCCTGGGACTTGGTTTGGATCCAAGTCTTGAACTTGATTTGGACCAGGGCCGTAGGTTTGCTTCAAGCTTAGGCCTGAGCCTGAACCTTGATTTGAGCCTTAGCCTTGCCTTTGATTTGAGGCTTAGTGTTGGCATTTACCTTGGTCTTTTGCCAGGACAGCATAAGCCCCTTGGCAATGTGGGCATGAGTATGCTTCCAAGCTTTGGGTGGGCAATGTAAAGAAGTCAAGAGAGCTTACGTCTGACACCCTTTGGCATCATGGACTTAGCTTCCCTAGGCTTCATGAGGGCTTTAATAGCTTCAGCATGAGCATTCATAGCCTTGCCCTTGGTGGCCTGCATTTTCTTCGGGCTCTGCTTGTGCTTCTTGGAAAAATTCATGTTCCTCAGGAAATTGGGGTCCATGCCCTTAAGAGATTCATATATTTTTGATCATGATTTCTTGATGTCATTTTTGTGCCACTTATGGTTCTGATTGTGTGTGGTGTGATTCTTGCTCTTGGCCATGTGTGCACTACCTCCCATGAGCTGTGGTTGGTTTTAGTGATTTTGTTCCTTATTTAAGAATCCATAACTGATCATCCTTGTTTTCTTTTAGAAGTTAAAAATTTGTAATGTGGAAGAACTTTAGCAAGAGCGCTTATGCCAAAACCAGCACCCTGAAAGAGAAGAAGTGGGATATCGGAGTAGATGCTCTTGATAACTTCGTGCCTCTACCATCTCCTGGATCTTGCAGAAGTGGCCCATACGTTCCTGCTGAAGGTATGACTCTCTGACCTTTGCTTGAACACTGTGCCTCAAAGGAGGTCAGTTCCTTAGAAGACAGCTGCTAGCATCCTCAGAAAGTGACTTCATTTCCCCTCCTGGCCAGTAGACTATAGACGATGCCAAATCTTAGTGTAAACTAAGTACAGAAGTGTTGGAGCTGCTAAGGAAGAGGGAGGTCATACACTGCAGGAACTACAAGACCTGGGTAACACAAACTGGCATGAATGAGGAGCTAATTTTGAGAGTGCTGGGTCACTGGTTGTAGGTTATAAAGCTGGCAAAGACAGAGTGACAATGTAGGCACCTTCTTAAGTGATAGGATTTGACAATTCTGGCCTGAGCCCTGATTGATTGCTTTGCTGTCTTGCTAAGATGACTCTTTAGTGTTTGGAAGAAGGGATAACTCTCATAAATGAAGTGGCAATGCTGAAGCTTCCGTGGATAATTGTGAAGGAAGTAGTGAAAAGTCTTTAACAAGCAATGGGCATACTTAATTTGGTCCATTTGCTGACAGTTTTCCCAAAAGCCCCCAGTGATCACTCTAATCTCCAACTTGATAAGGAATGTTCAAGTGAGGGGAGCAACAGGTTTTTGAGAGGCTCAAGAGTGGTTCTTATGGAAGTAGACGTTATTATAGTAGTGGGCTCTGTAAGATCAAGGAGGGTGATAAGACACTGAACTAGCAGATGTTAGGTGGTAGCAATTTAGTTCATAATCAAGGTGTGTCTAATTACCATTATGAGCATTGAGGTTTGAAGACACTATCTGTGAATCACAGGGATATATGTAGAAGACTCATAAGAAAATTTTCTTAAAGGTAAGATAGATGTGCAAGCAATAAAGGTACTGTTTAATATGTGTAGTCAAAAGAGGTCAAGAAAACTGAAGTTACCATGACAACTTGACCAGTTTCCAGACAAGAATGGGTTCTCTAAGACCCCCAGAGTGAATGAGTGGTTGAATTCCATGAAGAAGGGCCCTGCAACACCACAGCAAGTATGTACAGTTGTTATTCTTCCAGCCCTTCTCAAGGGAACCAGTCATCTTCTTAGTTAACTTGTGCAAAGGGAAAGGAGAATAACATTGAAAGCTAGTTGATACGAGATCTTAGTTGGGCTAAGACTTAGGGATCCAAATCATGTTCATAGCATTCTTGTTAGAGTAGGATCAAAATGTTTTGTTCTTCATAAATAGATGCCCACTAGTATGATTACTATTGATACAATTGTATTCATTTTCACTATTTTAGTTAATTCATTTTTACTTTTATATCTACTATTTTATTTATCTAGTATTATGCATTCTGTTCTACTTTCCCTTCCCTGATTTTCTGCATATTTTTTTCTTAGTTTTTTTTTTTCTATATATTGTTTCAGCAGTTAGCTTGGCTATGTATGTTCTAAAATGGATGACTATTTTGACCTTAAAAATTGCAGAAAATTTTAACTTGCCTTTCTCTCCCAAATTTTTTATTGAAAGCTCTTCAAAAAGTTCATGGAAAATGGAATTGAAAGATTTTTATTTTGATTCAAAAAATTTGAAGTACACGCTCATGAAGGGTTTTCACAAAATTCATGAAAGGTTATATATAATTACTATAAAAACTGCACATGTATTTTCAAACATTTTTATACTAAAATAAACTTATCTTTTAATTCCATTTTCCATGAATTTTTGAAGTACACTCATTTTTTATGTATATTTAAAGCCCAGTATCAATAATTTAGATTTATCCATGTTTTTTATCTTTTTGATCCCAACTGTTTTTTTTTAATTTTAGGCCTTGTTTATGAAATTAGTTTTTTTTTTCTTTTAGAAGTATACATTTTAAAATATTCTTTAAAGAGAATTTGTTGGGTATTGAATTCTCCATTTTTCCACAAATGTTTATTCTTGTTTTTTTTTTTTAAGATTTATTTATTTACTTGAAAAAGTTACACAGAGAAAGGAAGAGAGATATCTTATCCACTGGTTGACTCCCCAGAGGTCACAATGCTAGGAGCTTCTTCTAGGTTTCCCACATGAGTGGCTGGGGCCCCAGCTCTTGGGCCATCTTCTGCTGTTTTCCTAAGCCATTAGTAGGGAGCTGGATCCGAAGCGGAGCAGCCAGCACCTAACCAGTGCCCATATGGGATACTGGCATTGCAGGTCATGGCCTTACCTGCTATTCCACAATGCTGGCCCCTTGTTTTTGTTACTGGTTAATGTCTGATGAGTCTTCAAAAAAAATCACAGAAAATGTGTATTATGAAAAAACTATGTATGGATCTGAAGTCTTTTTTGCCCAAAATATACTTTTAAAAATTATTTTATTTATTTGAATGGCAGAATTACAGAGGGAGAGGGAAGGAGGGGAGGAGGAAGGGAGAGAGAGATATCTTCCATCTGCCAGTCTACTCCCAAAAATGGCAGCAAAGGCCCAAGCTGGGCCAGGCTGGGCTGGACTAGGCCAAAGCCAAGAGCTAGGAGCTTCTTATGGGTCTCCCACGTGGGTGCAGGGGCCCAATCACTTGGGAAATCCTCCGCTGCTTTCCTAGGCCATTAACAGGCAGCTGGATCAGAAGTGGAGCATCTGGGAGTTGAACTGGTGCCCATGTGGGATGCCAGTGTTGCAGGCGGTAGCTTTATCCATTATGGCACAACAGCTTGTTCTATTTGACCACTGTTTTATTACTTCTTACTTTGTAAATGAAAATTTTAGCATCTTTGCTCGTGTCTCCCTTTTTTTCTTTTTCTGTACACCTGCTACTTTCTATATGCTATCAATCTATATTTGTATTTTAAAATATTTAAAATATTATTTGAGAGAGAAAGGGAGAAAGGGGGGGAGAGAGAGAGAGAGAGAGAGAGACTGACTGACTTGCAATCTTTCATCTACTTGTTCATTCCCAAATCCCACAGCAACTGGAAGCAGGAAGCTGGGCATATAATCCAGGTCTCCCACGTGTGTGGCAGGAGCCCAGTTATTCGAGCCACTGTAGCATCTTCTGAGGGTCTGCTTTGACGGGAAGCTGGAGTTGGGTGTTTTCACTGGGAATTGAACCCAGGAACTCAATGTGGGATGCAGGTATCCGACCTGCTAGGCTAAACACCCACTGCCTAAATTTTACTTTCAATATTAGTAATCTAGAAAATGTTTTGTAATCATAGTCAAACATTCCAGAAGCTGATTTCAAACAATGAAAAAAATAATACACCTTTCAGGATCATGACTGTAAATGCTGTTTCCTGCAGAGTGAAACTCTACTTGCCTCTGCTTCTCCACCTCTTTCGATGTCCCCCTCTTTCTCCGCATCCCCCATAGATTCTTTCTCCTTTTTCCTCTGTCTCAATACTGAGGAAACCCAGAGTTTGGGCAGGAACACAAGAGAGAGAATAAGTTTTGTGAGGAAAAGATGGTTTTTGATCTATGGAGTTTGAGATGTCTGAGTTTTAGACATATAAACTTGGAGATGTGTAAAAGATAGGCAGAAAAAAGAATCTGGAGGTCAAGAGAGAGTTTGCAGTTAGAGAAAAATATTTGTGAAATGTCAGCACATATATATGCATACATATACACAGAGTGAGAGAAAGAGAGAGAGAGAGAGAGAGAGAGAGAGAGAGAGAGAGAGAGAGAAATATCTCCCTCTTGCTGGTTCACTTCCCAAATGTCCACAAAAGCCAAGGTTGAACCAAGCTGAAACCAGGAGACAGAAATCCCATTTTGGTCTCCCGCATGGATGTCAGATGCCCAGGTACTTTTAAGCTATGATCTGCTACCTTCCAGGTACATTAGCAAGAAGCTGGATAGGAACCATGATGTTGCTGAGACTGGAACCAGCGCTCCGGAATGGGAGGGAGCATGCCAAGTAGGGGATTAACCTACTGTGCCACAACAGGTGCCCTGTGCCAGCATAGTTTAATGCTTGCTGTTATTCAGAATTGAAACATAATAATCTTACACGAGGTGATTTGTTTAAATGTATAAGCATTCTGAGAATTTATTCTTTCATTTTTTCCTAATTCATTAACTTGATTTGTGGTAAGAAAGGGGGACATATTTGTTGGGGTAAATCATGATGTTTTTTGTTAAGAATTCATGCCTTTGGCTAAAAGCGGTTCTGAAATAATAGGAAAGCAGCATCCAATTTCTTCTGGGGAGTTGCTCTTCCCCTTAGGGTCTTATTCCACTAGCAAACTACTACAGAAGGAAGAAACACTTTTTAGTCTAACTGCAAGTGCTATAGCTAATAATACATGATAAATCACTATCAAAGTGATCCCGAGATGTGGTGGGATGCTTGAACTTTCCTTACACCTGGATTCCTTAAATATTCACAGTAATTATAGCACTGTAGAACATTAGAACATCCAACTATCTTAGAAATAAATCCTTCTCAAGATTTCTAATTATATCTATAATCAAACACAAAACTTTTTACCTATGTGACCCTAGATTATCTGAATTCTATTTAACTTCTTGATCTCATTGCCATCTGTGATTATTCTAACTAATAATGATATCTTTTGTTTAAATAGACTTTTTATAAAAGATTTATTTATTTATTTGAAAGGCAGAACTAGAGAGAGGCAGAGAGAGAGCGAGAAAGGCCTTCCATCTGCTGGTTCATTCCCCAAATGGCCACAACAGCCAGAGCTGGGCCCATCCGAAGCGAGGAACCAGGGGCTTTTTCTGGGTCTCCCTCATGGGTACAGGGGCCCAAGAACAGGGGCCATCTCCTACTGTTTTCCTGGGCCACCACAGAGAGCTGGATCGGAAGTGGAGCAGCTGGGTCTCCAAACAGTGCCCATATGGGATGGTGGCACTGCAGGTGGTGGCTTTACCCGCTACGCCACAGCACTGACCCTTAAATTGACATTTTTTAAGGCATACAAATCTCATGTATTTCATATATACAGATTCAGGAACATAGTGATTCTTTCTACCCTACTCTTCCTCCTGCCTATGCTTCCACCTTTCTTCCTCCTCCCTCTCCCAATCCCATTCTTATTTTTTACAAAGATCTATTTTCAGTTAATTTTATGTTCATAAGATCAATGTTATACTAAGAGTTCAACAAATATTATGAAGAAAAAAAAACCATTGTTTCTGAACAGTGGAGACAAAGGCTGTTCAAAATCATCATATCTCAAAGTGTCAAATTTACTCTTAGAGCAATTTGAGGTTGAGAGAAAAATTGAGTGAAGATACAAAGATTTTCCATATACCTCCCTGCCCTCTCACATGCGTAACCTTCCTGGTAGTCACCCTCCCCTCCGCACCCCAGAGTGCTGCACTTATTACCGTTGATGAACCCACACTGACACATAATTATCACCCAAAGGCCACAGATTATATTACGTCTCACTCTTGATGTTATCCTATGGTTTGGACAAATGCATCATGACATGCATCCCAAATCATAGTATCATGCACACTGGTTTGACTCTCCTAAAACTCCTCTGTTCTTTGTCTAATCATCCCTCCCTCCCTCGCCCTGCACTGGCAAACACTTTTTTTCTGTCTTTATGTTTTTTCCTTTTCCAGAATGTCATGTGGTTGGAATAGTATAATATAATCGGCTTTTCAGATTGGCTTCATTTACTCAGTCATATAAATCTAACTTTCTTCCTTGTCTTTTCATAGCGTGACAGTTCAGTTCTTTTTGTCCCTGAATAAGATTCTATAGTCTAGTTATCTTCAGTTTATTCACCTTTATTTTTTTTTTTTTATAAAACTTTTATTTAATGAATATAAATTTCCAAAGTATAGCTTGTGGGTTACAATGGCTTCCCTCCTCCCATAACTTCCCTCCCGCCCGCAACCCTCCCCCCTCCCGCTCCCTTTCCCCTTCCATTCATGTAAAGATTCATTTTCAATTCTCTTTGTATACAGAAGATCAATTTAGTATATATTAGGTAAAGGTTTCAACATTTTGCCCATATAGCAACATCGAGTGAAAAAAACTACCATTGGATTACTAATTATAGCATTAAATAGCAATGTACAGCACATTAAAGACAGAGATCCTACATAATTTTTTTTTCAAAATAATTAATTTTCTATGCCATTTCCATTTTAACACCAGGTTGTTTTTTTTTTTTTTTCATTTCCAATTCTCTTTATATACAGAAGATCACTTCAGTATATAATTAGCAAAGACCTCATCAGTCTGCGCCCACACAGAAACGCAAAGTATAAAAATACTGTTTCAGTACCAGTCATAGCATCACTTGGCTTTAGACGACACATTAGGGACAGATCCCGCATGGGGTGTAAGTACACAGTGACTCCTGTTGCTGACTTAACAATTTGACACTCCTGTTCATGGCGTCAGTAATCTCCCTAGGCTCTAGTCATGAGTTGCCAGGGCTATGGAAGCCTTTAGAGTTCGCTGACTTTGGTCTTATTCCGATAGGGTCATAGTCAAAGTGGAGGTTCTCTCCTCCCTTCGGAGAAGGGTATCTCCTTCTTTGATGGCCCCGTTCTTTCCACTGGGATCTCACTCACAGAGATCATTCATTTAGGTCTTTTTTTTTTTTTCCCATGATATCTTGGCTTTCCATGCCTGCTATACTCTCATGGGCTCTTCAGCCAGATCTGAATGCCTTGAGGGCTGATTCTGAGGCCGGAGTGTTGTTTAGGATATCTGCCATCCTATGAGTCTGCTGTGTATCCCACTTCCCATGTTGGATCTTTCTCTCCCTTTTTGATTCTATCAGTTAGTATTAGCAGATACTTGTCTTGTTTGTGTGATCTCTTTGACTCTTAGACCTATCAGAGCTATCAATTGTGAGCTGAAATTGATCACTTGGACTAGTGCGATGGCATTGGTACATGCCATCTTGATGGAATTGTGTTGGAATCCCCTGCACATTTCTAACTCCACCATTTGCGGCCAGTCCGATTGAGCATGTTCCAAATTGTTCATCTCCTCCCTCTCTTTTTCCACTCTTAGATTTAACAGGGATCACTTTTCAGTTAAAATTTAAACACCTGAGAATAATTGTGTGTTAATTACTGAGTTCAACCAATAGTACTAGAACAACAACAACAACAACAAATACTAAAAAGGATAAAGTATTACATTGTACATCTAAAGTCAGGACAGGAGCTGATCAGTTCATTGTTGCTTATAGTGTCCATTTCACTTAACAGGTTTCCTCTTTGGCGCTCAGTTGTCATCGATCAGGGAAAACAAATGATATTTTTCTCTTTGGGACTGGCTTAATTCACTCAGCATGATGTTTTCCAGATTGCTCCATCTTGTTGTAAATGACCGGGTTTCATTGTTTTTGACTGCTGTATAGTATTCTATGGAGTACATGTCCCATAATTTCTTTATCCAGTCTACTGTTGATGGGCATTTGGGTTGGTTCCAGGTCTTAGCTATTGTGAATTGAGCTGCAATAAACATTAATGTGCAGATGGCTTTTTTATTTGTCAAATTAAATTCCTTTGGGTAAATTCCAAGGAGTGGGATGGCTGGGTTGTATGGTAGGGTTATGTTCAGGTTTCTGAGGAATCTCCAGACAGACTTCCATAGTGGCTTAACCAGTTTGCATTCCCACCAACAGTGGGTTAGTGTCCCTTTTTCCCCACATCCTCTCCAGCATCTGTTGTTGGTAGATTTCTGAATGTGAGCTATTCTCACCGGGGTGAGATGGAACCTCATTGTGGTTTTGATTTGCATTTCTCTGATTGCTAGTGATCTTGAACATTTTTTCATGTGTCTGTTGGCCATTTGGGTTTCCTCTTTCGAAAAATGTCTATTGAGGTCCTTGGCCCATTTCTTAAGTGGGTTGTTTGTTTTGTTGTTGTGGATTTTCTTGATTTCTTTGTAGATTCTGGTTATCAATCCTTTATCTGTAGTATAGTTTGCGAATATTTTTTCCCATTCTGTTGGTTGCCTCTTCACTTTCCTGACTGTTTCTTTTGAAGTACAGAAACTTCTCAATTTGATGCAATCCCAAATGTTAATTTTGGCTTTGACTGCCTGTGCTGCTGGGGTCTTTTCCAAGAAGTCTTTGCCTGTGCCTATATCTTGCAGGGTTTCTCCAATGCTCTCTAATAATTTGATGGTTTCGGGTCGTAGATTTAAGTCTTTAATCCATGTTGAGTGAATTTTTGTGTAAGGTGATAGGTATGGGTCTTGCTTCAAGCTTCTGCATGTGGAAATCCAATTTTCCCAGCACCATTTATTGAATAGACTGTCCTTATTCCAGGGATTAGATTTGGATCTTTGGTCAAATATAAGTTGGCTGTAGGTGTTTGGATTGATTTCTGGTGTTTCTATTCTGTTCCATTGGTCTATCCATCTGTTTCTGTACCAGTACCATGCTGTTTTGATAACAACTGCCCTGTAGTATGTCCTAAAGTCAGGTATTGTGATTCCTCCGGCTTTGTTTTTGTTGTACAGGATTGCTTTGGCTATTCGAGGTCTTCTGTGTCTCCATATGAATTTCAGCATCATTTTTTCTATATCTGAGAAGAAGGTCTTCGGGATCTTGATGGGTATTGCATTGAATGTATAAATTGCTTTTGGGAGGATAGACATTTTGATGATATTGATTCTTCCAATCCATGAGCATGGAAGATTTCTCCATTTTTTGGTATCCTCTTCTATTTCTTTCTTTAAGGTTTTGTAGTTTTCATCGTAGAGATCTTTAACGTCTTTGGTTAAGTTTATTCCAAGGTATTTGATTGTTTTTGAAGCTATTGTGAATGGGATTGATTTTAGAAGTTCTTCCTCAGCCGTGGCATTGCCTGTGTATACAAAGGCTGTTGATTTTTGTGGATTGATTTTATATCCTGCTACTTTGCCAAACTCTTCGATGAGTTCCAGCAGTCTCTTAGTAGAGTTCTTTGGGTCCCCTAAATAAAGAATCATATCATCTGCAAAGAGGGATAGTTTGAGTTCGTCCTTCCCGATTTGTATCCCTTTAATTTCTTTTTCTTGCCTAATAGCTCTGGCTAAAACTTCCAGAACTATATTGAATAGCAGTGGTGAGAGAGGGCATCCCTGTCTGGTACCAGATTTCAGTGGAAATGCTTCCAACTTTTCCCCATTCAATAGGATGTTGGCTGTGGGTTTTTCATATATTGCTTTGATTGTATTAAGGAATGTTCCTTCCATACCCAGTTTGCTTAGAGTTTTCATCATGAAAGGGTGTTGTATTTTATCAAATGCTTTCTCTGCGTCTATTGAGAGAATCATATGGTTTTTCTTCTGCAGTCTGTTAATGTAGTGTATTACGTTGATTGTTTTGCGAATGTTGAACCATCCCTGCATACCGGGGATGAATCCCACTTGGTCTGGGTGGATGATCTTTCTGATATGTTGTTGCATTCTATTGGCCAGAATTTTATTTAGGATTTTTGCATCTATGTTCATCAGGGATATTGGTCTGTAATTCTCTTTCAATGTTGCGTCTCTTTCTGGCTTAGGAATTAAGGTGATGGTGGCTTCATAGAAGGAATTTGGGAGGATTCCCTCTTTTTCGATTGCTCTGAATAGTTTGAGAAGAATTGGAGTTAGTTCTTCTCTAAATGTCTGGTAGAACTCAGCAGTGAATCCATCTGGTCCTGGGCTTTTCTTTGTTGGGAGGGCCTTTATTACTGTTTCAATTTCTGTGTCAGTTATTGGTCTGTTTAGGTTTTCTATGTCTTCCTGGCTCAATTTAGGGAGGTTGTATGTGTCCAAGAATCTGTCCATTTCTGATAGATTTCCCTGTTTGCTGGCATACAAGTCCTTGTAGTAATTTCTGATGATTCTTTTTATTTCTGTGGCGTCTGTTGTTACGTTTCCCATTTCATCTCTGATCCTATTGATTTGGGTCTTTTCTCTTCTTTTTTTAGTTAGTTGGGCCAATGGGGTGTCAATTTTGTTTATTTTTTCAAAAAACCAGCTCCTCGTTTGGCTGATTTTTTGTAATGTTTTTTTGGATTCAATCCTGTTGATTTCTTCTCTGATTTTAATTATTTCTCTTCTCCTACTGGGTTTGGGTTTGGTTTGCTGCAGATTTTCTAGATGCTTGAGATGACTTGAAAGCTCATCTATTTGGTGCCTTTCCAATTTCTTGATGTAGGCACCTATTGATATAAACTTTCCTCTTAACACTGCTTTTGTTGTATCCCATAGGTTTTGGTATGTTGTGCTGTTATCCTCATTTACTTCCAGAAAATTTTTGATTTCTCTTTTAATTTCTTCTATGACCCGTTGTTCATTCAGGAGCATATTGTTCAATCTCCATGTGTTTACACGTGCTCTAGGGATTCCTGAGTTGCCAATTTCCAATTTCATTCCTTTGTGGTCTGAGAAGCTGCATGGTATGATTCTAATTCTTTTGAATTTGCTGAGACTTGCTTTATGGCCTAGTATGTGGTCAATCCTAGAGAGGGTTCCATGTACTGCTGAGAAGAATGTAAAGTCCTTAGATGTAGGATGAAATGTTCTGTAGATGTCTGTTAGATCCATTTGGGCTATAGTGTCATTTAAATCTACTGTCTCCTTGTTGATCTTCTGTCCTGTTGATCTGTCTATCTCTGAGAGTGGAGTATTGAAGTCCCCCAGTACTATTGTATTGGGGTCTAAGTCTCCCTTTAAGTCCCTTAACAAGTCTTTTAAATAAGCTGGTGCCCTGTAATTAGGTGCATATACGTTGATAATCGTTATATCTTCTTGTTGAATGGATCCCTTAATCATTATATAGTGCCCCTCTTTGTCTCTCCTAACAGTTTTTGTAGTAAAGTTTATGTTGTCCGATATTAAGATGGCTACGCCCACTCTCTTTTCATTTCTGTTGGCGTGGTATATCTTTTTCCAGCCTTTCACTCTCAGCTTGTATGGATCATTGTTGGATAGATGGGTTTCTTGTAAGCAGCAAAAGGATGGGTTTTGTTCCTTAATCCAATCAGCCAATCGGTGTCTTTTAACTGGACAATTCAAGCCATTAACATTCAATGTGACTATTGAGAAGGAGTAACTTTGCCCTGCCATTTGCCAAAGATATTTTCTAATATCTGGTTTGAGATTCCTGTGATCTTTTGCTCTGAGGTTTCCTTCCTTTACCTTCTTTCATATTGGTGACCGTGTTTCTGTGTTTCTGTATGTAACACGTCTTTAAGCATCTTTTGCAGGGCTGGACGAGTGGCGACAAATTCTTTCAATTTCTGTTTGCTGTGAAAGGTCTTAATTTCACCTTCATTCACAAATGAGAGCTTTGCAGGATATAATATTCTGGGCTGGCAGTTTTTCTCTCTTAGTACCTGGGCTATATCTCGCCATTCTCTCCTGGCTTGTAGGGTTTCTGATGAGAAATCAGCTGTAAGTCTAATTGGAGATCCTCTGAGAGTAATCTGTCGTTTCTCTCTTGCACATTTTAGGATCTTTTCTTTGTGTTTCACTGTGGTGAGTTTGATTACGACGTGTCGTGGTGAGGATCTCTTTTGATCATGTTTATTAGGGGTTCTCTGAGCTTCCTGTACTAGGATGTCTCTGTCCTTCTCCAAACTTGGGAAATTTTCTGCTAGTATCTCACTAAAAAGGCCTTCTAATCCTTTCTCCCTTTCCATGCCTTCAGGAACTCCTAGAACCCGAATGTTGGGTTTTTTAATAGTATCCTGTAGATTCCTGACAGTATTTTTTAGATTTCTGATTTCTTCTTCTTTTCTTTGATTTGACTGTTTCCTTTCCTGTTCTCTGTCTTCTAATTCCGATATTCTCTCCTCTGCTTCATCCATTCTGTTTTTAAGGCTCTCTAATGTGTTTGCCATTTGATCTATTGAGTTCTTCATTTCATTGAGGTTTTTTTTCACTATCGCAATTTCCTGTTCCACTAGTTGTTTCATTTCATTTTGATTCCTCCTTAATATTTCATTTTCACGGGAGAGATTTTCTATCTTGTCCATTAAGGATTTCTGTAGTTCAAGAATTTGTTTTTGAGAACTTCTTAATGTTCTTGTGAATTTTTTGAAATCTGCTTCTTGCATTTGCTCTATCTCTTCATCTTCATAATCTTGCATTGGCATGTCTTGTTCACTTGGGGGCGTCATAGTGCCTTCCTTGTTCTTGGTAGCTCCGCTTCTATGTTTCTTGCTTGGCATGTTAGAGATAATTTGTGGTGTTTTTGTTTTTGTTTTTTTTTTCTCTGGTTATACTATGCCTCTAAGTGAGCTGTCTGTTTTGTTGGAGCCTTAGGGGCTGTGATGGGTGTGGTCAGAGGGCTATGCTTGTTTCTTGAGGTTTAAGGCTGTGTAAAGAGCGACTCTCCCAGATTATTTGCTCCTTGCTGGGACGCTCTCTCTCTCTCTCTTTTTTTTTTGTTTTGACTTAGTTGGGAGTGGGGTTGAGGGTAGTTGAAATCTAGCCTCTGTGAGTATTCCTTTGATCTACCCCTGGGACCATACACAGCGTTTATGCAGCCCTCAATGTGTTCTCCAGTTTCGCTAAAGATACTGAGTTTGGCTGAGCTTTACATATGTAAAATCGCGGTGCTCTTTGTTTTGCTTGGTGAGTGAAGGGAGAGGCCTCTGTTCCCCCTCCCCCCAATGTCTCGGACTTCTCAGGTCTTTTGTCTTTCTTACCCTCCTCCGTTCCCGCTTGGCAAGTTAGAGATAATTTGTGGTGTTTTTGTTTTTGTTTTTGTTTTTGTTTTTTCTCTCGTTATACTATGCCTCTAAGTGAGCTGTCTGTTTTGTTGGAGCCTTAGGGGCTGTGATGGGTATGGCCAGAGAGCTATGCTTGTTTCTTGAGGTTTAAGGCTGTGTAAAGAGCGACTCTCCCAGATTATTTGCTCCTTGCTGGGACGCTCTCTCTCTCTCTCTCTCTTTTTTTTTTTTTTTTTTTTTTTTGACTCAGTTGGGAGTGGAGTTGAGGGTAGTTGAAATCTAGCCTCTGTGAGTATTCGTTTGATCTACCCCTGGGGCCACACAAAGAGTTTATGCAGCCCTCAATGTGTTCTCCAGTTTCGCTAAAGATACTGAGTTTGGCTGAGCTTTACATATGTAAAATCGCGGTGCTCTTTGTTTTGCTTGGTGAGTGAAGGGAGAGGCCTCTGTTCCCCCTCCCCCCAATGTCTCGGACTTCTCAGGTCTTTTGTCTTTCTTACCCTCCTCCGTTCCCGCGCTGGCGAGATTCTGTGGTTCTGCCTCCTCTCCCGCCGCTGCCGCTCCGCTTGTCTCGGTTGGTTTTCCACGCGGTGGGTTCCCTGTAAGTCCTCTGTGTTTCCTCCACAAGATCCGGAAGCGATTCCTCTGCAGTTTTTTTTTCTTGAGTTTTTTCCCGATGCTACAGTAATTCCGCTTTTATGAAAGTTTATTTTCCCAAACTAAGGCACACGTCCTCACTATCCGCCATCTTGGCTCCGCCCCCAGTTTATTCACCTTTAAAAAGACATCTTGTTTGCTTCTGAATTTTATCAATTATGAATAAACCTGCTATACATATTCATGTGCATATTTTGTGTGGATGAAAGTTTTCACCTCCATTAGGTAGATACCAAAGAGCACAAGGGCTGACTCATATGGAAAGTGTTGACTTCTGTGTCAGAAGCTGCCAAAATGTTTCCTGAGGTGACTGTTTGATTTTGATTCCCCACAGGCAAGAAATGAGAGTTCCTGTTGCTGTACAACTTTGCCAGTATATGGTATTACCAATGTTTTGAATTTTAGCCATTTTAATAGGTGTGTAGTAGTATCTTATTCTAATTTGGATTTCCTTGATAGCATATATTATTAAGTGCATTTTCATATGTTTATTTGCCATTTCTATTCTTGTTAAAGTTTCTGTTAAGATCTTTGGTGCATTTTGATGCTCTGTTGTTAGATTGTATAGTAAGGGTTGTTGTGTCTTCTTGGAGAATTGACTCTTTTATCATTATATAATGTCCTTCTTTATCCCTGATAACTCTCCTTGCTCTGCAATATATCCTATGTGAAAGCAATATTCTTTTCATCAGTGTTGGCGAGGTGTATCTTTTCTCCATTCATTTGCTTTTAACCTATGTATGTCTATATATTTCAAGAGATTTATTTTTTAAAAGATTTTATTTGAATTATTTAAGATTATTTATTAATTTAAGGCAGAGAGTTACAGAGGGAGGGAGGGGAGGAGGAAGGGAAGGAGGGAGAGAGAGAGAAAGAGAATTTCTTACATCCTTTGGTTTACTCCCCAAATGGCTGCAATAGCCGGAGCTGAACTGATGCAAAGTCAGGAACCAGGAGCTTATTCCGATCTCCCATGTGGGTACAGAGGCCCAAGCACTTTGGGCCATCTTCTGCTGCTTTCCCAGGCCATAGCAAGGACCAGGATCAGAAGAGTAGTAGCCAGGACTAGAACTGGCAACCATACGGGATGTTGGTGCTGCAGGCAGAGGCTTACTCATTACACCATAGCACAAACCCTCCAGAGGTTTCTTGTAGTCAATATAAAAGTTGGGTCTTGTTTTTTGGTCTGATAATCTTCTAACTATTGGAATTGGAATTCCAAGTGATTATTGATGTAATTGGCTTAGTATCCAGCAATTTGTTACTGTATGCAATTTGCTGCCCTTGTTCTTAGTTCCTTATTTTTGTCTTCCATTTCTTTCTGATTTTAATTAAACCATTACATGAGATTTTATCTCCTTTTCCACCATGCATCTTCTCTTTCTGTTTGAAGAGTTGCTCCAGAAGTCTCAATAAATATCCATTAATCCAAGTTCATTTTCAAACAATAGTATACTGATTCATTCCTTCCTCCTGTCCCTTGTATAACTGTTCTCATTCATTTCACTTAAGCCTAGGCATACATTGTAGGTGTGTGTGTGTGTGTGTGTGTGAATATATATATTTATACATATATATATATATATTTAGAGAAAGAGAAGATATTATTTTAAGCAAACTGTTATCTGTTAGATCAATTAATAATAAGCAAAACAAAATTTTTATTTTATCTTCATTCTTTCTCTGATGCTCTTTATGTATATCCAAGTGCCTTTTATATATTATTTTCCTTCTCTCTATAAAATTTATTTTAACATTTCTTACAAGGCAGGTTTACTAGGAATAATTTCTCTCAATATTTTTCAGAAAAGTCTTTTTGTCATTTAAAATTTTTTTTTTTTTTTGACAGGCAGAGTGGACAGTGAGAGAGAGAGAGAGACAGAGAGAAAGGTCTTCCTTTGCCGTTGGTTCACCCTCTAATGGCCGCCGCAGTAGCGCGCTGCGGCCGGCGCACCGCGCTGTTCCGATGGCAGGAGCCAGGTGCTTCTCCTGGTCTCCCATGGGGTGCAGAGCCCAAGGACTTGGGCCATCCTCCACTGCACTCCCTGGCCACAGCAGAGAGCTGGCCTGGAAGAGGGGCAACCGGGACAGGATTGGTGCCCCGACTGGGACTAGAACCCGGTGTGCCGGCGCCGCAAGGCGGAGGATTAGCCTGTTGAGCCACGGCGCCGGCCTAAAAATTTTATTTTTATTTATTTGTTTACTTTTTTTTGACAGGAAGAGTGGATAGTGAGAGAGAGAGACAGAGAGAAAGGTCTTCCTTTTTGCCGTTTGTTCACCCTCCAATGGCCGCTGTGGCCAGCGCACTGTGCAGATCCAAAGCCAGGAGCCAGGTGCTTCTCCTGGTCTCCCATGCGGGTGCAGGGCCCAAGCACGTGGGCCATCCTCCACTGCCTTCCCGGGCCATGGCAGAGAGCTGGCCTGGAAGAGGGGCAACCGGGATAGAATCCGGCGCCCCAACCGGGACTAGAACACGGTGTGCTGGCGCCGCAAGGCAGAGGATTAGCCTATTAAGCCATGGCGCCGGCCGAAAAAATTTTAAATTTATTTATATGAAAGGCAGAGTTAAAGACAGGAAGAGGCAGAGGGAGAAGACTTCCCTCTGCTGGTTTACTCCCCAGATTTTTGTCATTTCCGAAGTATAGTTTTTTTAGCATACATAATTTTAGGTTGGTGAATTTTTACCTTAAATCTTTGAATATTTCATTGTATTTTCTTTATTTCCATAATTTCTGAGGCAAAATTTTAATTATTATTATTATATTTGTTATCTTTGATATTATTACTATTATCATCTTTGTTCATCCAAAAATAAATACCTTTTTCTTCTCAGGCTTCTTTCATCGTTTTTTTCTTTTCCTTCCATGCCTTCTAATTTGAATATGATATGCCCTGATATAATTTATCCTGCTTGGTGTTCGTTGAGTTTTCTGGATCTAAGGTATGCTGTGTGACATTGATATATATGGTTCTGAGCTTCCATCTCTCTGCTTACATTATCTGTCTGTTCTTCATGCTGTCTACTTTCTCCATCAATAGAGCCATTAGCTCTGATGCTTGCTGTCTCTTCCACCTGTGATTTTTGCTCTTGACCATGTTCTGTGGATTTCCCTCATGGCTAGGCAGGATACACTGCAGAAGAGGAAGTGCTATAAAAAGGGTCTTAGTAATGTAGAGGTAAGGTGTGGGGAGACAAAGGTTCCAGAGTCCTAAGATTACATCTCTATCTTGTAGTGAGTCTGTGCCTCTGGACTGTGACTTTCCCTAGTGCTTCTCGGTTTCACCCCCTTCCCACCCTGTGGGACACAACGATGGTAGAGGGGGATGGACTCCAGCATGTGCCTTCTCCTGGAAGGGAACTGGAGTTGAGTGTTTCCACTTTCCCAGATCAATTACACTCTGATAAAACCCCCAGCAGTATAGGCTGTGGGTAAACAGTTTTCCCTGGGAGTAGACTTCGTTAAGGACAGCAAAGTGCTCTGCTATACTTCAAAATGGTTCTAATACTCCTCTCTCCTGGAAACACAAGGGGAATTTCTTTTTTATGAGTATCTGGTAGAGCTCTGGAGGAAAAATTCACAAAAATGAGGCTCACTTTCCCCCCTTGACCAGATTCCCCTAAAGTTTTTGTCTCTCAGGGTTGTTTGCACTCAGATTTCAGTATTTCATCAATTGTAGCTTAAATTTTTCTATGGCATCATTGGTCTTTATAAGGATTTCTGCTTAGCAAAGCTATGATTCTCTGTATTCACCTGTAACCTCAATTTTGGGTCCAAGAGTTTACCTGGGCCCTCACTTTTTTCACAGAGCTAAGAAGAGTTGTTGATTTTTAAGTTTGTTCAGCTTTTTGCTTGTTAAAATGGAGTGGTGATTTCCAAGTTCCTTGTGTGTCTGGGCCCTCAGTGCCATTTTTTTTCCCACTCAGATATACCAAGGTTGTTCCTGCCTAAGTGTCTTTGTACTTGCACTTCTCTTGGCTGGAATACTTTCCTTTGATTCTTCCCAGTGACCTAGATTTTCTTTATCTCTTTCATCTCAAACATCACTTTCTCACAGTAGCTTTCCTTCACCTATTGCATATCTTCCTCATTATTCTCACAGACACTCCAGTTAATTTATTACCATTGTCATTATCACAAATATCTTCATTATATAAGTATATACATATTTACTTTTGTGATTTTTTGGTATTGATGAGCTTCTTCTATTGATAGCAAAAGCCATCACAGTTTTTGCCTGGCTAATGCTCCATATTTATGGATTTGTGGAATGAATAAATGAATAGGTCAATCCTAGAGAAGCTAGATCACCTGAAAAAAAGTCTTTGTAGATCCTGAGAGTGTCTTATGATCAGGAGTATGAGGCCAGCTTGACAGTGCTGGAAAGGATAATTGTGTGGTGATAGAAATCCCCAAATTATGCTATGGGGTCGAGCTCCTTGGCAGGGCTCAGAGAGACCCTCAGGTTAGTGTAGGTTCTCATCTTCCTATGTATAAGAGTACAACCAGGAGACATAAAGAATGGTGCGATTTATTGAGAGACAGGGATAGTACACACTCAATGAGTGCAGGTGACCTCATGAGGGAGAATTGCCCCACAGAGGCTGGGGTTGTCCTTTTTAAAGGATAAGGGTTAGGACTCAGGGCAGGGTCAGATTGAAGACCCAAAAGGGCCAGAGTTTGGGGTGGGGCCAGGGTGCTGTCATGGCATCTGGTGCCTAATGGAAAACGAGGCTTAGCTACACGTGAGTCGTCAGCCCTGCTGGATTAGAATGAAAGGTGATGGAACTTGAGCAGTGCACATGTGTGCGTGTTGGTAGTCCTTAGCTCCTTGTCCTTCACTGCCTGCCTGCCTGGCTCCCATCATAATGATGGAGGACCTTGAAATTCAAATTCCTGCTTAATCCATGCATAGTGGGATCACAGAATTGTTCAAGGGAATGAATGAAAATGAAGGAGGGCTGGCCATTGCTGTGGCTCCGCGGGTTAACGCCCTGGCCTGAAGCACCGGCATCCCATATGGTCAAGTCCTGGCTGCTCCTCTTCCCATCCAGCTCTCTGTTATGGCCTGGGATAGCAGTAGACGATGGCCTAAGTCCATGGGCCCCTGTACTGCATGGGAGACCCAGAGGAAGCTCCTGGCTTCTGGCTTCAGATCAGCGCAGCTCCAGCCATTGCGGCCAATTGGGAGTGAACCAGCGGATGGAAGACCTCTCTCTTTCTCCTCTCTCTGTGTAACTCTGACTTTCAAATAAATAAATAAATCTTTAAAAAAAAAAAGAAAATGAAGGAAAAACAGTGTACATTACAGGCAACCTTTATAAACTGCTGACCAAGTACCTGAATCTTTGTGGAGTGCTTCACCATGTTTCAGTCTCACACTACTGGGTAAGGAAGGGACTGTTAACCCTACCTCACAAATGAACATAATAGACTTGAAGAGGTTGACTAATCTGCTAATTTGTACTTTTGGGCTCATAGAGGTCAAATATTGATGAATTCTACCCCTTTCTTTTAAAAAATCTGTTCTTCTGAGAGGCAAAGTGGGAAAGAGGGAGGGAGAAAGAGAAGGCAAACAAGAAAGAGAAAAAGTAGACAGAGCCGGCTCTGACTCACTGGTTTTTCCCCCAGAGGCCTATGGCCTGAGCTGGGCTGGACAGAAGCCAGGAACCAGTAACATTACCCACATCTCTCATGTGTGAGGCAGGAACCCTATCACTTGAGTCCTTACTGCTGCCCCGCAGGGTCTGCTCTCCTCCGGTACAGTATGGACTCTCTGAGGGAAGGAACCTCAGACTAGATGGATCTCTGATGCTTCATTTCTAGAATAGACAACAAGACGTGATGTGTAGTGAGGAACACCTTTTAGCCATGACGTCTGACCTGAGTGATCTCTGTTGTAAAATAAAAACATCAGACAAGATCTTTAGATTAGACTTAAAATCCTTCTAAATTATATATAATTCCATTGGTAAAGAAAATATGGGTTAGACAAATTGTGGGAGTTGAATTTTCATGATCTTTAACTTGAGCATCAATAAACATCCCTCATTTTACATTTGACTTATGAGTACATCCCTGACAGATTCAAAGTGGAGAGATTGCTGCTCTGTATTGTGGGTTAATAAAAGGCATCAATTTTGATGATAGGAGGTTTGAAATCAGACTTTGCTATTTATGACTTTGGGCAAGATATTTTATGTTTTTGATCCTTAGTTTCCTTATATAAAAGTGGGGATTAATAACAAGTTTCATGGCTATGGGTAAGACACCTTGTAGGTAAATATATTCTTAATATGTTTTATTTTCTTTTTCTCATTGGTTCACCACTCCTAAATTGCTCTTTAGTTAGTAGTAGATCATGATAGAAACTATTAATTATCTTCAAATATTATTTTTCCTTTCCTTTTCTTTTTTAATTTGATTTAAGTTATAGAAGTTTCATGTATTTCATATATAAAGATTTAGGAACTTAGTGATACTTCCCACTCTAGCCTCCCTCCCACCCACACTCCAACCCTTCTTTCTTTTCTGAATACCAACTCCCCAAGTTCTTCCTGATACTTTTCCACCTTTACCCTTTCCAGCATTGTTTACGTGAGGTTCCATGTAGCTAAGTTCTGGGTCAGTAGTATGAGAGAGGAAGTAATGTGAACAACTTCCCGGCCATATTCTCCACAAGAATTTGCTGAGCCTCCACTTCCTCATCCCTTCCCCACAGCCTAGAATGCAGACATGCTGATAGTGAGTCAGCTTTGGCCCTGTGGATTTGCAGTTAACAGATTCAAAAAGGGAAGGGATTACGTGGAGCAGGGTCTGTCTCTCTATGCCCTTAATTGACATCAACATGCCTCAATGTGAGTAAAATATACTTTCTTTCTTATTTAAAATACTTATTTTTCTCTGTTAAAGCAGCCAAACTAATATATTAATTTATATTAGTATAATTGCTGGTATTATAGGTCAAAATATATATAAAGTAGATAAAAAATCACCATTTAAATACTGTAGACATCAGGAATTTTGGTAAGAGTCAAAATTCTAAAAAGAATTTTAGTACAACTGACAGAAGTTCTAGAAAACCCTTCATGTAAATTGACAGATGTCTCTTTGGAAAACAGCATAAGTCTCCATATAGCTAAAAAAAGTACAAAATCCTTGTGTGGCTATTACAGCATTCTGGACTCCTGACCTATGACCTATTACTATTATAAATATAAAAGTACTTTAATTATAAAAAATGTTTTATGAGCATTTGGCCTATGACTCTTGTTAGACTATTGGTAAACCAAGCCTTCTATGTAGAAATTGCTAAAACAATAGGAGTTCTGTGAGTTAGATAGTTTCCTGAGACCACCAGGTAGGGAAAACCGACATTTTTGTCTCCAGTGACATTTGTTGGTGACTGGAAACATTTTTGTTTGTTACTTTTTCGGAAAAGCTGTCCCAGGTATCTAGTGGGTGGAGGATAGGGAAGCTCCTGAGCATCCTATATGAGACAGCTCCCCACAATACAAAATTATCCAGCCTAGGGTGTCAGTAATGCTGAAGTTTAGAAACTCTGGAATCAAACCGTTAGAGAGAATTGCAGGGGAAGGAGATGGGAATGATAGTTACAGAGCTAGAACTAGCTGTTATCAAGTCCTAGAACTTAGTTATAAAATCTGATAAATAAAATCACTTCCTCCCCCCAACATAAAACCATATACATTTGATTCTAAAATAGAATGAATTTTGATTAAGTTTCTTGACCTAATGCTTTGTGAACAGTTTTCTTCTGAAGAAGAGAATTCTGCAGGGTGAATTGTCAATTCTGATCCTCTAGAGAGTATGCAATTAGTAAATTTTCCCTCTGCTGTGTGGATGAATTTTCCTTGATTATCTTAAGTTTAAGCATGCATTTGTTCACCAACTATTGATTGTTACTGATAGGTCAATCAAATAAGCATTCCACACATGACCATACTTTAATGGACCGAGGCTCAAAAAATGTGTTGAGGGTTTCAGGTACAAGGAAACTTGAATGTGTGGAAATTGCTTGATATAAAATTTGAGGAGGATCTCATTGGGTTGAATTGTGTTACATCAAAATAATGGACTTGTAACCCCTGGTACTTTAAATGTCACCTTACTTCGAAATAGTATCTTTGGAGATGATAGAGCAAGATGAGGTCCCTAATTAAGATGGACTCTAATGCATTGTGACTGTGTCTTTATAGAAATGGATAATTATAATACATAGAAGTGGATAATTGATACATGTATTAGCCAAAGAATGCTAAGGGTTGCTAATACACTACCAGAGGTTAGCAGAAATGTGTGGAAGAGATTCTTCCTCATACTCTTTGAAGAAACTAATCCTGACAACATTTGTATGTTCAACTTCTAGACATCAGAACTATGAGACAATAAATTTATATTGTTTAGGCCACAAAGTTCGTAGTTCTTTATTTTTTCTTAAGATTTTTTTTTTACTTACTTGAAAGGCAGAGTTAACAAAGAAAGGAGGAGGAGGAGGAGGAGGAGAAAGAGAGAGAGAGAGAGAGTGAGAGAGAGAGACATCTTCTATCCACTCCCCAAATGGCCACAATGGCTGGGGCTGGGCCAGGACAAAGCCACGATCGAGGAGCTTCTTCCAGGTCTCAAACATGGGTTCCAGGGTCCAAGAACCTGGGCCATCCTCCACTGCTTTCCCAGTTGCATTAACAGGAAGCTTGATAGGAAGTGGAGCAGCTGGGTCTTGAACCAGTTCCCATATGGGTTATTGGTGTCATAGGTGGAGGCTTAATCTACCCCGCCACAATACCTACCCACTCCCTCTAGTTCTTTGTTATGACAGCCCTCAAAAACCATTATAGAGAAGTTTTAAGGAAAAATTGTTTTCTTACTGCTAAGAAGACACTAGCTTCTATGAGAATGAAAGATTCAATTAACATGAATACTAGATAAACTCAAACCACTCCTAGAGATCATTACATTTGTAGTTTTTAGAAAGGTTTATTAAGGTCTTACGTTAGTGGTAGATATTTACTGCTAATTACTTAAAAATTTAAGTAAGTTCTTTGTTACAACAAACACAAAAGATCATTATATGTTTTTTGTTTATGTCATGTCTATTATAATTACATGTTGTTTTATTGAAGGTTTGGTTATTACATTAGAATCATGCAATAAGACATTGCTAATTTAGTTTAGATGATGTGTTTTACATTTGGGAAGATCATAAAATAGATAGATGTGAAGCTATTTTCATGTATTAGATTGATAAATTTACTTTTTTAATTGAACAAATCTCAAATTGGCCAAAAAGAAAGCTATAGTTATTAGTGAAATAATTTCTTTGCTCAAGAAGAGTTGATTCCTTCTTCGCAGTGGGTACTGAAGCTGTGGTTTGTATGCCAGTGCTCAGTCTCTTGCCTCTCAGGTCCACAGTCACGCTTTGAAACTTACCTGCAATGATGGACATGATTCCTTTTAGAGTTTCTGCTGTACAGTGAACACGGTGTTGAGTTTCCTCAGTAGAGGGGGATATGGGGATGTCTCAGGAACATGGGGCATCTCTCACTGGCTCCAGAGGCTGCATGGATGGTCACCTGTGTGAGCATAAGGACATGTGGTGGTGTTCTGCCCCTACCATGTAGCTGAAACAGTCCCTGACAGTGCTGCCCTGGTCTAGCCTGGCAATCACTTTTCTGTGGTTCTCAACCTGGACAGTTTGTGCTCCGGCCTCCTCCCACAGTGGAACATTAACTCCCCTTTGTCTAAACAGATGCTAACCCTCTGGCTGGAGCTTTCTGCATCTCAGAGATTTGCTCATGTTTGCCTGATTACTGTGAACCGGCTTTGATTTGTGCCACACAGAGAACTCTTCTTTCATCCAGTGAATTGCAACAAATATTCTCCAATGAAGTCTGAATCCTATCCTTGCACAGCGTACCTCCTGTCCAAATGTGTCCTCTCTCAAGTGCTTCTCCCTTTAGTGCTTTCCATCCGCCCAGGGGTAGCCCAAGAGCAGTTGCAGAGTATTCTTTCATCTTATGGTATCATTTTTAAAGAAGTTTTATGTATTTGAAAGGCAAAGTTATAGGGGGAGAGAGAGAGAGAGGGAGACAGAGAGACAGAGAGAGATTGATTTAGAGGATCTTTCATTCTCTGGTTCACTTCTCAAATGGCCACAATGGCTGGGGCTAGGCCAGGCTGAAGCCAGGAGCCAGGAGTTTCTCTAGGTCTCCCACATGGGTGCAGGGGCCCTAGTAGTTGGATCATCTTCTGTTGTTTTTTCAAGCACATTAGCAGGGAGCTGGATCAGAAGTGGGGCAGCTGGGACTCAAACTGGCACCCATATGAGATGGTGACATTTCAGGCAGCAGCTCAACCCACATGCCACAACTCTGGCCCCTGTAGTATCATTTTTAAAGTCACTGCTTGATGATTCATAATAATAAGCATTTCCTTATGTCATGTACCTTTTGTCTCCTAGTTAGAACCATATTAAAATAGTGGGAAACAACATTTTGGGGATACTGTGGAGGACATTCAAGCATTAGATCCTTTGGAGGAAAGAGTTGATTTGAATAATAATTTCTAATTTCTTCTTAAGCCAGGCCTGTGTGTTTTTCTCAGTCTTTTAAAATCATGAGAAAAAAAAATCTTGTTTTGAAGGATACACTGCTGGCAGTTGATAATAGCTTTATTTGCTCTGTCCACAACAATCTTCTGTACTAATGAGAATTAATTTGAGAGAATTAGAGGATTGATTTATTTAATGAACTCACACATAATTGTGAATTTCTTTGCGAATGACACCAGGGAAATGATTCCTGTTAACATTTAAGATAGCACTAATGGACATGTTCATCTTTCAAAAGAATAAAATAATGTTCCTAAGTTCTGTTATGTTTGAAATGAGTGTTTTATTTTATAATTTTCTTCTAATTACTAGAACCATGCCTACACTTGTCATGAGAGCAGATTGGTACAGAGTTTATTTGTCCACTTTGGACTCCTTCAAAACATAGTGGAAGTGTGGAAGCTGAATTTCAATGAATAGAGATGCTCCAGTGTGCCGGGTGACTGTGTATTTTATGTAATGATTGTGTCAGTTACCTAGTGCCGAACAACGCTGCAGAGCCCACTCCTTCTGACCTCAGTGTTGGGAAGCAATGGATGCACCTTCAGTCCACACATCTGTTGTGGTGCTTCTGGCTGGACTCAGATGGGTGAGGTTCTGGCCGAGTTTGGTCATCTCTCGGGGGGCAGACCAGCTGAGCGTGACCTAGCATAGATTTAGCTGTGGCTACTATGTTCTTTCCTGTTTGCTTCTCATTCTTCTAGAAAGTAACTGGGTGATGGTGGGAAATAAGCATAAGGGTAAATGGAAAGATGTAAGTGATTTGCTGCTGTTTGTGTCACATTGACCATATTTGCCAAAGCAAAGTGCATGGTGTATTAGTTTGCTTGAGTTGCTATATCAAAATATCACAGGTTGGATGGCATAAACAACACAGATTTGCTTTCTCACAGTGTTGAAGATGGAAGTAGATTAAAGTGTTGGAGACTTGGGTTTCTTCTGAGTCCTTGCCTTGCAGGTGGTTGCCTTCTCCCTGTCTCTTTGCAGTCTTTCCTCTGTGTACAAATCCCTGATGTCTTTCTGTATGTTCAAATTTCCTCTTCTAGTGAGGACACCAGTCAGATTGGGTAAGGACCCACCCTAATAACCTTATTTTTAATTTAATTACCTCTTTACAGGCCAATTTCCGAATATGGTCTGATTCTGAGGCTTTGTGGGCAAGGGACTTCGATACATGAACGGGGAGCACTATTGGTCCCGTGACCCATGGCCAATACTAGAGTGGCAAGGCATGAATACAGGAAGATGCAAAGAGCAGGGTCCATTATTTCCCTAAATCTACCACGACACTAGTGAAGCCCCCTTAATGATGTAGCTGTTATTTGTGTCATTTCACCTTTGAGGGAAAGTCAGGCTGCACTGGATTTGAGTCCTCTCAACACGTATGTTTTTCCTAATATAAAACATTAACTCAAATGAGGGGTCAAGAGAAATATTTTTACTTTAATTTTTACACATTTGAATTAGAGGCATATTCACACAGTGGCTCAGGGTGAGTTGTTGGGAACAAGATGACCAAGGTCAAATCTCAGGATCAGTATGAACTTGGCTGTGCTGTCCTGGGCATGTTATTTAGCTCTTGTATATCTTAGCTTCCTGTAATGTGGGAATCAGACTTCACAGAGTTGTCCTGGAATAAATGTCTTAATGTTTACAAACCTTAAAACACTGCCTAGTACATAGCATTCACTATAACCTGTTATAATAATAGCAATCATTATTATAACCTTTTCTCATTTAATGAGTGAGAACTAGTAAACATACATAATTCTTGGATCAGGGTCAAGTTATCTAATGATTAGAGTGATGTACAAGCTAAACAATTGGAAACTTACATTGTTAATAGGTATTCTGTTGCAGGGCCTTAAATACTTCAGTAAGAAATTCTGAAGTATTGGATAATATATTTGTAAGATTATGATATTTCAAATCTTAATTTTCTAAAATTCTGTGTTTTCGCAAGGGTCAATCTGTAGTGTCAGTTAACTACCTGGCCTATTTTCATAGCTCCACACTAAGGTTTCAGCTTCTACTTATTCCCCTATTCAAACCATTTAACATACTGAGGTCAGATGTAGGTTCTGAAAAAATGTTGATTTCCTCATGTTACTCCTGTATTCAATCCTATTTAAGGGCTACGGATGATGTTCCAACTTCTTATTGTAGCATGTCAGTGATTACCTCACTTCCACAATTCCTGGTGAGCCCTTGACACTGTATAACAGATACATATTGTGGTTGACATATTCCCGCCTTCATTACTCATCTCATGTGGATTCCCACACATGCTTTGATCCTTCCATTATCTCCATTTAAGGAATCTTTCCCTATTTTAGCATTGAAATTTGGAGTATTTTTTTAAAAGATTTATTTACTTATCTATTTGAAAGGCTGAGTGACAGAGAGGGAGGGAGGAAAGGAGGGAAAGAGGGAGTGAGGGAGAAAGAATGAACCATTTACCTAGGGATTCATACCCTTAACTGTCACAACAGCCAGGGCTGGGCCAGGCTCAAGCAGGAGCCAAGAACTCCATCAGTGTCTCACACATGGGTGGCAAGGGTCCAAGTAATTGAGCCATCTTCCTCTGCTTTCTCAAACACAGTAGCAGGAAGCTGGATTGGAACTCGAGCAGCTGGGACCTCGAACGAACACATTTATATAGGATGCCAGTGTCACTGCTGCAGCTCAACCGGTTGTGCCACATGCCAGCCCTAGTGTCTGTCTTTTGATTCATCAGTTTTTCCATATTGTTTATTGATTTGCTGTTAGGATAAAACCTTGTTTTCTAATATCATTTGTGATAACCATATTTAATAAACAGTTATTAAATCTATATTGTCCTTGTACAATTGCTACTCACATCTGAATATTGTAAACATAACCATAGCACATTATTTTTTCCTGAAAACAATAATTTCCTTACTTACACGTTCGCATAATTTTCCTTTTACGTATCACAAATTCTTCCTATATCTTTGAAGAGTCTCAGTATAATTTTCTTTTTCAAATTTTTTGGTCTCATTTATTTATTTTATTTGAAAGGCAGCACACACACAGACTAACAGAGCAAGGTCTTTTATCTACTGGGTCACTCCCCAAATGCTGGCAACACCAATGACTTGGCTATATTGAAGCAGGCAGGAGCCTGAAACTCCATTCAGGTCTCCCACTTGGTGGCAAAGATGCATGTACTTGGGCCATTACCTGCTGCCTCCTAGGATATGTGTGTTGGCAGGAAGCTGGAGTTGGGAGCTGAGCAGGGATTCCAGTCCAGGCACTGATATGGGATACGGGCATTCCAAGTGGTGTACTAATTGCTGCAAAAAATCACTGCCTCTCAGTAAAGTTTCAACCAGGCCCATCACTTACGATCCTTGATCCAGTCCAGTTTCCTTTTCCCCGGACAACAAGCCTTTGAGTCTCTTCTGGAGTATAATTCCCTATGCCTGCTGTACTGCTTTCCTTTTGGGAATCTCTCTTTCTTGTACTTCTTCAAAATCCCACTGCCTTTCTCTTAGGGATCCTGATCACAGCTTCTGAACCATTTTTTTTTTAAAAGATTTATTTATTTATTTGAAAGTCAGAGTTACACAGAGAGAGAAAGAGAGAGAGAGAGAGGTTTTCCATCTGCTGGTTCACTTCCCAACTGGCTGCAACTGCCAGAGCTGTGCTGATCTGAAGCCGAGCCAAGAGCCTCCTCCAGGTCTCCCCTGTGGGTGCAAGGGCCTAAAGACTTGGGCTGTCTACTATGGCTTTCTCAGGCCACAGCAGAGAGCTGGATTGGAAGTGGAGCAGCTGGGGCTTGAACTGGTGCCCACATGGGATGCTGGTGCTGCAGGCAGTGGCTCCACAGTGGTTAACGCCACAGCACCGGCCCCTAACAATTTATTTTTAAGGTAAATAAAATTTCCTGCAATATTGGTATGATCTTTGGTTGCTAAATTCTGGTAAGGAAGATTTTACCTCAGCAAATCTTAACGTACTTCAAAAATTGTGAACACAACCTTCATTTACTGAAAGTATATTAGCTGAGACTGAATTTTAAGACCATTCAAAATAGGAGTTTGGAACTTTTAATTCCACATAAACTTTAGGTGAAATGCTCTTTTCTATAACCCTCGGTCCTCATATTACAGACCTTCCCTCATGGTAGAAGGTAAGATGGATTCTGTATTTACTTAATGACTGGTTGCTAAAAGAAGCAGTCATAAAATCCAGTGAACAAAGGGAAGATTACTGTGGGACAATTTCCTCTCCAGATCATTTAAGATTAATAAAAAGGGTATTTACTACCAGCAGCCTTATCACCTTAGCCATGGATAGGGTGACTTTAACTTTTTATGATAGTATATAAAATTAATTTTTCACCTTTAAGTCCCCTTAAGTTGTCCCCATTGCACGATGAAATAGCTGAGGGATGAAATGTGTTCAGGAACTGGATTTGTGCGGGTGACTGTTGCAAGAGGAAAGAGGAGATGAGTGAGGTGCTTCTAAATTGTTTAGGTACTTATCTATCGTTTCTCACTGTTCATCCGGTTTTCAACAGCGGACCTCAGGGTATGGTAAACGTGGGTTTCTGTTTCTGAATCAGTCGGTGTAATGTTATCTTACATTCATCCTATGAAGAAATCTTTAAAAACTATATGAAAGCAATTATTATTTTGCCTATCTCTGTCTGCTGCAGAACAGCAGCATTTTCTAATTTTCCCCTTTCTTCTCATCGCTTCACTTTCCTTCCCTCCCCTCTTCCCTCTGCTCTTTCTTTTCACTTGACAAATACTTGTAGAGGAGCTACTCTGTGCAGGTGTGATTCTGTATCAGGTAAAGGATGCAGAGCAATGGCATCACTGACTCTAGGAATTTTATATTCAGCTAGAGGCAGTGGGGGAAAATTATGGTGGACAGGTGAGATTCACCAGATTCTTGAAAGCAAAAATGCTAACAGCCATCATTTGCAGGGCTCATAACTTTATATGTAACCACGAAAGCCCCTGAATAGCTAAAGCAATCAGAAAAAGAAAAGCCAAGTTGGAGGTATCAAACTACCTAATTTCAGATTACATTAGAAAGCCATAGTACTGAACACTGTATGGTACTGGCATAAAACAGACACATGGACAACAGAAGACAGGTCAGAAGTATGTATACATTCCATCTGTTTTCAGTGAGCCCTCAGAGAAGACACAATGAGGAAAGGATAATCTCTTTAATAATAGTGTTGGCACAAATGTATGTATACATACAAAATACTGAAATTATGCCAATATTAAATATCATATATAAAAATCAGTTCAAAATAGATTAAAAACATAAATATAAGACTTGAGACTATGAAACTCCTAGAAGAAAACTTGGGAAAAATGCTTGACATTGACCTTGGCAATGAATTTTTGAATAGGACATCCAAAACACAGGCAACAACAACAATAAACAAGTAGAAGTATATCAGAAAAGCTTCTGTACAGAAAAGAAAATAATCAATGGAATGAAAAGGCTGCATATTTATTTTGAGAGATTATTTGGGAGGCACATATCTGATGAGGGTGGTGCTACAGTTTGAATATGATTGGTTCACAAACTAATAGAAGAATTTAAACCCCAAACTTACATATGAATGGTATTAACAAGATATAAATTTAATGCTATTATACTATTTAGAATTGGAATATTATTGAGACTTCAAAATGTGCACAAATGTTTTTTAATTCAGTCATGTGTCAATGGATTTTTAGTTGTTTTGGTATCTGGGTAATTATAAATAGTGCCTCAGTGAACAAAGGCATTCAGCTGTCTCTATGAGGTATTGATTTCCTTTCATGACCCAGATTCTAGGTCACCTGGTAGTTTTATTTTTAATTTTTTGAGTAATTTGCATACTGTTTTTCATAAGCACTTTGCTAATTTACATTCCCACCAACAATGTATGTATGCATGTTCCCTTTTCTCTATACATTCTCCAACATTTGTGATTTCCTTTCTTTTGGATAATGCCATTCTAACAGGTGTGAGGTAGTACCACACTACGGATAAAATTGATTTTTATTTGCATTTTCCTGATGGCCAATGATGTTGAGCAACACTTCCTGTTCCTATTCCTATTTGTCACTTCTTTCCTGTTGGAAACACACAGGTGCTTTCTATTCAGGTTTGTTGCCAACTTTTAAAATTATTCATTTGTCTTGCTATTGGGTTACGTGAGTTTTTATAGGTTTTGAATTTTAAGCCCCTGTATTAGCTTTTTGTACTATAATTAAATAAGTGAGGCAGCCTAATTAAAAGAAAATAGATTTATTTTGACTCACAGTTCTGGATAGCCATAGTCATAGATCAGGTGGACTCTATCAATTCAGCCTCTAGTGATTGCACTTTTTGCTAAGAGAGTCCCAAGGGAGCACAGGGACTCACTCATCTGATGAGACAGGGAACACTCACTTTGTCTCCATTTCCATTCATAAAGCACCAGCATTCAATAATGGGGATCCCGCCCTAATGACCCAAATCAATCTTCATATAGATGATAGAAAATATCTCCATTTTCTTTCTTTTTTCTTTTTTTTTTCTTTTCTTTTTTTTTTTTTTTGACAGGCAGAGTTAGACAGTGAGAGAGAGACAGAGAGAAAGGTCTTCCTTTTTCCATTGGTTCACCCTGCAAGTGGCTGCCATGGCTGGAGCGTTGCAGCCAGCACACTGCACCTATCTGAAGCCAGGAGCCAGGTGCTTCCTCCTGGTCTCCCATGCAAGTGCAGGGCCCAAGGACCTGGGCCATCCTCCACTGCCTTCCTTGGCCACAGCAGAGAGCTGGACTGGAAGAGGAGCAACCAGGACAGAATCCGGTACCCCAACCGGGACTAGAACCCCGGGTGCTGGCGCTGCAGGTAGAGGATTAGCCTGGTGAGCCGTGGCGCCGGCTAATATCTCCATTTTCTAATGTCCACTTGACTCCAAGAGGTAATTCTGGGCCTTCTAGTTGGCTCTGCATACTTTTGGATGAGACTTCTGGTACGCAGCACAATCATTTAGGAGCAGGTCATCTTTTCCATAAATGAAGGTTTCTTCAGGATTTCCCTGTTTTTGCTATTTCTCCCCATATTGAGAAATGAAATTCCAGCAATTTCACTTTTTCCTTTCCATCAGCCTTGTACTGCTCACTTCCATTTATTTGACAAGTCCTGATTATCTTCCTTCATTTGTATACTGTTTCTCCATTACATCAGGTCAATATTATCCTTATAGTATCCCATCACTTGATATGTTTCTATGCCCATTTGCTGAATATATCCAGGCTGAAGAACTTATCTAAGTCTACACATGTTTAACCTCATGATCCCATCACTTGGTTGTATTTTTTCACTTTTAAATTCAGACAGTCCAAGAATTTTGTTTCCATATTAGTCAACACTGACGTATATTCACCTATCTACCTAGTAACCAAATTGGGAACAATAGCCGAAGTTGGCCTACTCTATTGACACTCTGAATCTCTGATGTGCCTATGGATTTCAGCTGGCTTCTTGCTCGCATGGCTTAGTATTAACACTAGTACTAGTCTTAGCCTTTGAAAGTAGAAGCTACATGTCATAAGGGCAGATATGCTTTTTCATCCTGAGAACATCAAGTATGCATTCAAAGGACTTGCCATGATGGTAAATCAGGGAATAATTCTGAATGGTTCTGTCCTTTGATGAATTACAGAGTTGCAGAAATAGGTGTTTGTGTTGTAGAGGTGGTTGCAATTCAAACAACAGGTATAGTGTAGAAAGAAGTAATGGCCGTGAGCTGATCTTTAAGATGTGCATGTCCCGCAGAGAAAAATTCATTTACGCATGAATATATTTACTTACGCAACACATACTATGTACCAAGAGCTGTGGTAGAGACTTGGATCACAAAATGAATAAGGCTTATTGCTTTTTTTCTAAGCATCTTAATATCTACAAGGAGAGACATGTATATTTAATTATGTACATAATTAGAATATATACTTTGTAAGATTATTTTGAGGACTAAATGAATAGATGCGCTTAAAGGGCATAAAAAGTACCTGGAAAATAGAACACTCTCTATATAAATGTTTGCAGTTCATTTTACAATGAGCTTTAATTATGTTCAGATGCTAGGGGACTACAGAGTTTGCTGTGCATGTAAATGTTTGTCCATTCAGATTCACAGGAAACTCTAACTAGGACTTCATACCACTGAGTCCTTGTTCATTCATTTATTCATTCATTAAAGATACTTATTTAACAACTTATGACTCCTCAGATTATGCTAAGGATAAGGGTAAAAGGAAAGACAAGACAAGGTCTTTAGCCTCAAGGTGCTCATATTTCTCTTTGTGCAGTACTTTAGTTAGAGAAGCATTGTACTTTTCGGGCTCTCTACGTCCTTCTTCTTTTGTTGTCAGTGATAAATAAATGTGGGAAATTTGAATTTTCTTTGAAATAAAGAGAACATGTATTCTAGTTACTGGAGACTGTCCTGTAACTGATTCTGATTAAGTATTCTGCGCAGTCTCCATTGACAGGACCGCAGCAGTGTAAACCATGAAATGTGACACTAAGCTCTGAAAGACCCAGCTCATCAGAGAGGATGTATTTTCAATTATCACAGGTTTTATTATTAAATATATTTTTCTAAATCCTTAGAAAATTGGTGACCCATAAATGGCTAATTTTAATTAAGTAGAATATCCTAATTTAATTCAAAAGATACAGGGGAAATACACCAGATCTGAAATCTAAAGATGAAGTGTTGATCCTGGTTTTATCACTTTCTAGATTTGTGACTTTGAGTAAATAATTTAACTTCTTCATTTGTGAGCTAATATGAATAAATACTGTACAGGTTAGATCTGAGGATTACAAGAGATATTATATTCCAGAACACTTACTAAGATATCTAGGACATTGGAAACACTAGCCATATTTTAAATGGAGGTGGTTGCACATGTGTATCTGTATATAAGTAGGCTGTGTGTATGTGAGTATGTATACTATGACCCTTTTTATTCATATTGCTTCTCCTGACTCCACTGAGCATTTGAGTTCTGTTTCCTTTGATATGTCACAAACCCCAAGCTTTTCACACATTTTTTCTTGATGTTAGCTACTAACAGGTGCTATGTTGTCTTTTATTACTTGAGTTGCAAAAAGTTTACAAGTACTCAGTAGACACACAATAAATTCATATAGCGCCTGTATTCCTAGATACAATTCTGTGTCCAACATATTGGAAAATCTCTGTGGTTTCCGAATAGCTTATCTGGGTTAGATATTAATACACTTCAGATTCTTAGAGGTCAGTCATCTATTATAATGCCTATGGGCTATTCCTTCATCACTACTTTATGCAAGCAATATACTCTTTTATGCAAGCAACTTAATATCCTTGCAACAGCAAATTGTCATGTGACATGCTCTAGGAGGGATCTGATATCAATTTGTCAAGCATGATTTAGGAATAATGAAATCCATTTGCCCAAGCTATGGTGGTGAGGATACTAAGCAATAGATGAGATGTTACGGTAGAGGTTCCTTCTTACTCCACTTATTCCTTGACTTACTAAACAAGGGCATTTCCTCTGTGAATTATATTGAAGGCTAGCTCTTCTCTCAGAGGCTGTAGGATTCTCATCAAAATAATTTAATGATGAAAATGAAGCTGGTCTAATTGAATTCAGTGTGAACTAAGAGTCATCACCTTAGGGTGGGTTTAGCCTGTAGCACTTAATATTCTATGCAGTTGCTCAGCTTTGTGGCAAAGTTAGAGCTCTTGTCATTGCAGCCTTTAGCTTAGGAAAGGTGGTTTTTTTTTTTTTTTTTTTTAATACAGAGACTGGGATGCTGGGCTATGCCTGGAATTGAGATAAATATAGGCACTCACCTTGACCACTTAGGAGCTTTTAAAGCCTGACACCTCATCAGCAAGTAAAAATAAACTCAGCAGGTCTCGATAAAACTGATTTTAGAAACTAAACGTCAATTTTTTTCTTTGCCTTCAAAGGTTCATGTTCTTTATTTAAAGAACACAACCAAACTCTCACAACATCCTCCTTAGGAAGCAGTTTTAATGAGTATCAGTAGGATTCCCAAGTCTCTGACATGGAATTTACTTGCAAATTGATTTTTAAAAATTGAGTTGGAAGCTTAAAAGACAGAATTCCCTAACTTAGCCTGCTGTGATACTCTGCTCACCTCCCCTTTGTCTGATTCCACTTCATTTAACCGATGATGGTTTGAGGGCTAAGGCTCAGCCTTCCATTTCATTTCACTGGGTCTCTGAAAGACAATCTAATGTTAAAATTGGCCCATTATCTAGACCCGTTTAATTTGTGCCTTAAAATGACTTTGGAAATAAGTTTTGATTAAAAAGTTACACCAGTGATGCATTTTCAGTATCACAAAGCAAAACCTATTTGAAGAAGCTATTCCTGCATGGGAGATTGAGCAGAAGCCTTAATTCCCCTCAGTAAGTGTGTAGCAAAAAGAATTTAGGGGCTGGTGAATAAACAGGAAGCCAGAAAAATCACAGACATCTTTGCTATCTGTCTTGTTTTTCCACCAAATGGATTGTGCAGTCAAAAATTACAACCACAATTGCATGTAAAGTATTTTAAGAATGAATACACATTTTTTTTCTGAAATAACTATTAACAACCAAGAAACATATGCTTCAGTGAATACTTTTAGTTGAATCATAAACTGCATTTCTTTTCAAAGCCAGTTGGGACAGCCACACAAGAGGAGGCTAAAGCAAATCAAGCTCTCACAGAGCCCATCTGTGTCTTCCCTGTGGGTCTCCAGCCACTTCTTTTCCCTGCAGTTCCAGCAAGCTGTGGTGTCTGCCTTGTTAAGAGGCTGTGTTCTCTTCAAATATGCAGCCAATCATTTTCTAAAAGTCAAAGAGAAAATGCAGACCCTTATTTGCTGTTTTGAAACTAGGTAGTTCATCACTGAAAATTTGCTGAAAATGTCAAATTTTTACAAAAACTTAGTTTCTCCTTTTATTGGGTACTTACTATTTGCAGTGTTTCAACTGTGCTATGATTGCAGGCCTAGGGGGTAAGGCACCCACAGCAATAACAGAAAAATTAAGAAAAAAAAAAAAAACCTGGAAAATGGGAGTCAGGTTGATGTTGGAGGCTGTGATTGGATGAAGAGAAAATGTGAAACACCTGTGCAGCATTGCCCAAGCCTGGTGGCCAAAGTTAAAGCAGAGTCCAGATGCTGTTGCAAAAGGGGTCCGTTCTCTGCAAAGAGCTAATCAGTGACTTGCATTCTAGAACAAGGCCAAGTCAATCTGTCGAGGAAGTAGGCAAATGCCTGTTCCACCCAAATCTGTTGACTTGTGCTGTATGATGAGGCATCTCCTTAAGGCCCAAGAACCTGCCTTTGTAAGATGAGAGGATTTCCTGCAGTATTTTTTTTTCATTTATTAAACTTTTATTTAATGAATATAAATTTCCAAAGTACAGCTTATGGGTTACAATGGCTTCCCCCTCCCATAACTTCCCTCCCACCCACAACCCTCCTCTTTCCCGCTCCCTCTCCCCTTCCATTCACATCAAGATTCATTTTCAATTCTCTTTATATACAGAAGATCAGTTTAGTATATATTAGGTAAAGATTTCAACAGTTTGCCCCATATAGCAACACAAAGTGAAAAAAAAACTACTGTTGGAGTACTAGTTATAGCATTAAATAACAGTGTACAGCACATTAAAGACAGAGATCCTACATAATATTTTTTTAAAATTAATTAATTTCCTATGCCATTTCCAATTTAACACCAGGTTTTTTTTTTTTTCATTTCCAATTATCTTTATATACAGAAGATCGATTCAGTATATAATTAGTAAAGACCTCATCAGTTTGTACCCACACAGAAACACAAAGTGTAAAAATACTGTTTCAGTACTAGTTATAGCATCACTGCACATTAGACAACACATTAAGGACAGATCCCACATGGGGTGTAAGTACACAGTGACTCCTGTTGCTGACTTAACAATTTGACACTCCTGTTCATGGCATCAATGATCTCCCTAGGCTCTAGTCAAGAGTTGCCAGGGCTATGGAAACCTTTAGAGTTCGCTGACTTTGATCTTATTCCGATAGGGTCATAGTCAAAGTGGAAGTTCTCTCCTCCCTTCAGAGAAAGGTACCTCCTTCTTTGATGGCCCCGTTCTTTCCACTGGGATCTCACTCGCAGAGATCTTTCATTTAGGTCTTTTTTTCTTTTCCATGGTATCTTGGCTTTCCATGCCTACAATACTCTCATGGGCTCTTCAGCCAGATCCGAATGCCTTAAGGGTTGATTCTGAGGCCAGAGTGTTGTTTAGGACATCTGCCATTCTATGAGTCTGCTGTGTATCCCACTTCCCATGTTGGATCTTTCTCTCCCTTTTTGATTCTATCAGTTAGTATTAGCAGACACTTGTCTTGTTTGTGTGATCCCTTTGATTCTTAGACCTATCAGAGCCATCAATTGTGAGCTGAAATTGATCACTTGGACTAGTGAGATGGCATTGGTACATGCCACCTTGATGGGATTGTATTGGAATCCCCTGGCACATTTCTAACTCCACCATTTGCGGCAAGTCCGATTGAGCATGTCCCAAATTGTATATCTCCTCCCTCTCTTTTTCTCACTCTTAAATTTAACAGGGATCACTTTTCAGTTAAAATTTAAACACCTAAGAATAATTGTGTGTTAGTTACAGAGTTCAACCACTAGAACTAGAACAACAACAACAACAACAACAAATACTAAAAAGGATAAAGTATTACATTGTACATCTAGAGTCAGGACAAGAGCTGATCAGGTCATTGTTTCTTATAGTGTCCATTTCACTTCAACAGGTTTCCCCTTTGGTGCTCAGTTGTCACCAATCAGGGAAAACAAATGATATTTGTCTCTTTGAGACTGGCTTAATTCACTCAGCATGATGTTTTCCAGATTCCTCCATCTTGTTGCAAATGACCGGGTTTCGTTGTTTCTTACTGCTGTATAGTATAAAGTGCTGGGGGGCTACAGAAGAGGAGTCCCCTTTCAGTCTTATAAAGTGCAGAAGAGGCAACTAATACAATTCATCATAGGAGCTAATTAAAATGACATCAATGTTAGTAAAAATGTCATATACAGAAGCAAGACAATCCTTACTGTTAACAATAAAATTATGTGCAATGGTCTAACGTTGAGATCTCCCTACAAACCTGCCCCTCATACTTGCGTAGTGTGTAAAGCTCAAATAGAAGCTGCTGCCTGTAACTGGTGATGTCCCCTTACCATCCTCCTGCTTCTGTTTGCACCTGGCTTTGCTCCCACTGAATATCCAAGTTTAGGGCACAGCATTACCATTGGCCAGATCACCCTGGCCTTTGCCCGGTGCATAGAGGATCGCATACCAGCAGTGTGGCTGGTGCTTGGGAGAATGGAGCGGTGTAGCAAAACCTCAGGTCCTGGAAGTAGACTTGAGGGCGTCCAGGTGAGTAACTCTAGTTAGGAGTAAGTAACTAGCAGATAGACAGAATGGTGGGGAGCAGGGTAGTGTGGGAGTTAGGAAAGAGAAGGGCTCCAGGCAGGAATGTTCTGTTAGCATAATGTTTCTCTTCGTTGTAGGGAGAGTAACACCTGGACAAGAGCCAAAGTGGGGTTTTCTGAAGCTTATGGGTGAGCTTGCCTGCTTCTCATTTTCCTACTGTTAACTGATAACCTGGCAAAGGAAGCCTTTCACTGCCTAGTCTCCCTCCAGTGTCATCTTCCTCCTGTCTCCCTCATATTATTCTCCAAAGACCTAGAATTTCTTGCCATTTCACCAGGACGTGTTGTATCATTTCCTGTGCTCTTCCATCTCTGGGGGAAAAAATCCCTTTAGGCCTGGAAAGATGCTAAGAGTTTTTGAAAACTCAGCTTCAGACTCTGGGAAGTTTCCTGGCTTTCTCAGAAGGAGTTCTCTGTATCCTCCAGCTGGTACTGTAGTCCTTTGTACTCTTATTATAGCACATGCATTATATATATTTTTTTGACAGGCAGAGAGGACAGTGAGAGAGAGAGACAGAAAGGTCTTCCTTTACCATTGGTTCACCCTCCAATGGCCGCTGCGGCCAGTGCACCACACTGATCCGAAGCCAGGAGCCAGGTGCTTCCTTCTGGTCTCCCATGCAGGTGCAGGGCCCAAGGACCTGGGCCATCCTTCACTGCCTTCCAGGGTCATAGCAGAGAGCTGGCCTGGAAGAGGGGCAACCGGGACAGAATCCGGCACCCCGACCGGGACTAGAACCTGGTATGCCGCCGCTGCAGACGGAGGATTAGCCTATTGAGCCGCGGCGCTGGCCTTGCATTATATTTTAATAATTGGTTTCTTCTTTTTTTTCTGTCTCTTTGAGTCCCCAGCAAAGTCCCTGGCAAATAATAAGTAGTCAGTGTTTGTTGAGTGGATTAGTTAGCTGAACTGATCTTTCTATCTCTTTGAGAAGTAGACTTGAAATTCCCTCCCTAAAGTATGTCTCACCTCAATTTTCTTTCCCTCCCCTTCATGGCACCTTATTTCTTAACTTTATTAACTTCCACTTGTCTCCTAGCTCCAACTATCCATTTACTGCTATGTTCCTGCATTTATTTTAGGTTTCTAGATTTTTGGTTTGATTTATATGACTCTTTTTAAAAAAATCTAATAATTTTCATTTATTTGGAAGGCAGAGAAATTAAAACAGAGACTCTCTTAGCTTTTTATTACTTTAAAATATTTGAGAAGAGCTTCTTGGGAAGAAAATGGTTTATTTTGGCTTATAGTTTGGAGGTCATGGTGAAGGATCAAGCAGCCCCATTGCCCAATGTCCAGTGGTTTGGCAACAGTATAGTGGGTCTCTAGGTACAATCCCTAGGTGAGCCAAGGGGAGAGAGAGAGCGAGTGAGCACTAGGCTCAATTCCATTCAAAAATAACCAACATTTTCTTAAGAGTTATATTCTGAAATTGACACTTTGAGATGCAATGACAACGACATTGAACAGCCCTTGTCTTGACTGTTGAGTTACAATTTTTTTTTCATACCATTTGTAGAACACTTTACTTAGCATAGAGTTAATATTATGTGTATAAAGTTAATCGGAAATAGATCTTAGTAAAAAATTAGAATAGGAGTAGGAGAGGGAAGAGGAAGAAAGGTGGGAGTTTGGGTGGAAGTGCAGGTAGGGTAGGAAGAATCACTATGTTCCTAAAGTTGTACTTATGAAATGCATGAAGTTTAGATACCTTAAATAAAAGGTTTCTGGGAGAAAAAAGAAGAGTTACATTCTGAGTGCTAGCCCTGGTAATCTAAATACCTCCTCCCAGATACTTCTCAGATGTCATAATTAGATCAAGTCTCCACCCTTAATTCATTAACCCTTAACGTTAAATTTCAGAGTTTAAACATCTGCATGAGTATTGGGTCTCCAAATCCTGTTCATTACATAACAGAGACACAGAAGAGAGGGAGATTTTCTATCTACTGTTTCACTCTCTAAAATCTGTAACAGCTGGGACTGGGCCAGGCTGAAGCCAGGGACCAGGAACACTACTCAATCCTGATCTCCCACATGAGTGGCAGACACAACTACATGAGCATCATTTGATGCCTCCCAGGGTATACATTAGCAGGAAGCTGGATGAGAAGCAGAGTTGGGACTTGAACCTAGGCACTCCAAAATGGAATATGGACATCCCAAGTCGTATCTTAGCCATTGCACCAAAGCCCATATCTGTTTTTTTTTTTTTTCAAGAAAATAAGTGACAGACTTGAATTGGTGAAGTGAGAGCTGCTAATGGAAGAAATTTCAGTGTCCTAGCTAATGAGTATGTCATAATATGGAAAGGTTGATTTGGCTAGTTAGTCTTCACACTAGTTGAGCCAGTAAAAGCAACCGCAGATAGTTACCCTTCTAGTTGCTTTTGATAGCTGAGAAGTGGAGTTATGTCCAAAAACAAAGAAATTAAGAGCTTATGAGATTTTAAATATCACCCTTTATTATCCTCTTATTTAACAGCTCAGAAAATTGAAGTATCAAGATGATAACAGTAGGTAGTGATTGAGCCACAATTAATACCTGGGTCAATTTTTTGCCAATTGTAATTTTATTTTTGCTAGTTTCAACTCTTCTGTGCTGAGTAACTCCAACTGTATTTGTACTTACCTCACTTAATACATTGTTTGGAGTATTTTTTTTTATCTTACTTGAATCTATATTCATAGTTTACTCATTTATTTATGATCTTTATTGATATTAATGGTGAAGCCAATGAAAGGCATTGCACTAGACCCTAAGGATACAATCAAGAATTCACTGTGGGTCTGACATTCTGGCATAACAGGTAAAGCTACCACCTGCAGTGCTGGCATCCCATATGGGCACTGGTTCGAGTTCTGGCTGCTCCCGTTTCAATCCAGCTCTCTGCTATGACCTGGAGAGCAGTGGAGATGGCCCAAGTGCTTGGGCCCCTGCACCTGAATGGGAGACCCAGAAGAAGCTCCTGGCTCTTGGCTCTTCGGATTGGTTCAGCTCCGGCTATTGTGGCCATCTGGGAGTAAACCAGCAAATGGAAGTCAGTCTCTCTCTCTCTCTCCCCCACCCTCCTTCCAGCCTCTGCCTTTCTGTAACTCTGCCTTTCAAATAAATAAATAAATCTTTAAAGAAAATCTTATAAAAATAATTCATTGTGCTTTAGCAGAGATAATCACACAGTAGTGAGAGTTATAGTTGCTAATTCATCTTGGAAGATGGATAACGAGGCGGGTTTCAAGAGGACAGAACATCAGATCTGGGTCTTGAAGGATGCTGACTCTCTGGGCAGTGATGGGAATAGACCATGAATAATGCAAACGAGAACCTATGTGCCAAATGATGTGATCCATCTTTGAACACAGCAGAGTCACAAATGGAAGACAGGTAAAAGGAACTGTTAGGGAGTTGATGGTGCAAGGATTTGAATCCCTGCTCTGATTGATTGACAGGTTATTTGAGACTTAGTTCCTTCTCCTATTAAATGCACTAATAATACTTCCTTGACAGGGTCCTTACAGGGATTAAATGAGATTAAGGAAGTTAAATTCTCTACTATGAATCCCTTCCCACTCCAGACACTCTGATCGGTAGGAACTGTGAATGAAACTTCCAGGAAGGTGTTAGGATCTAAGGCTGGTTTCAGTTCTTCTGCTCTCTCTCCAAAATTCTAGACCATATAAGAAACAGGAAATAAACATGAAATTTGAGAAACAAATATCAGTTTTATTATTGGTTAAGCTATATTGGAAAGCTGTGTTGCAGAACAGATAGGAAACTGCAAGTTCTCTTTAGATTCAGAATCATTAAACAACATGTTTATGTTTTAGCAATCAGTTAAAGATAGATTCTTGAAATGAAAACAAAGAGATAGGGCAGCAAGGGGCACAAAGTCACATTTTGGAATGAATTGGCCACCTGGTAGTTGTGGTCTGCAGTTCCCCTCCTTGAGGGAGTCTTTGTCTTACCGAACTCAGAAATAAGCACATGAGAAGTCGTGGACCATGCAGTATGGTGAAGGTGGAAGTGGAATGCTTTATTTGAAGGAGAAAGAATGCATTACTTGAAGGAAGGGGAGGCTTTAAGAGTGAGTCTCTCTTTCCTTCAATACCTTCACAAGCAATAGTCCAGATCAAGCTGCTGCATAGCGTGGGTCCTGGAGCGAAGATGATACCTAGCATAGCAGTGGGTGACCAGTGCACCTTGACCAGAAATCTATGTCTTATGAGCCACTAAATTTATTGCATAGTTACTACACCAAAATCTAGCCTGACTTGACTGATTAGTAGTTGCTATATCATACCATGAAAGCAATTATTATTTAATCCAACAGTTCAAGTCTGTCCACAAATCTATACTTGTCCACATTTGTGGTTTTGGAAGAAGTTGCACAGGAGGCTGTTCTTTTTGTATTGCTTTTGAGATCTTGCAAATATCAGGAATAATGCATGGCTACTTCCATCCCTCACAATGATAAGCTTTGATGAGAATGAATATCTGATCTCTTTCTACCTCAGTTAATTTTTTACATTTTTAATACTTTTTCGTATTTGAGTAGTCCACCATAATATCTGATGTAGGAATTTGTTTTTTTCTTTATATATATTACAGATCAGTCTTAGCGTATGACATGTCACCGACCATGGGAAAGGATCACATATACCATGTGTTGTATTCTGCTTGTGTTACACCAAAATACTAGTTATAAAGTGAAAAATGTAGTGAGATGACAAGTTTTGTGTCCACAGAGTGTTTTTTCTTCAATTATAAGAAAGTTCTATCACTTCTCTGCCTTTGGGCTAAGAACAAGTATAAAAAAAGATCTGATTTTGGAATTTGAAATATATTGGTCTAACTAATGTACATAATAGTTATTTGATATAAATGTGTACAACTAATCAATAAGGGTGATATAAAACAGTTTTTATAATCAGACTGGGTAGAGAAAGAACAGAGATCAGGCCTATCATCTTTGACTATCACCACAAATTGTTGTATCACTTCTGTAGTTTTTTATCTGGCAACCACAGGTCATGCAAGTAAATGAGTCCATCCTCTAGCCAATAACAGTAACTGGGCATTAGCTGTTCAAGATATTCTGAGTGGATTTGAAAGAAATGGGAAAGGGGTATTTCATTTTTAAGGAAATTATATTTGAGATATTATCACTCACATGGAAGAAATGTTATCATCTGCAAATAAATGCTGAAGACTATATATAGGGAGTTGCTGGCAGGATTCAGAATTAATGGCAGGAAATATTAAATGGTAAAAGGATTAATATCATATTAGAAAATAAATGAAACATGATCTAAGCTGGCCTCTGCATTGTCACTATATTTGAATTGCAGCTGGAGGAGTGTGTTAATATAATTAGGGAAAAATCCCAATGGAAATTAGCAGATTCAGTACAATGTAAATGTTTTTTAATGACTATAGAGACCTTATAAGTGATACTCTCATTAATGATGCTAACTGTATAGACTAACACTTCTTGTCACATTCAACAAGATCAAAGTTCTGTAAGGATTGTTTCATTTAAATATCAGCCGGAACAGAATAAAAAGGCAATAGGATTAGAGACCACACACCTTGATGTAGCCATGAGTGCCTTTAGCTACTGTACTTATAAATCACTTGCAAGGAAAAACTTTTTTAACTTCCAAAGTTTCCATGACTCAGAGCAGTGCTGTCTAATGGAACTTCTGTGATGATGGGATGTCCTGTATGTACACATTTTGTCATGGTAGCCCCTAGCTACATGTAGTCACTGAGCAACTGAATATAGCTAGAGCAATTGAAAAACAGAATTTTAAACTTTATTTAAGTTTAATTTAAATCTAATTTTTGGGCTGGTGCCATGGCTCACTTGACTAATCCCCCACCTGCGGTGCCGGCACCCTGGGTTCTAGTCCCGGTTGGGGCTCCAGGTACTAGTCCCGGTTGCTCCTCTTCCAGTCCAGCTCTCTGCTGTGGCCAGGGAGGGCAGCGGAGGATGGCCCAAGTGCTTGGGTCCCTGCACCCGCATGGGAGACCAGGAGGAAGCACCTGGCTCCTGGCTTCGGATTGGTGCAGCGCCAGCCGTAGTGGCCATTAGGCGAGTGAACCAACGGAAGAAAGACCTTTTTCTCTGTCTCTCTCTCACTGTCTATAACTCACTCTCTCTCTCTCTCTCTCTGTCTCTCTCTCTCTCACTATCTAACTCTGCCTGTCATAAAAAAAATCTAATTTTTAAAAAGTCACATGTGTTTAAAGCCTCTTGTATTGGACAGTGCAGATCTAGGGGAACCTCATAATATAAAATCTTTAAGATAGAGTCATTGGCCAGCGCCGTGGCTCAATAGGCTAATCCTCCACCTTGCGGCGCCGGTACACTGGATTCTAGTCCCGGTTGGGGCATCGGATTCTGTCCCATTTGCCCCTCTTCCAGGCCAGCTCTCTGCTATGGCCCGGGAGTGCAGTGGAGGATGGCCCAAGTGCTTGGGCCCTGTACCACTTGGGAGACCAGGAGAAGCACCTGGCTCCTGCCTTCGGATCAGCGCGGTGCACCGGCTGCAGTGCGCTGGCCGCAGTGGCCATTGGAGGGTGAACCAACGGCAAAAAGGAAGACCTTTCTCTCTGTCTCTCTCTCTCACTGTCCACTCTGCCTGTCAAAAAACAAACAAACAAACAAACAAAAAAAGATAGAGTCATGTGCATCCTAAGAGCGTTTGGGTTGTGTATATGACAGTGGTCCCATAAGATTACATAATTAGTGAGAGTTTGTGTAAATATATCCTCTGATGTTGGATAATGATAGAATTGCCCGATGACACATTTCTTGGAACATTATCTCCATTGTTGAGTGATATATATCTGCCTACATATCCTATGCATGTTCCCAAATTAGTTCTGCCCAATGCAAACTGATTCAAAGCAAAACTAGAACATTTTGTATAGCAAAAACTACTGTCAGCTATGTTTTCTAGTGCATCTCATGTCCCAAACAAAGTTAACTAATTTCACAGATTCTGAGAATTAATTCTTAACATAACCCTATTTTGTTGCTATTAGGTGGGCACTACCATTTTCATCTAACAAGGCATCTCTATTACATGCCTCAGGAGCCCACTCCTTCCTCATCAGGGCTCCTGCTTTTGCTTGGAGGACCTGCCTGGCTGAGAACCCAGCTTTCTTTGAGACTCTGCCTATCTTTCAATTAATTTTTGTGGCTTATCTTCTATGCTGGTTTTCTGGTTGTGGGAGATAAAATTCTCTTTAAATGTTTCCAAGAAGGCCCTTGACTCTCAAGTAATGCGTTAAATTGTTGATTAAGATAGGAGCCTGACATATTCTCTCTTTAAGTGAATCAGTGGCACTTATAAACATTTACCCGGTGTCATAGTCCTAATAGTTACTATTTCTCCTTGGCCTCTCAAACCAGAGTCATTATACCAGTTAGTCTTTCCTTCTGCCTTCATCCCATCCCTGCCCACAAAAGATAAAGTCTTAGCAGTTACACGTTCACAACACGACATGAACTATGAATACAACACCTACTACCACTGAGAGGCCCCCTTGCCATCTTGCCGGAGAGTGAGCCTCCCCAGAACTCCAGCCACACATCCATTTCTTAGGTTCACTTTGACTAGCAACTGTATTGGGCCAGGGTAACTTGAAGAAAAACGCGCAATGGAGACCTTTGCTCAAGTGATGCATTAGTGGAGAAGAGAAGTGAGTGAAACAGGGCAGAAGGAAAATAAACAGAAACAATCTCAGTGGTGTGTTTTCTCAGGGAAGCGCTGACACACGTATTGTACCACCTGGAAGTAAGAGGGTTGGCAATGTGGTATTCTCTCGTTTCCCCTTTGCCCCTGATGGTAAGTCAGGTCCACATGTTGCAGGAGGGTTATATCCTGGGAGAAAGTACCAGCTGGGAATTGTTCTCAAGCACTATTCATAGCAGCTGGAGATGTGTGTGTGTGTGTGTGTACACTGGTAGTAAGTGTCCTGGGCTGGACACCAACAGCAGTCACTATAGTCAGCAAGGTGGGGGTCGTATGCTCTTTTGGTATGGTATTCAGCAAATAAACTGCAGACTGAACCTGGGGCTGTGGACTAAACTGCCTACACGGCATGATTCTCTCTACTTTGTCACATGGCTCATTCAGTCATTTGTTCTAGAGATAATTAGGAAGCGCATTATGTTATAGAATTAACCAGTGCTCTGGGAATAGAGTAATGGTTAATTTGACAGATCATGAGCAATAGACTAGTAAGTGGATGATTGCAGGAAAATGTGAATAGGTGCTGTCCAAAGGATGTGAACCTGTGCAGAGAAAGGAAAGACTAGGAGTGGGGAACTCAAAGTTCACAGAGAAGCTGAAATCTGAATGAGGGATTGTCAAAGGATTAGGGGTTCGTCAGGCAAATTATCCTAGCTTTAGAGCAATCAGGTACCTCAGTGCTAATATAAAAACAATTCGTTTTGGATTTTAGCAGGATTTCAGGGGATGCTTGTACTAAGACTCAAGAAAGGCTATAGGAAATGAACACGACATTCTTTTCCAGAGATCTGCATTTGACCCTTTGATTTTATAATGCAATATGTTCCTTTATAGACTGAACGTACAGAAGATTATTTAACTTCTATTTGCCTACTTTTAGCATTCATTAGGCACCACAAATGAACCAAAAGCCATCTCACACAAGAAATTCATGGTTATAACATATGTATGTGGGTGATGCCTCAGTTTCCCATCAAATGGTGGTAATTTGACAAATAAACACTTATTTTCTCATGAATACAATCCTGTGGCCTTAGCTGAAAGGTAAGAAGATTCCAGTGTGATGGATTTTCTGCTGACAGTTTGAGCTAGAAGTTTGTCATAAGACAAAAAAAAATTGTCATCTACCCATTAAAAAGAAATCTGATTGTAAGGCTGAATATAAAGGAGTTTCTATATGGGTATGCTTTGCAGATTTTTCTCCACAGTCAGTTATTTATCATTCTCCAAGATGTTTGTTGTCCATTTTCACTAACAGGATGGCTGATTGGCTCTGTTCATTAAATGCAGGAAGTCAAAGTCAAAGTGCATCTTTTGAAAGCATGGAATTAATTGGGGAATACATCAAGGCTTGAATCTGGCAACTCAACTTTGAAAATCAACAACTTTGTCCATCAAATGTTCTTTGTAAAGCAAAGAGATAAATGCAGATTTTCTTCCCTCTGTTCCTGGAATACCTGAAATTATTTATTTCTTTGCATTAATTGTTTAAATAGATTTGTCTCCTAGTACTGACTCAGGGACATATAGACAAAGGTATTTTAAGAATTATTATGATTATAATGGTGTTATTTTATATAATAGGCCAGCACTCATATTTAAAGAATATTCTACAATTCTTTTTTCTAACTTGAGAGTCAGAGACAGAGAAAGCTATAACCCCCCTCCCCCTCCATCTGCTATCTTCCCCTCAAATGCCCACAGTGGTCTCTTTGTCAGGACAAGTTCTAGAAATGGAAACTCAATCCAGATCTTCCATGTGGGTGGAAGGGACCAATCTCTTAAGCCACCTCCACTGCTTCCCAGGGTTGGTATTAACAGGAAACTATAGTCAGGGCAGAGCTGGAAATTGAACCCAGTTGCTCCAATTCCGGATGAGGGCATCTTAACTAGTGTCATCTTGATTGTTAGGCCAAACGCTCATTTCCTTTACTAGCTTTTTCAAAAATGCTAGTTTGGTCATTATAGTCTCAGCTAAGGCAACACTGTTGAGAAAACACCTTGGGAATATAAGTTTTGTCTTATTAGACTTGAATTTTGTACTTTGAACCAACAGCTGTATGTGTTGTTCTGTATGTGTTGTTTTCCTTAAACTGAAACTCTGAAGTTCTTACAGGTAAAATTGGGAGATTATACCTTCATTTCACTTATAGAAACTCCATCGATATTTTGCTGCTTCTTTCAGAGCTTTGGCATCTAAGGGGTCATTTGTCTAAATATTTATGTGCTGGTTTCTCATCATCTTCCTAATTTCTGAATGTTGAAGTGCTTGAGGATTATTGAATCTTCACTCCTGTAGTTACACTCAATCCCTAGGTAATTCATTTAATAATATTTTTTTTTTTTGACAGGCAGAGTGGATAGTGAGAGAGAGAGAGACAGAGAGAAAGGTCTTCCTTTTTGCCGTTGGTTCACCCTCCAATGGTCGCTGCGGCTGGAGCATCTCGCTGATCCGAAGCCAGGAGCCAGGTGCTTCTCCTGGTCTCCCATGCGGGTGCAGGGCCCAAGCACTTGGGCCATCCTCCACTGCCTTCCGGGGCCATAGCAGAGAGCTGGCCTGGAAGAGGGGCAACCGGGATAGAATCCGGCGCCCTGACCAGGACTAGAACCCGGTGTGCCGGCGCCACAAGGCAGAGGATTAGCCTGTTAAGCCACGGCGCCGGCTAGTAATATGGTATTAAATATCTCCTAATTGTTGATAATTTAACATACTATTGTTAGCCACAATATCCAGACTCTCAACTCTAGACTTTTTTTATTCAACTCTCCATTAGACATTTGATATCTAATTGTCATGTCAATCCTAGCATGTTTGACATTGAGTTCCTAATTTATTACCTCTCTAGACTCTACCTCCCTGGTTGGAGTCACATTTGTTCACCACCGTTCTCATTATAAAAGTTGTGGTGATGCTGACATTGTATTGATGCTGACATTGCATATCAGAGCACTGTGCTGAGTATTGGTTGTCCTTCTTCTGACCCAGCTGCCTGCCAATGTGCCTGGAAAAGCAGCAGAATTTAGCCCAAGTACTTGGGTCCCTGCCTCCCATCTAGGGGAACAGGATAGAGTTCCTGGCTTTGGCTTGGGCTTGATCAAGCCTCAGCCATTACAGCTACTTGGAGAGTGGAACAGTGCAGGGAAGATTTCTTTCTCTCTCTCTGTCTAATCTCTCTGTTAACTCTGCCTTTCATCTAAATGAAATATTAACAAAAAAATCTTAGAGTTGCTGTTGACTCTTGTCTTTTCCTCACATTTTTCTTGTAAGTGAGCATGCCATGTTCTTGAAAATATATCTTGAAAATATATCAGAAAAAAGAAATCAAAATATATCTGAAAAGCAATATTTAAAATATTTTTATTTTAGAATTTAATGACAAAAATTATGGTATACCAAATTATATTTTGATATATATGATAACCATTGCAGAATGCTTAGATCAAACTGATTAACATATACATTGCCTTAAATAGTTATCTTTTTTTATGGTAAAATAATTTCTTCTTAGCAATTTTTATTTGTATAATGGAGTATTATTAACTGTAGTCACCATGATGTATAATTGATCTCTAAACTTACTCCTCTTGTGTAACTGAAATTTTGGATCCTTTGATAAATATCTCCGCAATTTCTCTACCCCTTAGCACCTGATAATCACTATTCTGCCTTTTGCTTCTATGAATTGGACATTTTTTAAAGATGTATTTATTTGAAAGTCAGAGTTACGCAGAAAGAGGAGAGGCAGAGAGAGGTCTTCCATCCACTGGTTCACTCTCCAGTTGGCCACAATGGCCAGAGCTGGGCCGATCCGAAGCCAAGAACCAGGAGCTTCTTCCGGTTTCCCACACGGGTGTAGGGGCCCAAGGACTTGGGCCATCTACTGCTTTTGCAGGAGATATCAGAGAGCTGGATTGGAAGTGAAGCAGCTGGGACAGGAACTGGTGGCCGTATGGGATGCTGGCGCTGCAGGTGGCAGCTTTATCTGCTATATCACAGTACCGACCCCGAATTGGACATTTTTAGATTCCACGTATAAGTGAAATTACACAATATTTGCCTTTCTGAGCCTGGATTACTTTACCTAACATAAATAACAGTATTTACTTCATTTTAAAGGCTGAATAGTTTTCCATTGTGTATACATATCACATTTTCTTTATCCATACATCAGTTGCTATATAATGAGATTGTGTACTCCCATGTTTATACCAGCACTATTCACTATAGCCAAGATATGGAGATTGTTTCCATATCTTGGCTATAGTGAATAGTGCTGGTATAAACATGGGAGTACAGATGTCTCCTGAATATATTAGTTCGTTTCCTTTAGACTTATACCCAGTAGTGGACTTGCTGGATCACATAGTAGTATTTTCAGTTTTTTGTGGAACCTCCACATTGTTTTTGGTAATGGTTGTTATCAGTTTACATTCTTACTAACAATGTACAAGGGTTCCGTTATCTTGATAATGAAACCAACACTTCCCTTGCTATATTTTACCTTTTTGATAATAACAAGTATAAAGTGATATCTCATTGTGGTTTTGATTTGCACTTCCCTGATAATTAGTGATATTGAGCATTTTCTAAATATACGTGTTAACCAATGGTATGTCTTGTCTGGAGAACTGTTTATTCAATTCTTTGCCCATTTTTAATTGGGTTATTTGTTCACTTACTAGTGAGTTGTCTAAATTCCCAAATATTTTCCATGTTAACCCTTTAACAGATGCATGACTTGTAAATATCTTCTCCAACTCTGTATGTTGTCTCTTCACTCTGTTGATTATTTCCTTTGCTGTCCAGAAGCATTTTGGGTTGTTATAATCCCATTTTTCTATTATTTCTTTCATTGCCTGTGCTTTTGGGGTAACATTCAAAAATCCATTTTGCAGACCAATGTCACAGAGCTTTTCCCTTTTATATTCCTTTAGTAGTTTTAGGTTTATATCTATATAATTAATCCATTTTGCATTTTTATGATGATATGGGAATCTAAGTTTATTCTTCTATGTAGACATCCATTTTAATTAGAATCATTTATTGGAGACACTGTCTTTTTTTATTGTGTGCTCCTGGCATCTTTGTTCAAAATGGAGTGACTTCAAGTGATGGATTTATATTTGGACTCTCTATTCTATCCCATTTGTCTATTGTCTGTTTTTATACTCCTTTCATACTGTTGTGATTACTATAACTGTGTAGTAGATTTTGAATTCAGGAAGTATGATGTGTCTAGCTTTTTTCTTTTTGTTCAAGATTGCTTTGGCTATTTGGGATCTTTTATAGTTCCATGTAATTTTAAGATTGTTTCTGGGCCGGTACCGTGGCTCAATAGGCTAATCCTCCGCCTTGCGGCGCTGGCACAATGAGTCCTAGTCCCGGTCGGGGCACCGGATTCTGTCCCAGTTGCTCCTCTTCCAGGCCAGCTTTCTGCTATGGCCCGGGAAGGCAGTGGAGGATGGCCCAAGTGCTTGGGCCCTGCACCCGCATGGGAGACCAGGAGAAGCACCTGGCTCCTGGCTTCGGATCAGCGTGGTGCGCCAGCCGCAGTGGCCATTGGAGGATGAACCAACGGCAAAAGGAAGACCTTTCTCTCTGTCCCTCTCTCTCTCACTGTCCTCTCTGCCTGTCAAAAAAAAAAAAAAAAAAAAAAAAAAAAGAAGAAGAAAAAAAGATTGTTTCTGTAGAAAGCATCATGATATTTATAGGACTTCATTGACTTTGTAGATTGATTTAAGTAGGATGAGCATTTTAACAATATAAATTCTTCCATTCTATGAACATGTTCTATATTTCCTATTATTTTGGATGTAATATCTTTTTATAACTGTATGTCCCTATTATTTCTCACATGGACTACTCTAATCAACTTCATCATGCTTCCGTATTTCCCTCTTCTATAATCTACTCTTTACAGAGCCACCAAAATAGTTCCCTGAACATAGAACTCTGACCATTTCACTCCTTTACTGAAACTCTTTATAACAGTATATTTTTTAAAACATTTTGGTTGAGACTTTAATGCAAAAGCAATCAGATAGTGAAGGGAGTTGGGAGATAAAGCACCTTTTTGGAATTTCAAAAATAGAGCCAGCTACATGATTCTAAAATACATTATCCATATCAGGTGCACATAATTGATTGAGACAGAAGAAGGTTCATAAACATGAAATTTTAAAATGTTTTATTTATTTGAGAGAAAGGGAAAGAGAGAGAAATATAGATAGAAAGAGCATTCTCATTGGTGGTTCTATCCCCAAGTGCCTGCAACAAATGGGGCTTGGCCAAAGCAAACTTGGGAGCCTGTAAGAAAATCTGAGTGTCTCATGTGGGTGGCAGAAATCCCCGTCACCACCGCTTCCCATGGTCTGCATTAGTGGGAAGATGAGATCATAAGCACAACTGGGTATCAACTCAGGCACTCCAACATGGGATGCAGACATCTTAACCACTATGACAAATGGCCACCCTCTGAAGAAGAATTTTGAAGAGGAATCCTCTGAAAGGAATGCAGAGTACTGTATGACCGATTATCCAGTATAGACATTTCAGTGAGACTATTCAGAGATCTTATTATACGTTCTTGCAGAGTGCATGACATAGAATTGTTTTTTACTCCCACTCGAGAAATGTAAAGTTCTGGACTTGATCAGGCTAGTAATTGATTCTGTAGTTAAACTCGCTGTGTTGGATTTGGCGAACATATGCAGAGTTTAACAGGATGCATGATTTGGTTTTGTTTCATATGGTCCACGCGTAAAGCCACATAAGAGAGAAAGCTATCTGCTATAGTTTTCATGAACCCCGAAGGTCCACGTGTGTAGAGCTTGGTCCCCAGGGTGTTGCTATTGGGAAGTGGTCAAACCACTGGGGAGGAGGGTCCTAGTGGGAGGTCCTCAGGTCACTGAGGTGCCCTTGGAAGGTTGTTCTCTTGTGACCTCTTGAGTTGTTGTGAGAGGATTATTATAAAAGCTCAAGTTTAGACCCATTCCTTCTCTCTGCAATCTATCTCTTGCCTTGTGATGCTCTGTACCACCTCAAGATTCTGCTCATAAGAAACATTCTCACCTGGAGCCCAGCCATTGAGGCTTCTTGATCTTGACAATTACTTATATAGAGAGAAAAGATCTGTTTAGCTCATAGTTCTGGAGCTAAATAAGACCTTTCTCTCTATAAAGTTAATTGACTTTGCTATTTCAATTCTGTAACCAAAGGCTAGTACAGTCTTCTTGAGTGTTTTTTTTTAAAAAAAGATTTATTTATTTATTTGGAATGCAGAGAGAGAAAGAGAGAGAGAGAGAGAGAGAGAGAGAGAGAGATCCTCCATCTGCTGGCTCACTCCCCAAAGGACCACTGGAGCTAGGCTGATCCAAAGCCAGGAGCTTCTTCCAGGTTTCCTCCAGGGTGCAGGGGTCCAAGAACTTGGACCATCTTCTACTGCTCTCCCAGGACATTAGGGAGAGCTGGATTAGAAGAGGAGCAGCCAGGACTTGAACTGGTGCTCATGTGGCATGCTGCACTGCAGACGGCGGCTTTACCCACTATGCCACAGTGCCAGCCCCTTCTTGAGCTGTTTTAAATTCTGACTAATAGTATTTATTTGAGTTGTAGTGAGAGTAAAGGGATAATGACTTGATAGAAGAAATTATTTCTATTATGACACAGAATTTGGAATCAAAGCTACCCAGTGGACCCTATAAAGGAGCCATGGGAGTGTCAGTGAGATGAGGCATTGGTTTTAAGTTCCTGCTAAACTCAGGGAGCAGGAAGTCATCTTACATTATTGTCAGTTAATGTGGAGGTTTTCTTAGGATCCTAATCCGCTTGGAACCTGGTGGGATCAGATGCCTGTTATATAAACTGAGAGGAGGAAGAGTAAAAGTTAGGGAAGGAGAGAGAAAAGAACGATCACAATAACCGTCTTGGGTCACAGAGTTCTCTTTTAAGGGAGGCTCTAAATGAGGGGAAGAAGCATTCTAACCAGATCAAGTTGGGAGTTTTATTTTCTATAAGAGTTAATAATCTTCATTCTTGAATTGAGATTTTTTTTTACCTCAGGTGACCATAATACTTATTAATTATTACTGTGATTTATCTGAAAATTATAGGCCCACTTGATCTTCATCAGGTTTATCAAGGAGTAAATGAGCAGCTTCCTTTACTGAATATCCCTATAGACAGTAGAAGGTAAAGTGATATTCTGATGAAGTCCCATAGGATGTGCTTATTCAAGATAGTCTTACTATCTGAAGTGTATCGTCATACCCAAAACCAACGTTAATGTCCCAAGGTACTCTGATTTCATCTCTAGGTGTCCCCTCTTCTAACTAGCTTATTGCACTTCAGGCACATAGGATGCTTTTCTGATTCTTAAATAGTCCACTCCTCCCTCATGTGCAAGAGTCACATCATGGTCTGAAGGCTTTTGCTACCCTTACTTGCTGCCTTTTCTTTATTTTTCACAAGCATTTCTTAAACATCTAATCCAGTATTGATTTCTGGGTATCAATATACTCCTACACAATGACACGTAGTCATTGGTGATTCTTTTCAAAGCGGCTTCAGTCGGAGTAAAAGTGTGATTTCAAATGTTGGAGCATGAGTGGAGGGTGGTAAAGCAGACAGAGAGTGCAGATTATACCTTAGGACGTTAGCTAGAGTGGGTAACAGGAAGAAAGGGTGATAGCTCTATGCAGGAGAGATGAGTTTCATTGCTTGATATGGATTTCAGGAAAATGGGAAAGGAGTAACCAGTTTATGACAGAGCTTTTAGTTAGGGTAGAATATCTAGTCCTCACAGTAATTCTTTGGAAGTTGGCATTTTTCCCACATCAGATGGGGAAATGAAGGCTTGTGACTTTTAGTCTACTTGCTTGATCTGCTAAAAAGTGGAACCAAGAAGCAACGTGAGGATTAGTGGATTTAAACCCATTCTTTTCCAACATCTAACATGAAGCCTTTGGAAGGAGCCACTGAGGGGCTGATGTTTGAAAATGTGGAGAAACAGTGGGACAGGATAATTGGTGAGTCTAAGTCCTAGAAGTGGCAGGACGTGTAACATCACAGATGAGTGGGGATGTCTTCCTCTGAGATAGCATGGCTGTGGGTCAATACTTACGCCACTTAACTTCTTAAAAAAAAAAAAAAACAAAAAAAAAACTAGCAGTGGCAGACTTCCTACTGCCCTAGGTGTAATCTCCTGACTCCATACTATGGCCTTCAAGACTACTTTGCTTCACCTCTACCTAATTCTCTCTCTCAGCTCTTCTACTACTTTTACCTACCCCATGCCATTCCAGACCTACTGAGTCCTTGAGCAAGTTAGGCTTTTGCCAGCTTATACCTGCACTAATTCCTCCCTCTGCTTAGAAAATGCACATATTTTGTTTTAAGTCATTATTTGCTCGTTATTTTTCTGTATTACTGTTTGTCTTCCCAGAAAGTATCACTATCTGAAATCATCATCCTTAGTTTTATTATCTTCTCTTAGCATTCAAATATAAACTTTATGAGTATAGACATCTTGTCTGACATGTTCCTGTGCGTCCTCGGGGTCTAGAACAGTGCCTGACATACAGCCGGCAATTTAATTGAGATTGGAGATCAAAAGGGAGAAATCAAGGGGCCAGTGCTGTGGCATAGCAGGTAAAGCTGCCATCTATGCCGCTGGCATCCCATATGGGTTCCTGGCTCCTGGCTTCACATTGGCCCAGCTCCAGCCATTGCAGCCATCTGGGGAGTGAACCAGCGGGTGGAAGACCTCTCTCTCTCTCTCTCTCTTTGCCTCTCCTTCTCTCTATGTATATCTTTGATTTTCAAATAAATAAATGAATCTTTTAAAAAAATGAAGCCAAGAGCATTTATTCCAAGAAAGCTTGATTTTCTGCTTTCTTGAGTTTGATGGTTGCTAAGACTAAGAGGGATAGGAGAACATAGGAAAGCTTCGAATAGTGGCTTTGAATATGGAAGTAAGTGATTAGTGATATATACCAGTAGGGTGCTGGATGAATGGGTCTGTTAGTAAGTACATTTTTTTTTTAAAGTTTTTTCAAAGATTTATTCATTTATTTGAAAGGCAGAGTTACACGTATACACACACATGCACACACACGCACACACACAGAGAGAGAGAGGCACAGAGACAGACAGATTCAGGGACACACAGAGAGATCTTCCATCTGCTGGTTCACTCCCTAAATGGCTGTAATGGCAGGAGCTGGGCCGATCTGAAGCCAGGAGCCAGGAACTTTTTTTTCCAGGTCTCCCACATGGGTAGCAGGGGCCCAAACACTTGGAACATCTTCTGTTGCTTTCCCAGGTACATTAGCAGAGAGCTGGACTGGAAGCTGAGCAGCCTGTACTCTAACCAGGACCCATATGGGATGCCAGCGGCACAGATGGCAGCTTTGCCTGCTATGCCATAGTGCTGGACCCAGAAAGTAAAGTTGTAAGTGTCTGTGAATCTAGGAAAAATGAATCTTTTCTATGTTCTTTGTTGAACTTTAGTTTCCTGTAAGGTCAATAAATATGCAAATAATTAAATTTTTTTTTCCCATTACATTGATGTATTTTGATTGCCTTCTTGCATTCAAAGAGTTTGAGTGTAAGATTTCATTGACCTGTTTTGTCTTTTTTCCTCTTTTAATATCAATCAGTATTTTTCTTGATATCAATCTGTTTCTGATTTAGTCTTGCATTCCTTGCCTTTCAAGTAATTTATGTGCTTCATACCAAACCACTTTTCATACTAAAGTAGTTTTTGTTTTCTTTCCTGCTTGAGAAAAAATAAAGTACAAAAATCACTGTGAAAGTTAACTAAACAGATTCTCAATGTTCTGTTTTAAACAACTTCTTGCAGTGGGACTTCTGTCATTTGCTCTCCCTGCCTCCCATAATACTTCAGAAAATTTATAATCAAACAATCAGAGGGCAATGTGTTCTTACTTTTGAACTTGCTGTGAGTTTGGGAAATAGATCACATGGAAAAAATCAGGGTCTTCAGAACTAGTGAATAGGTAACAGAGAGGGTAGTTAGAACTGACTCGGGCAGTAGCCCCACATTTATATGATGCGTGCATACATTTGTGCATTTATCTGATAAATATTTATTGAGTTCCTGTTACATATGAGGCAGTATTTTAGGTTCCTGGATACAGAGGTAGTGGTTATCACTCCTGAAAACTTGACTGTGAATAGCAATGATGCACATAAACAATTTTGGTAAAATCTGATAAAGGAAATAGTGTTTTATTATGGCCAGCACACACATACGGCAGAACTCTTACCTGTGCCTGGGGATGCAGCAGATGAAAGACGCTAATGTGAGTCCCAGAACATTTCGGAGAATTGAGCCTTGAAGCAAAGCAGCCCTATAAAATAGCAGAAGGCGTCCAGGGGCGGGAGGGGTGTCTGAGTGCCGAATGTCAAATGCTGAGCAACGTGGTGGGAGCAAACAGTGTCAGATCATGGAAGGCTTCCTACAGCACACTAAATCATGTGCACTTGACACTGCACGTGAGAGAGTCTCCAGAGAATTTCCGTCAGGAAAGTGTCATGCTTAGGTTTGCTTTTACAAAAATGCCGATGAGGTAGTAGGTTACACTATGGTAGCAGAGGGGGTTCATACCACTACCTGTGACGACTATATTATACTAATGATAGAGGAAGCTGGGTGTGGCTTCTAGGTTGTGACAAACGTGCTAACATAAGATGTTTACCAGGAACCTGGGTGTGGAGTACATGGAAGCTTTTTATACTACAAAATTTGTATTTTGTGAATTGAAAACTCTTCTGAAGTAAAAACTTTTAAAAATTTAAAAAAAGAGAGTTGAGAGGCAGGTATTTGGTTAAATGGTGCTTGCATCCTACAATCCTTATTGGGATGTTTGATTCAATTGTGGGCTCTGCTCCCAATTCTAAATTCCTGCTAAGGAACATCCTGGGAGGGCCTGTCACTCAAGTGGGAGACTCAGATTTAGTTCTGGCTTGGGCCTGGTCCAGCCCAGGCTGTTACAGGCATTTGAAGGGTGAACTGGTAGATGACAGAGTCTCTATCTCTCTCCTTCTCAAATAAAATGAAAATGCATACATAAACATTAAAACTAAGAAATAACAAGAAATAAAAATAACAAGAGCTCAACTTGGGAAGGTGGCAAATTTAAAATTTGTTGAGGAGGAAGAATTAATAGAGCATGATGATGTTCTTTTATGTGGATTAAATAACCATTTATAAAATTCAAGAATAGTAAAGCATGAGACATGGCTAGAGAGAACAGTACGTTCCATTTTGGGCATTTTCAAGTTGATAAGCTATGGAGGCATCTAAGTGTGGAGGCCCATGAAGCATTAAAAAGAATGCCTTTGTGCACAGGAGAGAGATGAGGGTAGGAGATGCAGAGGGAGGGTGAGTAAACAGAGTGATATGAATATAAACTCTGGAGGACTCCCTCAGAGGCAGGGAAAGGAGAGGCCATCAACTTGACAGAATAGATGAGAGGGAGGGGAGACACATACGGAGAAGACAATTGTAGAAATAAAAAAACAGAGTTTCAAAATGGAAGGCATTTTACAGTAGTTTTGAAATAAAATGATCCCAGTTTCTTCTCTCTGTCTCTCTCTCTCTCTCACTATCCACTCTGCCTGTCCAAAAAAAAAAAAAAAAAAAAAAAAAAAAAAATCCCAGTTTCTATTGTGCTTAACAATCCATTTGTAAGAGAGTACGGTAATTTGTAAAAATTTTTACTTAAAATAGAATTTTAAATTTTAGATCTTCACCTTAAGTGATATTTAGCAAAATTCTGACTTCAAATTTTCTTATTCTTAGGTTGATATTTTATAATCTAAAACATTTTTGCAAAGTTTGTTTCCTGTAATAGATCACAAACGAAAACCACATGGAAGTCAGTAGAAGTACATGTGTTACTTTTTATTTTAAATTCAGAAGTTTGTCTCAAGTAACACTGATTTTCTTTTTTCTAAGTGTGAATGCAAAGTTTATTGTGTTTCTTCCCTTTTTTGCATTGTAACTGTTTCGATAATGTTTCATTGGGAAGACTTTCAGAGAAATAAAATTGGGGAGAATTGTATAAAAACCTTCATATATCCTTAATTTCAAATATTATCAACATTTTACTTTGTATATTACTTTAAAATATTTTTCTTTTTCCCCCCTCTCCTTCCTACACTTTCTTTCCTGCTCCTTTGCAATGTTTAAATGCAAATTTCATCCATTGTGTGATTTCAAAAAATTTTTTTAAAGAATCTAGTTAGTGGGGCCCGGCACTGTGGCGTAGCAGGTAAAGCTGCCGCTTGCAGTCCAGCATCCCATATGGACACCGGTTTGAGTACAGCTGCTCCACTTCTGACCCAGCTCTCTGCTGTGGACTGGGAAGCAGTAGAAGATGACTCAAGTCCTTGGACCCCTACACTCATGTGGGAGACCCGGAAGAAGCTCCTGGCTCCTGGCTTCAGATCGGCGCAGCTCCGGCCATTGCCGCCAATTGGGGAGTAAACCAGCAGATGGAAGACCTCTCTCTCTCTGCCTCTCCTGCTCTCTGTGTGTAACTCTGACTTTCAAATAAATAAATAAATCTTTAAAAAAATAATCTAGTTAGAACAGCCACAGTGCTTTATAATTTTCCATCTAGCTCATATGTCCCTTTTTATGATCATTTCAAAATATCATTTATTATGATTTTATTTGCATCAAAATTCAGCTTTTGCATTTTATAATTTTAAAAATTTCATTTAAAGAGGAGCCCCCATTTCTTCACTTATCTATTTTTCCATGTTATTGTTTTATAAAACAAATTATCATTATCCTGATGAAGTCTCACATTCTATTTGACCAATTACTGCTTGATGGTCTCATAGAACATATTTTTGTATTTCCTATGTATTCTGTAACTGACACAAAATTGATTAAATTTAGAACTTTTTGGGATAATTCTAAAAGGATTAATTTATTGTGGTATTACATATTGCATCCTAGAAGATGGTTAACCATGTGTGATTATCCTACTTTTAGTGATGTTAAAATTATTTAGTATGTTCAGGTGTTGGTAATCCAGTGTCAGATTCCTTATCAATCTTTCTTATAGTTAAAGGTTATTTTAGCTGGCACCATGGCTCACTTGGCTAATCCTCCACCTGCGGTGCCGGCACCCTGGATTCTAGTCCTGGTTGGGGCACCGGTTCTGTCCCCATCGCTCCTCTTCCAGTCCAGCTCTCTTCTGTGGCCCAGAAAGGCAGTGGAGGATGGCCCAGGTGCTTGGGCCCTGCACTCGCATGGGAGACCAGGAGGAAGCACCTGGCTCCTGGCTTCTGATTGGCGTAGAGCACTGGCCATAGCCATTTGGGGAGTGAACCAACGGAAGGAAGGCCTTTCTCTCTCTCTCTCTCTCTCTCACTGTCTAACTCTGCCTGTCAAAAAAAAAAAAAGTTATTTTAGAACCCATTGATAAATATTTCCTGAAGCAATATTTTATTGGAGATGAAAAAGGATGATTTTTCCAAATGCCTTATTTATTCTTCAGGTTCCACTGGGAACTTTTTCAAGATGGATTTTGTGTTATGTTCCTATTTTTTAAAAAAGATTTATTTATTTACTTGAGAGGCAGAGTTAGAGAGAGAGAGAGAGAGAGAGAGAGAGAAAGGTCTTCCATCTTCTGGTTAACTCCCCAAATGGCAGCAATGGCAGAGCTGGGCCTATCCGAAGCCAGGAGCCAGGAGCTTCATCTGGGTCTCCCATGCAGGTAGACACCCAAGCACTTGGGCCATCATCCGCTGCTTTCCCAGGGCATCAGCAGGGAGATGAATCAGAAGTGGAGAGGCTGGGACTTGAACTCGTGCCTATATGGAATGCTAGTGCTACCGGAGGATGTTTAACCTACTAGTCACAGCGCTGGCCCCTATGATCCTATTTGTCTCTTTTAATTTCCTTACTTCCTGTCTAGCACTACTAGATGACACAGCCTTGTTTTATAGGATTTTTGTGCCAGATCTTGAATCAATTATTTCCATAGGAAAGTCATAGTTATCTTTAATGGGTAACATGAATTGTTTCAAGTCTGATTTGATAGCAAACAGATTTTGGTGCAATGTCAGTTTAGCATGAGTGAGGGAAAAAAAGAAGTGAGGCAAGAAAGAGGAGGGAGCATAGCAAAATGATATATACTCATCTTTCATTGTTTTATGCTATGCTTGGATGGAACCACATGCTTGCCACATGCATCTGCATGGTCATGTGAGACATCTCCAGACAAGCTGTATGAATAAATGCTTTGGAAAAAAGAGAGCAGCAGCTCTATACCTATGACTTCATTTGTCTCTTATTTTTCACTAGTCAATGGTAATCACTCCTCTGTCCAAGAATTAATTAATTTTGTACTCTTCTCTTCAGCATCATCCAACACTTTTGTGAATTAGTTGAGCAGCCATTTCCTATACTTTGCCCAATAACATGCTAAATGTGATAGAGGACAGAATTCCAGGAATTGGTTAGCCTGGCTTTGACAGTGGCAGCTAAAGGGTAGTGCCTAGTGTTCCAGGACAAAGTATTTCTTCCGTGTAACGGAACTGAATGGTCCTGAATGGAGTCAACTTGTTGGCAGCTGAGGTAGAACAAGTTTCTCAAGGTCAGATAGGCAGATGGGGTCAAGGCAGTCTGGAGAGGTACATAAGATATAGATAGATACTTATGATAATTCAAAAATATAATTTTAACATTCAGAGTTATTCAAGTTTTTCCATTTTATTCTTAGGATAGTCTGAAAAAATGCATCTTCTAGGAAAAAAGCATTACTTTTAGAAAACAAAACATAGGCTGTATTAGCTAGGATATTGGTAGAGAAAATGTATTAATTTTATCACATTCCATTAGCTTGAACTCAGTTCTTTTTCTACACCCAGTCTAACAGAGGATGGGAAATGTGGTTTATCTAGGGAGATGAGGAAACAGGTTGGATGAGCCAGTTTCTGCAACACAGGTCATATTTAGCATTGAAATGATTGTAGAGTATTGTACTTAACCAGTTATCAGTTCCTGTTAGACATTAATATGTATCATGCCACAGAGATCACTGATGAGAGGATCCAGATGTTTAGCCAGATGTTGGGTTTTTCTAGTAACTGATATGGGATTATTTCAAAATCAGAAAATAGATGAAGTAGGGAAGATAGGAAGTTGGCCCTCTCAGAATATTTGCAAGTGTTATCCTGCAGCTGAGCCGTGTGTTAGCAAAATCTGTGTTGCTAGCTTTTACTGTACTCTGACATTCAGGTCAAGAGGTAGTTGCAACATAAGCAATGATTAATTTGTTCATTAAAACTGCAGCTCCATTTTATATGGTTGGAGCAACCAACTGTTTAGTGAATTTCATTTTGATTCATTTAATGTAGTAGAATGTAGGAAAATTATTCATGTATAGTTATGAATCTTTCACAATATATATTTTACAAAGATACAACTAGTATTATTACTATTACATAAATATGAGAAAACAAAATAGAAAATATCAAGATGATATGTTACTTTTCTCTAAGAACAAAGGCTTTCTATTAAGAACATAGAAAACTAAAGTAAGTTTTATTAAGTGGAAGTATCTTCTTTGTCATAAATTGTGTTAAGAGATGATGATATAGTATTTCTTTATAGGTACTAAAGACCAAGACATGGAGATATATCTGTTACCTGTTAAAAGGTTTTGGTGATATTTCATAGGTGGCTACTCCTGCCATGGAATCTAAAGCAGGGGCTTTTTCAAGTTTTTATATGGACCATATTAAATTTACACAAACATAGAGACTAGCATAAAAATGTCTACTAATCTGCCACTCAGCCTCAACAATTATGAATGTTATGCTACCTTTATAGCATATATCCTGCCCATAAATTTATCTTGCTGGAATATTTTCAGATAAATTCCGGATATATTATTTTACTTATGCCTAGCTTCAGGATATATTTTAACTGATAAAATCTTTAAAATGTAACTATTAGAACTATCGTCCCTTCTGTTTCATCTAATACAAAGTCCAGATTTTAAGATTTCCCCATCGTCTCAAAGGCATGTTTTGTAGCTTCATCTGAATCAGTATTCCAAGAAGGTCTACATGTTATATTTGGATGATTTTGCACTTCATTCTGTTTTAACATTATAACAGGTCCCTCCCCCATTTTGTATCTGCATGTCATTTATCTATGGGTGAATCTGGGTCATTGGTCCTGTAGAATATCTGACATTCAGATTTATCTGAGATCTTCCTTGCGGTATAATTTAAGAAGTTATTTTTTCTTCCAGAATGTCTTAAAAATAACAGATGTAGAGTTTTGATCAGATTCATGATAAAATTTTTAAGGCATAACATTAGAGAAGTAATGCTGTATAATCCAGCTCAGCCATATTGGGAGTATTTAATGTCTGTGTGTCTCCGTTTCAAAAGTGGTATTAAAATCCATAGATTCAGATGGTATCAGCCTATTTTTTACTATGTGTTCTTCATTAGCATTTTACTTGGTGTTATTTTGGTTTTTTAAGATTTATTTATTTTAAAGGCAGAGAAAGAGAGAGAGAGAATCTTCTGCTTGCTCACTCCCCCAAATTGTCCTAAAAGCCAGATCTATACCAGGCCAAAGCCAGAAGCCAAGACCTCCATCCTGGTCTACCACATGGGTAGCAGAGATCCAAGTACTTGGTCCATTTTCTACTCCTATCCCAGGTGCATTAGCAGAAAGCTGATGGGAAGTGGATTAACCAGGACTTGAACCGGAACTCTGAAATAGGATGCCACCTTTGCAAGTGGCAGCTTAACCCTCTGTGCCACAATGCTGGCCCCACTTAGTGGTTTTAAAATCTATTGATATCCACTGCACTACTGTTACTTTTTTTATTCTAAAATTTGTTTTGGCTTTATTAGTTATGATTTTTCCAAAGGGGAGCTATCCTTTATCAACAATGTGATTGTCCTCAAATAATCTTTACAGAAAATGCAAGATGATTTCTAAATTCTTTCCTTTTTTACAGCAAATCTCAAATGAAGGGTGACTCTGATCAATGATATGTGAATGTTTACCCGCACAGAAGTGTGGAGTTTAGATGTCAGTTTGTTGCAATCCTTTGCAGTCAATATTCCTTATGAGCTATTGTCTCATTGTGCCAGAGGCAAGCCTTTAAGTTATCTTTCCATCATTGCCAAGATAGTTCTTACCAGTGGAGTAAGAAGTCTCAGACTCATCCTGTATATTTCCCTACCTGAAACCTTCCACCAGTTATTTCTCCATGCTCTGATTCCTTTTGGTAGTAAATGAAATGTAGGGACCGCAATTTGTACAGTATTTATGATTCAAAGATTACAACTTCTCATTTAACATTTTTACATGTTAAATGTATATTTCTTTTATATAAAATTATTCTTCTAATATTTTAATATTTATATTTATCTAGTTCCAAAATAATTTTAGTAGTTATGTTATAATAAGACCTAAGATATCATGTATGTGTGTTGTTCTTGGGTGAATCCCAGTTAGGAATGTACTCTCAAAATACTGACTTGATACACTTATCTATGTTCTCACAATGCTTCTGTAAAGAAAAGCTTCAATTTACCAATCTTCTGGTTGTTATAGATTTCATTTTTTTCTATTGATTTTCAGATTTTTGTGTTTTGTTTTCATTCTTTTTTGTTTAATTTTTAAGTTAATATAACATTTATGTAGTTCCAAAGTCTAAACTACAAATTAAACTGGGAAAGAGCTTGTTTGCATGTTTTCCTCATATTTCATTCACTTCCTTCTCATATGTAACCATTTTTATTAGTATTTAGCTTATTCATCAGTTATTTTTGCTTGAGAAAAAATAGCATATATGTGTGTTTGTATTTTTCCCACTTCTTACACAGAAGGGGACACAAATTCACTTTTGTACCTTGTTTATTCATTTAATATTACATGCTGTTGCTAGTGTATTTTAGGAACAGATCACTCGATGGGGGATTGCTAGGTAAAAGGGTAAATCCATACAAAATTTTACTAAGTGTTTTCCAGCTTTCTTCAGTTGAGTTGTACCATTTTATGTTTGAGAAGATTTTAACAAATCTCTCTAATCTCTGACCTACTAAATACAAGTCAATTCTATGCAAATTGGATTATCTAGCATCCTTGGGAAAACTGTTTGAAAAAAACATTTTAAAGACCACCATTAAGTTAAATCCAAATTATTGCTCACTTGGTATGTCCCAGGTACTATTTGCCAGGCAATGGTATTTGAAATCTCAAAAATATATAGAATATAGTCTCCCTGGGTGATCTCACAGTCTGGAAAGTGGAAGAGAAACATTGATAAATAATTAATTGTAATATCGTGTGATTGCCAGTGCAATAGAAATGTACACATGGTGCATAAGGGACCCCCAGGACTGATAAACTCCATCTGTGAGAATTGCACTTGGGATAAATTGGGATTGTCTGTTCCCTATAAAAGTAGAAGTATGCATTTAACAAATTCGTCCCAGAATCGATAAAATGAAGTTTCCTTTCCTGAGAAGAAATACATTTTGAGTTTAACCCTGCACTTATTCCATCTGTACTTTGCTTGTTTTGTTCTTTGACATGGTGTCAAATTTTTAAGTTCAAACTACTAGGACCATTTATGGAAATTTTTGAACCTAAAGTCATAACAGCATGCAGAGTCTAAAAGATGTTTTTTGAGAGTGCAACTATACTCATAAACATTCTCTTTTTTTTAAACAAAATAAATAGCCATTCATGTAGTTGACAGGAGAAAAGATAAAAGTCAATAAAAAGAGAATTATTTATTAAAAAGGTCTAATGTTACAAGAACAGTACACAGAACATCTGACTGTGCCTTCCACATGGTATATACCATTATATATATATAATATATATATACAGATTGTATACAATATATTTAACAGTTCGACATGGAGTCCACAGTACCTTCATTTGGATATGCAAAACATTTGCATTCATGAAATTTCTAATTATAAGAAGTGCTGTTTTCTTCATAGTTCAATTGTGACTTTACAAAAATACAGTCTCTTCAGTGAGTTAAGACTGTGTGGTTACTTTCCCATTCAAGAAAATTCTCAGTACTGTAGATGAAAAATAATGTACCTTGATAACAGATGCTGTTCTGCCTTTGACAAAGTAACAAATATGTAATACACAAATACAGAAACATTGAAAACCTGTTTTCTTAAATAGGTTTATGATGCAAAATACACATTCTGTGCATGTTGAGTAAAAACATCCCATATCTCAGATTCCTGTAAGAATACAACACCAGACATTCTGTACGTGAATATTCTGTCAGATGTACCATCCATCAGCTAGTTGGAAATCCTGGTTAATTTGGATTTGTCATTGACAAATTAATGTTATACTTTATTGAGCCTTATAACAGTGCTAGTAATAGTCCTTCACTGAATCTCGTGGAAAATGATAAAATGGCTTGACTCATGAAATTTATAAAAATTATTTCCCATTTTTCATATTATTTATGTATTTTTAGGTGCACAATTTATTCTTGTAAGTTACACTGTGCTTGGGAGAAGTCCTGTTTTACCAGATAAATTATTAGTATTTCATTACTTTTAAAGTCCATCCTCTCCCATTCAAAATAAGGTGTTCAAGAAAGGACACTTGATTATTATTATTCATAGGCATAGATAGTAAAACACTACCATATATAGCATTTACTATATTAATATTGACTAAAATAGTCTCTTAAATCACATCTTGCTTGTTTTGAGGTGTTTTGAACACAATTTTCCCCCCAAAAGAATGAATAATCAACATAGTTATACTGTGGCTCTGAGGCTAACATTTTAGGATATTCAGAACAGAAATTCCAATCTCTCCTCTGATTCCACAAGGTATAACCTGTAGAACCAGCAATTTGAACTCAATATTTTGTTTGCCATTAAAGATGCAATTAGAGTTAGAAGCTTGTTTTGCATAACTGAACATAAATTGCTTTGTGTTCTTATATTAACATTACCTATAAAACTGAAAATTTTCCAGGTTCTTTTCTGGCATATGAAGATGCAATAACTATCTTTTCAAGCATCTTCAAACTCAGATACATTCTCATGTTGGCTAGAATTTCTGTAATGATATCATCAAGGAGAGTGATTTCCCTGTGCTTTCCAACCACAATCAAGGACCACTTAAATGTGGTACCTCAATGTGGTCAATATGGACCACCTCTGAAATCACTGACTTATAGAATATATGGCTGGGTGGACTTGCTGAGCCTCTGTATTGATGCTGTGTCCTCACAGCTAAATTTTTTAAATTAATTTATCTAATAGCTCCTCTTTATTTTAGGAGTTGGTGAGATTTCATAGGTGGCATATAATGCCGGGAACCGTTTTCTAAAAAAACAAAATTAGTTTTTATGCTTGAACCATTTTAATCCATAGACTATATGTATGCATAATTATTTGCCCAACAAATTTTCATATACTTAAAATGATTTCCAATTAGAAGGAAACCTTGGACTGAATTCAACATCTGTTTTGGCAGTCGGTGGAGAAATGAGAAAGTTCTGTCCCATAGTCATTGCTTTTTTAAATTAGCACCCATGGCAGCATGTCAGTATCTATAGTTTTAGTGATTTTTGAAACTTGAAACTATTTTGTTTTTAAAAATAAACATTTACTGTATTTTCTGCTAGATAACATAGTAGTTGATGAAAAGCAATTGCATTTAAATTCATTTGGACTCAATTTCTATTTACTTTCCACTGATATAAATGGTTTATTCCCTGCCCTAATAACTTGCTCTAGGGGTGCATATAGAATAGTATACTGACAAATCTTACTATTTTGCTATTCAGTCACACAATATTTTTGAGAAAACTTTGTGTACTTATCCTATAATGGACCATATAACTGAAGTTTTTTTCATATCTCCTGCAGATATGGCAGTCGGAATAATCAGCTGCAGGGAAAATGAAAAACATTAGACTCAGAGTCTTAAGCAAGCTTTTCATTCTCAGTGTTGTATTTGTTTTTGAAACATCTGCTAGGGACCACTTACTTAATAAATGGATGGTACACACTCAGAATCATTAGATATAAAATGAAATTCCAACATATTAAAAAACTAAAGAATACATTTGACAGAAATTGCCTTTACTTACAAAAGTTCATTACATACAATCTGCATATTTTTACTGGACCTAGAACTGTCCTCTCAATTTACAAAAAAAACAAAACAAAACAAAACAAAGAGAAACCTGATGGATAAGTAATAGTTCCAAGTCTCCTCTAAGTGCACCACATGTAGTCCCAAGTGTTTAAAGCTCATCTCAGGATCCTGGGTCTCCATCTACACTATACTCTATTCACTGCTGTTATCAAGCTAAAGCAAAGAAAAGTGAATTAACTCAGCAGGTTTCACCAGGAGGTTGAAGGAATCATCAATGCCAAGAGCAGTGTTAACGAAGATGATGTGGAGAGAGTGTGGAGAGTTGACTGAGCACTTGTGATTTTCCCACCTGTAATAAAAAGGAGAAAAATCAAGTGGAAAAAATATTTTGATTTTGTTTGGACTGGGCAGATGTTCTTTCTAATATGTAAGACAAAGGAAAGCAACATTGGTCATATTTCTGATGAGGCAGTTCTTCATACATACGAAATAATACATTGTGGGTGCCTAAGTTATATGGAGGATAGAAGGATACATGGAATACTGTGTCTAAAAGCCTATGCTGTGTCTAACAAATACATCTAACTAGGAGATTCAATGTAAACTTTTGCACTAATAGAAAACCTTTCAAATTCTAGATATGAAAAATAAAATAATTTTTATTCTGCTTAGTTCAGAAATGGAGTTTCTCAGAATTCAACACTTCCATACAAAAATGATCATCATGCAGAGATTCTAGCTATTGCCTCTGATTGGTGGTGGACCCCTAGCTCCTCAAGCAACAACCCTAGATCAGCTAGCAAGGAATTTTTGTTCTCTGGGTAGACAGGGACAACATCCTGATTCATCATGAAGAAGTTACAGAGGACAGACATTCCGCCCTCAAGGTCCCATAAAGATTAAGGGATGGCAATCTGAGGCGAGTAGTGATGTGGGATAGGAAGTGAGTCAGTGAGGGACAAGGAGCACCCAAGGACTGCCAGCACCTAAGCCATGTGTACTACCCAAATTCTAACACTTTCCATGCCAGTTCACCATGCCTGAAAACTTGGCATGTGAAGCTGAATCTTACTTTCCAACAGTTTCTTAGAGACAAACCATGCGTGCTGAAGCCTCACCTTTGAATTTTCAGTCAGGCCCTGCCCCGAGCCCCACCCCTTATCCTGTAACAAGGACAGCTCCAGCCCAGGAATTCTCTGTCCTGAGATGTTGTGCACTCACATATGAGGGAGCATTATCCCTTTATCTTTCAGTAAATCCCGCTTTTCTGCTCACCTCTAAAAGAAGCCCCTTCACAACCTGAAGTCCTAATTTCATCACTTCAGTCGATTTTTTTCAATTTAATTATATTACTTAATTTGATCTTTTATGGCCCCTTGATTCATTGTCTTGGTTGTAGAGGCTTCAATTCTAGATTCTCATGACTAATTTGGCAAAGGAATAGAATACTTTATCATTTTACTGACACCAGGAGAACATCTTTTTCTTGAGAGCAAAATATTGTGTACAGTTAATACACTAGAATTGTTGTTGGATTAAGCTGACTGATCCAAGCTAATCAGCTTGAAATAGTTTGGATAGGTCCTTACAGTCACAAACTATGACTTTTTGCTACTAAGTGGAGGAGTTGTCCTTCAAGGTAGAAGATTTCCGAAGCATGTGATAATGGTTGATGTGCTTGTTCCCCACAACAGTTGTATAAGGTTAGTACTATTATTTATCTGTGTTGCAGCTGAAGGAACCAGTCTTTAGAAAGATTGCAGAACTGGGCTAGGGATTGGTAGAAGTAGGTGGTCTTATCCATTGTCTCACTTAAAAGAATACTTAGCCTTGGTAAAAACTGCCACCACCACTACCACTACCACCACTACCACCACCAGAACAACAAAATCAACCACCCAATGTTTGCTATCATTTTCTTTCCATTTATCCCATCTGGCTAGATTGAGTGCATTACCATATGGGGTTGATTTCCATGACAGAGATAGAGTCTAAATTTATTTTCTAAATGCTTATGTAAAAATCAAAGAAATATTTCTTGCATAAACTACACATACATATGCAAAAAAGCTGCAAATCTTCTTTCCTTTGAAAGTTTTTATAGCCAATGCACTAATAAAACCTATTATCAACATATTGGACTATGTACATATGTTTCAAGTTATACAAAATGGCGTTATTATGAAGGATATGCTCACATGTGAGCTGTAAGAAGGGCAAAAGACAAAGCCTTACTTGAGTGGAGTATATGTTTAATAAATAAACAATATAAATTCTAAGTATTTGAGAGTGGCAGCATCCTTGTTCAATCAATGTACATTACACTTTTATGAAAACATCTCACTTTAAGGATGCTAAGTAGGGCCTATATTTCAAATTCTAAATAGAATTTACAAAGCTAAAATATATTATTTTGATTATAAAAAAGAAAATAAAACATGAAATACAACATTGGACAAAGATCTAGCCCTAGCTATAAAATTAACTAGCTGTTTCTCTTGGGCAAGTAATTCAATTTCTAAGGTGCTTGGTTTCTGGAATATGGTAAGAATGAAAGCAATCATCGCTCGTGTTCTATGGGTTTAATGTAGACAAAACTGTGAGATTTCACTTTTAAAACCTCAAGAAATCGGTTGTGCTGGCCAAAGCATTAGTAACTATAACATAAAAGTTGATGTTGACTTTTTTATAGAAGTTATAAGTTAATCAAAATATAAATGGGAAAATCCAAGTGTTTGTATTTATAGATTCTGATTGTGTTAGAATCGAAAGAAAACTTTGAGAGTCAGAGAATAATAAAATTCCTAACTCAAAAATTACTAGAAGGATCAAGTAATATATGGAAACCATGTTGTATAATGCCAAGAATATTGATATTTTTTATTCTGCTTTATTATTCTCTATAAATATATTCATTTTCTCTGTCATTTGAAATAAAATTTGAGATACAATTCACCCTTTTCCCTAAATGCTTTTATGTATAGTTACCAAAAAAAATTTCAAATAGCCACAGTACAGTTATTAAAAACCAGAAATCAGGCCGGCGCCGTGGCTTAACAGGCTAATCCTCCGCCTTGCGGCACCGGCACACAGGGTTCTAGTCCCGGTTGGGGTGCCGGATTCTATCCCGGTTGCCCCTCTTCCAGGCCAGCTCTCTGCTATGGCCCGGGAAGGCAGTGGAGGATGGCCCCAGTCTCTGGGCCCTGCACCCGCATGGGAGACCAGGAGAAGCACCTGGCTCCTGGCTTCAGATCAGCGAGATGCGCCGTCCTCAGCACCCATTGGAGGGTGAACCAACGGCAAAAAGGAAGACCTTCCTCTCTCTCTCACTATCCACTCTGCCTGTCAAAAAAAAAAAAAAAAAACAAACAAACTCAGAAATTAATGTTGCTATAACGAGTTCTAATCTACAAGGATTTTATTCACATTTTTAATCATTCCAATAATGTCTTTTATCTCATATTTTTTGAGGAATTTATAATTTAGCAAGTATCATATCAAAATAGATTTTTTTCTCAAAGTTCAGCCTAACTATATTCTTTTCTACATTATATTTGCTTTCAATCTCACTTTGTGGCATAAAAAAAAAAATCACAAGCAGTATTTCTGGTCAGACTCTAAGTAGTAAGTATGTTAAATAAGATAGTGCCACATTTAGAGTCTTGCAACATATCATTGGCAATTTCCCTCTAGGTTGATCATTCTGCTCAAGAATGAAGGGTCAACAAAAAAAATTAATAATTGCCATTAATTAAATGCACAAGAAATGTTTTATACAATGTTTTGATGAAAACTGTCCAATACTTTAATTAGGTATTTGTGTATATACCTAACTCCTTTGCTTCCTTTTGTGACTACCCTGAAGAACGGTTTCTTTCTTCCAAATGTGTAAAAATTGCTCTTTGTATGATCAGTTTTCCCTTGCTGGTATAATAATCATGCTATTGGTGAAGGCATAGGGCCTGAAAGACAAGCATTCGGCTTGAAACCTTATTCTGCCACTTAATAATAGCTTGATCTTAGTCAATTTAGATAAATTTTCTTTGTAAAACAAGAAGAAAGATACCTACTTCATATGACTGTTACCAACATTAAGGAAGGTATTATATAGAAAGCACTTTTAGACATACCTGACATGAAGTAAGGGCTCAGGAAAAGCTAGCAATTATTAATACCAATTGTAATGTTAATATATTCTATAAAATTATAATTTATTCAGAAATCAATGAAAATGATCAAATTGTAATTGTAAAAGCATTTCCTTCAAAGGCCCTACTTTCTTACAATAAAGACAATCCAGGTAGTAAAGAAGTAGGTATAGCAAAGTAGTGCAGTATCAGTTTAAAGGAATATCCCAAAAGCCAAAATAGAGGCCAGCATAGGCAAGGAAATTGCACAAATAAGGTCATTGTAAACAAAACATCGACTCCTTTCTAGGTTTGTGGAAGGTCTGCAATTTTGAGATTGCCATGGTTCATATTAATCAGAGGATGATATGGACAATAGAAGACAAGCCCTTCCAGATCTCAGAAATGGCAATTTTTTTTTTTTTTTTTTTTTTTTGGACAGGCAGAGTGGACAGTGAGAGAGAGAGACAGAGAGATAGGTCTTCCTTTTGCCGTTGGTTCACCCTCCAATGGCCGCCGCAGTTGGCGCGCTGCGGCCAGCGCACTGCGCTGATCCGATGGCAGGAGCCAGGGACTTATCCTGGTCTCCCGTGGGGTGCAGGACCCAAGGACTTGGGCCATCCTCCACTGCACTCCCTGGCCACAGCAGAGAGCTGGCCTGGAAGAGGGGCAACCGGGACAGAATCCGGTGTGCCGGCGCCGCAAGGCGGAGGATTAGCCTAGTGAGCCACGGCGCCGGCCGAGAAATGGCAATTTTGATATTGTGTGTGGTCATCAAATAAAGCACTTACCTGAATATGATGGCACCCTGATTTGAGAACTGTTGGTTCCATCCCCGCCTTCACTGTATGCTCGAACTTCGATAATATAGACTCCAGCATCAGGGAGTGGTACTACTGCTTGAGGTTTCTGGGTTTCAATAACTTGACTGTTGGTGTGACCCTCTTGCCTATAAAAAACCTAAGAGTAATAGCAGAGGTTTAAACATTTTATGTTCAATTAGAGATTAAATGTTTATTGACTAGCTGCTATGTATCATATTCTGAGCTAAGCACAAAGATCTCAGTGCTTAGATAAGTATTACAAATGTAATGAGTGTTATGAACTGTCATGGAAGTGTTTATAAGGGGTCATGACAGTAGAGAAGACAGAGTTTGATTCTATCTGTGGGTTTAGACAAAGCTTTCCAAAGGAGGTGCTACCTGAGCTAAGCATCTGCAGATGAGTGGAGTTCGCCCTTTAGAAAAGTGGAGGAAACAGATTACACAAAGAGAGAAGAGAATAGTTTTAAAAATACATCTAAGAAATTAGAAACCATGACATTAGGGTATGAATTGTAAAGAATGCATGTGGGAATATATGAAATGAGTTTAGAGAAGGCCATGAAGGGGAAGATCCTAAGTCTTTTGCTTGCTTCTTGGAATGATTGGTATCATAAAGGAGTTTTGAAAACTCTTCAAATCATTTCAAAGGAGTGAAAATAAAATTTGTTAAACATCTCAATAAGAGATTCTTAATATAGGAAACGGTTGAAAAGTAAAAATTAATTTTTTATTTCTACTTTTGCAGTGGTTTACATTCTGTTGAACAGGCATTTAGATACTTTGGGTAGCAAAGATAAGTCTTTGTGACATCTGGCTGTGATACTACAACTGAATATATATTCATGACAAACGGAGCTCCAGAAATACAACTCAGAACATAGAAGTATCCTATGTTTACAGAGCAGGATACTAGGGTCACAGAGAACAGTGGTTTAGATAAGATCAAGTGGGTAGTTAGGGAAATTCCATTAGAAGGTTAACATTTTGATGGCCATATATATATATATATATATATGTACATACATATGTGTGTGGATCTATATATCTAGATATCTATATATATATATGTGTGTGTGTGTGTGAGGTAGTAGCCATTGAGATGTGTTCAAATATATTTTTACTCAGTATCACTGTGTTTGTACTTTTTTGTAATTATTGGTATTAAGATTATTTTGCATAATGGAAAGAGCAATCACTTTCCAATCTTGCAGATCTGTATTCAAAACAATTTCCTACAAAACAGCACAACAACAGCAAAACCTATCTCCTACACCTTCCTGGCTGGGCAAATTACTAAGCTTTCCAAACCTCAATGCACTCTACTATCGGGTGGAGATAATAACATCTATTTCATTGTTTTGTTAGGAGGATGAAATGAAAGGATGCATGTAAAATACCTGTCACAGAACCTGGTGCATGATAAGCTTAATCAGAGGAAGCTATTTGTTCTGTTGTCATCATTGTTCAATTGTCAGCGGGCCAGTATTTAAATTGCATCATAAAAGATGAACTAACTTACAAAGCAAAAGAAAAATTTCTAAATTTTTTCTTATAGCAAATGTGTTTTAAGCTTGAACCAACTTATGTACAAGATCAGAAAAGCAATATTTCATGTATTGAAACTTTCCTGGATTTGATCCTCCCCCTCTGTAACGTGGTAATTTATGCTCCCTCCATATCATTTTCTTTATATTTCACCTATTTAAATTTACTTCCAGGTCTTCAGAGGGAAGTGACCGCTCTATAAATGTCATGTAAAATCAATATAGTGACTCAGATTCTTTTTGGGAAGGCCCCTATAGCCTCAGTGCCAACACAACATGATTACAGTTTTACTGAATATTTATTGGGTATGTTGTATAGGCCAGGTAGTACTATAGACTGGAGATTCAACAGAGAAGATTATATGAATCCTGTCCTTATGGCACCTGTAGCCTGATACTGGAGGCAGACAAGCAATGAAATGAACTGTGATAGGTACCACAAGGGGAAACGGATTTTGTTGCCACAGCAAAGCATGGGATGAGGACTTAGTCGAGATTTGGGGAATTGGGACCACTTCCTGGAGGGTCTGTAGTAGGAGGACATCTTCCTGGAGGATGTATTTTGGCTTAGGAATGACAAATTTATCCAAATTTATGCTTCTGATTTTTTTTTTTTTGACAGGCAGAGAGGACAGTGAGAGAGAGAGACAGAAAGGTCTTCCTTTGCCGTTGGTTCACCCTCCAATGGCCGCCGTGGCTGGCGCTCTATGGCCGGCATACCACGCTGATCCGAAGCCAGGAGCCAGGTGCTTCTCCTGGTCTCCCATGGGGTGCAGGGCCCAAGCACTTGGGCCATCCTCCACTGCACTCCCTGGCCATAGCAGAGAGCTGGCCTGGAAGAGGGGCAACTGGGACAGAATCCGGCGCCCCGACATGGACTAGAACCCGGTGTGCCAGTGCCGCTAGGCGGAGGATTAGCCTGTTGAGCCACGGCGCCGGCCAATGCTTCTGATTTTAATGGTGGCACTGTAATGAATTAGAATTCTGATCACCCACACAAGATAATTATAAAGCAAATTTATGGGAATGAGAAAGTATGTAAATTGGTGGGGATTGGCAGGGGAGTGACTATTGCAGAGGACACTGTTGTTATGGTTCAATAAATTATAATTCTTATGACAAAGAAAAATGCAGTCAGCAATGCGTATCTAATGTTGCTGTAAAATCCAGAGTTGAAGGAAAAATTGTGGATCAGCTGAGACTTAGGAACAAAAGGTAAAAGCAAAAAAAAAAAAAGTCAGTTAATGGTAGCAAAAGCAGTTTGAAATTAAATGTGGCTTTTACTAATACATCCAAGAAGATGTAGTGCTATGTGTGAATAAATAGGTATACTAAATGACAGCATATATTAAATTAATGTTTACTTTAGGTGCTTTAGAGAATATTTTACTTTATTTAATATTTAAAATATTTCAATATTTTAAAATCCAGATTTAGAAAAGATGAATAAAAATATGAAAAAACTAAGGAGACATGTCAAAAATAGCTATGGACAGTGAGGAGGTCAGGGGTTTCTTTGATAATATGGACACTTACAGATTGATAGTTGCAAAGACAGGCATCTCTATGCATAAAATAGATTGTCTAATGTAACATCAAGACTATTCTCAAATTCCATTTAATAACTCAAAATCAAAGGGCTATTCAAAGAGATGATCCCAAAGGAAAATTCTTGGGATAATGTAATTCTCAAAGGCATGATCTGGAAGGGGATCTTCTATGTCTAACGGCAACAGAATCTTGAGGTAAATGTGCTAAAATATAACAGGATTCATTTCCTTGTTATAAACTCAAGTGCTCCCGGGAAGGATGAGTCCTACTAAATAAAGTCACGTCGTATTCCTCAGCTGAGCAGTGTTGGTATGGCTGATGGGCACATCTGCTCTTTATAAAGGCAGGTGAGGTATGTGAAGCCCCTGTGACAATAGGGTGGGGGCAGTAGGGTTCAGCAAGGCAACCAGAAGCGAGATGAATGGAAATTGGGAAGCACAAGTATGACTGAGAAGCCATTAGCTGTAGGGCCTTTAGGAAAAGGACGTATGATAAACTTCAGATGTTTGTATGTAAGGTATTTCTGTCTTCATATATATGGTTGACATTCTGAGTCTTTTCTGTTTCAATTTTTTGAAAAAAATTATGACTAATTTCAAGCATAATCTAGAGTAGGCAGCATAATGAACCTTTTAGGTGCACCCTCACCCAATGTAAGCCACCAGTTAGGAGCCTTATTAATTTGTGGAAACACAGGAAGGAGGCTGAGTCTCTTGTTGGAGTGAAAAGAAGGTGAATGAAAAGGTGTAAAATACAGGAAGCCATGGGGAGTAAAGTGGCTATTGACCAAAAGCTCTGTGAGAAACTGGAGAGATATGGGGGTGGGCTTCAACATTCCACAGGGAATGAATTACACCGCCATCCCCGGTACACATCTATCTCAGGAGGCGGCAAGGCCCTAACTAGTGTTTCAGGTGCATACGCAGTGAAATCTTCTGCCTACTTTGGTACATAATAGGAGAACAAGAAAACTTTAAGCCCAGTTTTCCCCCACTCCCCTCAGCTCCACAAACAGGTAGAAAGTAGAGATGAGGGGGAGAGACGTATCACGTAGAATTGTAGTGACATCTAGGAAAGGATGGTTTGTAGAGGTAGATGAGCAAAATTGTTTTTCTTGGTTCACAGCTTGAGGTCCTTTTCCTGAACTGTTTCTGAGGACTTGTGTCTTTTCTGAGCACATAGAAGTTTCTCTTAGTGGGGAAGGGGACATTTGTGCAAGTAAAAACAGCTCCTGATTTTATCCCTAGTCTCATATTTTCCCTTCTACTCAGCAATAAGTATATAGGAAGAATATAAGGTGGGGATGAAAGGTTGTTTTGCATTCTAATCTTGAATAAAAATCTTTTATAGTGTAAAGAAAAAACAACCACCATTCTCAAGATCATTAAGAATTATAGTTGAATACATTGTAATTCACAATTTGATTTTTGAAATTTCTTAACAATTCCAATTATGGTTAGATTTATAATGTGTGTCAAAATTATTAAGGACTTTCAATATGGACCAATATTAGGAGAGTTATAATAACAAAATTTCTTCATTTACTAACACTTTCTTGAGAAAAATAAGTCAAATTAGGAAAATTTTATTTGAAGTTTTTGTTTCACTTTCCCAGTCATTTATAAATAATATATTAAAATATGCAGTTGACTCAGAATTGGGAAATGTAAATAAAAATAAAATAAAGTGGCACATGCTAATTAATTTAAGTAAGTCATAAATATGCTAAATAAATTATCAAATTGATTTAACTACCTCTCAAATGGAACGTTACTTGGAGTGTGAATAGTTTGTGCTCATGTAACAAGGCTTGTCTAAAGCCTTTCCCCAACATCTTCCTGTTCTTCCATGTTTCTCTTCCTCTTCCTTGTTAACAGGGGCTGTAATATCTTGGAGTTATTGCTGTTAAATCTGGATGTCTTAAACAAAATTCCAAGAAGTCCAAGATCTCTTAGGCAGTCTGGGGAACCGAGCAATGAGCTGTATCACCACTAGGTAATGTTTAATTGAAGTGACTCTATTTTAGTGTCTGATGCCCTACATAGGGCTCAATTCCACCCTTTTCCACTACATTCTTGGTTATTTTTCAGGACCTTTTGCCGACACCTCAATCTCTTAAATAAGATCCATGCTTCTATTGTTTGCACGTGTCTCCAAAATTCAGCTATTGCCAGTGTCTTACGAGGGGAGGACTTTTAATTAGTAATTAGGTCATAAGGGCTCCTCTCCTCAGGGCTGGGATTAAGACCCTTACCGAAGAGTTTTCATGCAGGGTTTGGCCTTTTGGCCTTTTCACCTCCTGCACATGAAGACATAGCCATGTCCCGCAGAGAAACAAAACCTGCTGCTGCCTTGATCCTGGATTTCTCAAACTCCAGGACTGTGAGAAAGTCTGTTTTTCTTCTCTGTAAGTGACCCAGTCTCAGGTGCTTTGTTACAGCTGCACAGACAGACTATGACCCGTGCTTTCTTAGAAAACAGATTGTTCAGGGCCAGCTCTGTGGTGTCACAGGGAAAGCTGGTGCCCTCCACACTGGCACCTCCTATGGGCACTTGTTCATGTCTTGGCTGTTCTACTTCTGCCCCAGCTCTCTGCTAATGCCTGGGAGAAGAAGAGAAAGATGATCCAAGTGTTGGGCCCCTTGCCACCCATGTGGGAGTCCTGGACGAAGCTCCTGGCTCCTGATGTGGCCATGTGAGGAATGAACCAGTAGATGGAAGATCTCTGTCTACCTCTCTCTCTGTAACTCTGTATTTCAAGTAAGTAAATAAATCTGTTTTTTTTTTTTAAAGTATTGGTCAAATGTCAAATTCTAATGATCATCTTATTATGCCCTTTTGTGGTTTGCTTTGAATGACTTATATCCTGTATAAGAGTTTAGATAGTAACTTAACTATAAAAGGAAGAGTTTAGCAGATTACTTATGGGTCGAGTATATGTGCTAATTGCATGTTTCCTCATACTTATCATCTTCCAGTTATTTTCACAATGTGGCAATCTTCTATATGAAGACTTCTCTGAATTTATCAACCTTAAACTGCACGTAATGCAAAAGGTAAAATACAAAAGTCCTGTATTTTTCACCACAGCCTTTGACTCCAAGTTCTGAGCCTTAATCCTACATAGCACATATGTTTCTAGTGATCCCTTAACTGTACATGTAAGTGAATTGGCAAAGACAAAGTTTGAAAATAAAGTAACCCCTCTTTCTTGTATTCCAATTACTGTCATCAGTAGGAAGTCTATCTCAAATTTTCCAAGAATCTCAGGAGGTGAATTTAATTTTAGTAGGTTAGTCCAACTTCAGATTACCTCATGGAAAGATAAATTATTCGTGCTGTGTGCTCCTACTTTTGTTAATCTTTTGAGACAACCGTAAACTACCGTGCTTAAGAAAGATGGCTACACTTTTGGCGTGGTGGTGGGTCTCAGGAACACATCAGGAATCGAGGAGAACGTTGTTTCTGAGTGTCATGGCCAGCTCTGTCTGCCTGAGTTTCTATGCACCTCCCTGTGGATGTGAGGCAACTGTTCTCCTCAGTCATGCTCAGAAGAGGGGACTCCAGCCTTATGTTCCCTGGCTTCCATCTCTTTATATTCTCATTGCTTTCCTATCTCTCTGTGCCTGGGTCAAGAGAACCTTTCATCCCTTGCCCTGTGAAAACTGGATCTTTCCTTGAGAATCCAGACTCTGTGTTTAGCCTAGGTTCTCTTTCCCTGATGGGATCCTTCCTGTCAGAGTTCTCTCACTTCAGATTATCCTGTCTATCAAAGGTTCTAGTAATATTTAGTTGAAAAAGAGAAGGAGTTGAGGTCTCACTCCATTTGTTATCAGAAAACTCCTTTTTATTTTTAAAGATGTATTTATTTAGTGAAAGAGTGAAAGAGAGAGAGGGAACTACAGAAAAAGAGAGAGATCTTACACCTGCTGGTTCACTCCCCAGATGACCACAAGGGCCAGGGCTTGGCCAGGCCAAAGCCAGCAGCCAGAACCTTCAGTTGAGTCTCCCACATGAGTGGCAGGGCCCAAGTACTTGGGCTGTCTTCTACTTTTGTTCCCAAGCCATTAGCAGAGAGCTGGGTCGGAAGTGGGAACAGCTAGGACATGAATCTGTGCCTGTATGGGATGTTGGCAATGCAGGCAGCAGGGTTACCTCCTATGTCACAATGCAGACCCCAGAAGACTCTTGTGGATTAGTTGTTCCTTCTCAGGGATGTAAGGAAGTGTAACCATTTCAAAGAAATACAAGCAAGGCCGGCGCTGTGGCTTAATAGGCTAATCCTCTGCTTGCGGCGCCGGCACACTGGGTTCTAGTCCCGGTCAGGGCACCGGATTCTGTCCTGGTTGCCCCTCTTCCAGGCCAGCTCTCTGCTGTGGCCCGGGAGTGCAGTGGAGGATGGCCCAAGTCCTTGGGCCCTGCACCTGCATGGGAGACCAGGAGAAGCACTTGGCTCCTGCCTTCGGATTAGCACGGTGCGCCGGCCGCAGCGGTCATTGGTGGGGGGGGGTGGTGAACCAACAGAAAAAGGAAGACCTTTCTCTCTGTCTCTCTCTCTCACTGTCCACTCTGCCTGTTTAAAAAAAAAATACAAGCGAAAAAATACTCTGGCATCATGTATTTACTTGTCATTAATATATACAACTAAGATGGAAAAAGCGATTGTTCTCCTAGCGAGAAGATATTCCAGGGTGACATGCTATTTCCACTAAAAGGGCACTAGCAGGCAACTTTTAAAGGTTAGATTCTTTTGTTACCATGTTTTAAAACTTCATCTACCCTGGGACTCTATACTAATAACAATAAGAAACACATAGTATATATATTTTTAATGAACTCCTTCTATATGGAAAACATTTTACACAAATTATCTAATTCAATCCTTAAAGCAATGCTAAATAATAGAAATCATTACTGCTATTTTGCCATTTTGAAGTTAAGAAAATGAAACCCAGAACAGATACACAATTTACTCAGTTATACAACTAGGATTTGAACTAAAGTCTGCCTCACTCAGATGCCAGTGATCTTTCATCACCACAACACAACACGTTTAAAGCCATGTTGGAAAAATACATATTTCTTAATATACATATCTGAATGCATAAGATGTGTCTAACTGGGTCAAAATGAATTCATTTATTCAATAATGCAAGCAACATTGAGGGCAAAGAGATAAGTAAGATAGGGTCCTTGTATTCAGGGAGCTCAGTTTGGCACAGGAGACAGTCACATATAAAGTGTTAGAGTAATGACAGAGATAGAAGGCTCCACTGCGTACAAAGAGTAGGTGATGTAGCTGGAGAAGCCTACATCCAACCTGAAGTTGGTATTTCTCTGTTCTTACTTGGAGGCTGCCTGAAATCACGCGATTTTTCCAATTGGCCGTATGCTTTTATGTGTGTCTTTCTTGCACTCTATTTTGCCTCTCCAGTTTGAGAGAAGGCTTGCCATTGTCCTAATGATTTCAGACTGCTTCTTGAATGGTCTATTGATACCTCTAATCATTGAAGAGTAAATTTACCTTAGATGAAAAGTTGTGTGGGCATGGTCTTTTTGGGCAGAATATGGCAAGGGGAGAACTAAAGGAAAAAGCCACTCATTGGCTCTCCCCCAAAAGAACAAATTTAAAATCTGTCAGGATTAGGGAGAGATTTGAGTATATGTGCAGGGGTTAAAGTGTGAGGGTGTCTGAGCTCCATACTAATTACAGTAAGAATTCTAGTTTCTGTCTGAAAATATTAATGTAAATTATTTAACTTAAAATACATTTCATTTATAGCATTTAGCTTCAGAATTTTAGCACTTTATACACAAAATATTGTGTTACCATCTTTGACAGTTGAAAATTCACCCCAATGATGCTTTTCTGTCTAAATATTATCACTGATATTTAAAAAAATCTGCTATAAATATAAATCACATTCAACTAATAGTTCCATACAAAGTTTATGAAAATAAATAGAATCTGATCTTATGGAACAAAATTTGAAATTAAGCCAATTCAATACATAGCCCATATGTATTTAATTTCGTAGACAAAGTTGTTTTCCCAAAAGCAGTATAAATGTTTTCATATTTTCCAGTCTCTTGTCGTATAGCAGCATGGCTGTGAGATGTGTTTGTCTTTCTCACAGACCCTGTCCCACCTAGGGTTCTGGCCTTAGCAGTGCTTTTCTTCTTCTGTCTCTTTGTTCATAGAAAATCTTCCTATTCAGGCTAAGTCATCCAGTTTTTGCCATCTGCCATCTGTGTGCTGGGAAAATATGCCAGCATTCTCTGCCTGGCGTCAGGCTTCACAGAGCCATCTTCAGACCATATTCAGCTTGTTGATGCTTTGCCTACCCTTTCCTTTCCTATGCCTTGCAGTTGAAATCAGTGTTGATTGCCTTGGCTTCTCTACCTGTAGGGAGGCACTCTCTCTGAAATCTAGGTAGAAAATGATTGAGATAAAATAGAAGACTTTTTATATACATTATGGATTATCTAATATCATAATAAAGAAATTGGAAATGCATATCTATGCACGAGAGTGAAGAGACACTAACCTTGTAACCCAAGACTTCAGACTCATTGGCTAATGGTCTGACAGGTTCCCAGCCCAGAGAAACCTGAGAGCCTTGCTGCTCCCACCTGAGGTTGCTGGGTGCTTGACTGGGGGCTGCAAAATAAAGAGTGAAAATGAACTGACAAGGATTCTTAAATGCATTTCTTCATTTAAACCCTTGCGAGGATTTCAATCTTTTCCTGAGTCTAGTAGTTGGCTGGCACCACAGGCTTCTATCCAGCTGGAGTCAGATAAGGAGGGTTTTGCTCCAGGAGTGTCATTTTAATAGCTACTCTACTGAGCTTTTGAACTCGAATCCTTTTATCTCCCTTCTGTGTCAAAATCGCTTAGCCTTGTTTCACAGGAAGATAACCTTTATCTACTGTGAATGCAAAATTTTCTGAGCTAGTTTTGGGATTCAGATCGAAGCAGTGAAGCAAGACTAGGAATCAAACTCCCCTTTGACTCTGCTTATTATGTACCTCACATGGCTTTCAGAAACCGTTAAAAGATGTTTCCCTTTGTCTGAAACAAACAAAAAGCCCAGATCACTTACGGGATTTCTTGGTGGTTGCACTCACTTCACTGCTGGGTGGCCCGTATCCAGCTCCATTGTAAGCCCTCACTGTGAAGTGATACAGTGTGTTTCCTTCTAGTCCTGTCAGGATGACGAATGACTCATTCCCCCTGGTTTTGACGGTTTCTGCTGCATCTTCTTGTTCCATGTCTTTCCAGTAACCAACCTGTCAACAAATTATCACATGACGGATTAATTTTAAAATTCCCCTTGTACTTATGACTGCAGGAACTTTTTCTCTCTTGCTGGTGCCGGGGTCCAGAGCTGGGAAGAAATTACTCACTGTATCACATGATTAACAGGTGAGGCATAATTAATTAACGGGGCTCAAAATCGCAGTACTCACCACTGCCTACTTTCAGTCTGTGTGAACTTCAGGTACTGAGTGAGGCAACAAAAGGTGGCACTCAGAAGGAGCATCCTGCTATAAGGAAGAATCATTCAAAGAAATTGAACAAGTGCTTTTTTTCTCACTGGCTATCAGAACTATTTATCATTCAAAAGCATGAAAGTTTGAATGAATCATCTGATAAAAGGGCAGGAGCAATCTTTCTTCTTGGGCTTCACACAAAGTTTAATGGAGGAGAAGACAGAACTGAAAGCTTGGAGAGGTTTAAATGTAGTGGATGGCCTCTTGGCCTTTTGGCTAAGATCAAGTGTAAATGTAACGGAATAACATTGGTACCACATAGGAGGAGGCAAACAAGCAGCAACTTTGTTTTTGTAAGATTTATCTTATTTATTTGTAAGACAGAATGACAAAGAGGAAGAGAGAGAAAGAGAGAGAGAGAGAGAGAGAGAGATCTGCCTTCTGTTGTTTCATTCCCTAAATGGCTGCTAGGACTGGGACAGGTTGAAGCCAGGAGCCTGGAGCTCCATCCAGGTCCTGGTGGTGAAAATGAAAGAGTAATGAAGACCTTTTTCCCCCTACTTAATTGTTGCACCCATTTTGTCTTCCTTCAGGTGCTTTGCCCATTGTTGAGGCTCAAAAGACAATTACCACTTTTTTCAGATTCTCTTTCAACTAAGGTTGCTGCTCTACAGAGTATGTACTGCAAAGCTTGTTTGGAACTTGGAGATGTCGTGGAGCTTGTCTAGGATTAGTTTCCAGTGGTGACCACAGGAAGCCATCATTGGCTCTGATCTCCAGAATGAAGACTGGGATTACCACGATGTGTTAAGGGTAGCTGAAGGCCGGGGGAACAAGGAAAAGGGAGAAAGGAGACATTGCAAATTGCAGCTGCAGCTTTTTGAAATGAACACTGCAACTGTTAGTCCTATTTTCTTCTTTGGCTTATTTTGCATTATCTATCTCACCTCTTCCCTTCTTGTGATATTCTGTACAGAATATGTTACAGGTAAGTAACTTTATAATGTAGTTCATGGCAGGAAGAGTAAACTTTTATTTTGAGAGAGACATATTGATGGATTGGGCTTTCTCTGGCTCTCTCTTGTGGAGAGGGTGATTGCATTTTCAACTGTAAAAAAGATATTTGCATGATGGTAGTGTGAAACACTGATGTTAATAATTGCTGCTTTCTGGGAGTTGTTGAATAGGGAAGAGGATACTGAATAACCACGGGGCTACACAGTACATTAGTGTTCAACATCCATTTTGCAATCATTGAGTGTGCCAATTTATAATGAAGAAGATGGAAAGTTAAAATTCATATTTTTGAGTATTCTTTGCAGTTAGGGTTTTGGATGTTACTTAGGTTCAATCAGTCACATGCAGTTACGTGAGATTTAATAGAAGTGTGATGAAGGCTGAACCTTTGCCACTTGAGCTTTTCTGCCAGTGAGCACAGAAATGGAGTCATTATATTTTTCCTTTTTCCTCTTTTGCAGCAGCGTTAATACACATCTCACTGCTTAGCCACTAGCTAGACAGGAACCAGGAAGGGCGACGGGCAGCTATTTTGCAGGTGCAATTCAGAGTATTGGTGGGATTCTAGGTGGTGATGACTTCCTGAAAATGGCACCATCCTAACCATGGCTTTCTAACCATGACAGTGCTGTGTGTTTCTGGAGCTGGTGGTCTCATGCTGTTACAACGCATCAGCCTCTTCCTTTGGTCATACAGTTTCACTTTGACAGTCGTTCTAGAAAAAACACCCAGCAGTCTGTTAATTTAACTCTCTCCATTTAATACCTGTCATAAAACACTCCTTGACTCAACTAGGGAGAACAATGCAGTTCTTCACAACTGAAGCCTGCCTGCTATATTTGCACGGACCAATAATTTATGTATTTTTTGTTTATTTTTATTTTTTATTTTTTTAAACTTTTATTTAGTAAATATAAATTTCCAAAATACAGTTTATGGATTACAATGGCTTCCTCCCCATAACTTCCCTCCCACTCGCACCCCTCCCATCTCCCACTCCCTCTCCCATTCCATTCACATCAAGATTCATTTTCAATTATCTTTATATACAGAAGATTGATTTAGTATATATTAAGTAAAGATTTCATCAGTTTGCATCCACACAGAAACACAAAGTGTAAAATACTGTTTCAGTACTAGTTATAACATTACTTCACATTGGACAACACATTAAGGACAGATCCCACATGAGGAATAAGTACACAGTGACTCCTGTTGTTGACTTAACAATTTGACACTCTTGTTTATGGCGTCAGTAATCTCCCTAGGCTCTAGTCATGAGTTGCCAAGGCTATGGAAGCCTTTTGAGTTCACCAATTTTGTTCTTATTCAGACAGGGTCATAGTCAAAGTGGAAGTTCTCTCCTCCCTTCAGAGAAAGGTACCTCCTTCTTTGATGGCCCCGTTCTTTCCACTGGGATCTCACTCGCAGAGATCTTTCATTTAGGTCTTCTTTTTTTTCAGAGTGTCTTGGCTTTCCATGCCTAAAATACTCTCATGGGCTCTTCAGCCAGATCCGAATGTCTTAAGGGCTGATTCTGAGGCCAGAGTGTTGTTTAGGACATCTGCCATTCTGTGAGTCTGCTGTGTATCCCGCTTCCCAAGTTGGATCATTTTTTCCCTTTTTGATTCTATCAGTTAGTATTAGCAGACACTAGTTTTGTTTGTGTGATCCCTTTGACTCTTAGACTATCAGTGTGATCAATTGTGAACTGAAATTGATCACTTGGACTAGTGAGATGGCATTGGAACATGCCACCTTGATGGGATTGTATTGGAATCTCCTGGCATGTTTCTAATTTATGTATTTTAAGCAGTTAATACAGTGATCATCCCTATCTCCCAACTGAATCCAATGAGCAAACAGCTGATTTAATAAACTTCAGAAACTTGTTTTTTAAAGCTGGAATCTTCTGTCTTTTCTCTCCTGCTGGCCACATTATTTCCAATTCCAAGAAGTAACTTATCTTGCCTGGTCTCTGAGCATATTTTTAACTGAAAAAAACTCAGCTATTTTCAAGCTAAAAATTGGCTGAGAAGTTGTTGGATGTACAAACGTGTATCATTCCTTTCCTGTGGTATATCTGATTTCCTGTTGAGTTTCAATTTTCCTTAGCCAGTTACATTATCTTAAATATAATTAAGCATATATTTTGAGGGAGCAGAATGTGATTAAGTTAAGCAAAGTAAAGATTTTGATACAAATATAGATTTCAATACAAATTTTGAACTTCTTAATATTGAATGCTTAATGTTCTCATTAATCACCATAAAATTAAACATCCCAAATGAATGACAAAATGCTTCATGAGTAACCAATTGTGAGAAAAAAACAGCAAGCTGTATCTGCACCAGCTGAAACAGAGGATTAACTTTACCTTGGGAGAAATATTTATTCATTATTTATATCATATAAAATATTTTTTAAAAGCTTCCTTCACTTATTTATTTGAAAGGCCAAGTGACAGAGAGGGAGATAGAAAGAGATCTTCCATTTGCTGATTCACTCCTCAAATGGCCACAACAGCCTGGACTGAGCCACGCTGAAGCCCAGAGCTGAAACTCCATCCTGGTCTCCCATGTAGGTGGCAGGGGCCCAAGCACTTGAGCCATCATCCAGGGCCTTCCCAGGCCTTTTCACAGGAGGATGGATCAGAAGTGGAGCAGCCAGCATTTTAACCAGCACTCTGATGTGCAATGGCACCATTGCAAGCAGCAGCTGAACCCGCTATGTCATGACTGCAGCCACATAAAACATTTTTAAAAAATACAGAATGGAAGTGTTGCTAATTCACAGTGAAAGAATGATTATTTAACTTTGTGTGTGTGTGTGCATGTGTGAACAGAAAAACATCAAAAAAATAAAATTTAACATCATGCTTTTTTAATGATTCTTTAACTGAATTGAGGTTATATAGTATCCACAAAACACACACCTTCTAAAGTTGAAGCTTTCTCTTCATTTGGTTTCTTTACTCAGGTAGATTTCATCAACTCATCAACTCCAAATTCTCTAAGTGAAATCATTAGCAATAAAATCAAAACATTAACATATAAATAAATATTTGAAGTTGTATGCAGAGACAATATTTTATTTTCCTCAATGTAGTTTTCTTTTTTGTGCATATGTTCCTACATTTTACATATATTTTATATATTTATGATAATATTGAACCTATAGTTTTATGTCCCATGTTCATTCTTTGACATTATACATATAAATGCTTTCCCATTTAAAAAAATAACATTCTATCATAGCCCTAAGCGTTCTATGGGGTTTCTTCAAAAGGTTCATGGAAAGAGGAATTAAAAGAAGTTTGCTTTGGTGCAAAAATTGATATCCGTGCACACTTCTATATTATTTAACTATTATCCTGTTGTGAAATTTTTTGTTAGATTTTGACTTTTGCCCATTAAATGAAAATGTTGCCATGAATATCTTCATGTGTATTATTTGCCACATATCAAGTAAATCCCCAAAATAGATTCCAGAAAGGAGATTATTTTTATTCATTTTGAATAAAAATGGCACACTGGTTTTAAAATAATTTGTACTAATTTTTAATATCTAAGACACTAATCATAGTGTTGCAAGCTCTAGGAAGATCCTGGGTTTGAAGCCAGGAGGTCTGTACTGGAATCTTTTAGTATTTCTAAGCTGCATGTAATGGGACAATTACTTAACCAGTGAATCTCTGTGTCCTTGTTTATAAAGTGGGCAATAGAGTGCTTACTTTGGTTTTGGAGTCATTTTCAGAGTACTCCTCTTTGTTACTTGACTATTTGAACTGTTCTGTTTCTCTTTAAAAAAACAATTGAGGTTGGCGCTATGGCACAACAGGTTAAGCTGCTGCTTAGGACACCTGTATCTTATGTTGGAGTGCCTGGTTCAAGTCCTGGCTACTCTGTTTTGTTTTAGCTTCTTGCTAATATGCATCCTGGAAAGCAGCAGATGATGGCACTCTCAGGAGACCAGACTTCTGGCTTTAGCCTGGTTCAGTCTCGGCTATTGTGGGCATTTGGTGAGTGGACCAGTGCATGGAAGATCTCTCTCTCCATATATATATATATATAAATATATATCCATATATATTTAACTTCTCAAATATTAAAATTAAAAATTTTGATTAATTCCAAAAGGCTCATAACAGCAACGTCTTGTCTTAACATGCTTTGAATTTTTAAACTTTATTAATTGATTAGCCATTCACAAATATTTTTGAATGTGTGTTAATTTATCCAACCTGCACTTGAAGCAAACTGAGCATAAATGATGAGTCAAAATAGATGTAGCCCCTGCCCTTTTAGAGCCTACAGTCTGCATAGTATACTAGCTGTTGAATGAAAAACCACATAAACAAGTGTAAAATTGTGGTTTTGAGAAAAACCATACAGAAAGCTACACACAGATAGAGATCTACCATTGGAAACAGGACTCAGAAGGGAGAGGCTGGGCAGGAAAATGTCCATCAAGGCAGACAATTGAGCGGAAGGCTGAGAGATGAGCTGCTGAGCATGCAGAGGGAAGGATGGCGGAGGGCTGGTGCGTGCAGTCTGGAGAGCAGTGTGTCCAGAAGCTCGCCTCGGCCGCTTCTCTAGAGAAATCATGCCTCCCTTAGTGACTCTTCCCATTTTATTCCGAGCTTTCCTATAATTATTTCTTATAATGATCACTACATGAGCATTTTCTCAGTTATCTGTTTAATGATTTTTTTTTAATAATGGCACATGTAGGGACTCAATTTTTCTTGGTGAATGAATGGTTGCAATATGACGGATATATTGGAAACGGGCCAGGGAGACAGGAAGAACAGTTAGGAAACACTGCTGGGGTCTAAATAAGAAATGAGGACAGCTTAAACTGGGGTGATGGTGGTGCACAGGAAATTGCCTCTGAAGCCAAGAATTTTTACAGGATAAAATTTGTAGACTTGTTACCAAGGATTAGTTATAGGGTTGACAAAGAGCGAGTTGCTAAGATTTTAATATTTCCTGAAAACCATAGAGTTTCTCTTTTTTAAAAAAAAGATTTATTTATTTATGTGAAAAGCAGTGACAGAGAGAGGGAAAGACACAAAGGGTATCACACACACAAAGGGGCCAGCAAGGGTCCAACGTAGTCACGACATGGTCACTGTTCATCGGTTCTCAAGGAACTTTCACCCTTTCTCGGTTCTCAAGGAACTTTACTCTTGGAGACAGAAGGAAAGGGCAAGGGGAGAGGAGAAAAGAAGAGGAGGGCCCGCCCAGATCCCAATGTCCCTTTATGCTGATCTCATCTAATTAGATGAAAGGGCGCGTATAGCCTCAGGTCGAAAGTTCATCTGTTTCACTTGGTTCTTCCTAGTTGTTTATGCAGAGTCCCTCCTGCCTCAACTTCATCTATTTCACCTGGTTCTTCCTAGTTTTTATGCAGAGTCCATTCTGTTTCATCTGTTTCACCTGGCTGTTTTCGTAGGACTTGTGGTCGACCGATTGCTGCAAACCATGTAGAGGAGGTTCCCACAGGTGGCCAGCCTGCGGTTCCCCACAACCAACAGCCATTTGGATCAGGCCAGACAAAAGCCAGGAGTGAGGAACTGCAACTTCTTGGACCATCAGCCACTTCTTTGCTGAGCATATTATCAGGGAGCTGGATAGGAAGTGGAGCAGCTAGGACCTGAACAGTGCTTGACATGGGATGCTTGTGGCACAAGCTGCAACTTAACCTGCTGTGGCACAATGCCAGCCCCTTCTCTAACAGAAGATAGTGATTTCATTAGTAGCTTTGGTTTTGGATTTTTATTCACTTAAATTTTGTTTTTTTGTTTTTGCTTTTGCTCTATACATTCTGCCATTTTGCCTTCTTTGCAGGTACCTAATATGTATGGACCAAATTTCTGCCCCTCAAGCCTGACATCTTTTCTCTCATATGAAAATGCAATGTCCCATTCATTTACTTTGCATTCTGGGATTCTTTCTCAGACCTGACTCTGAAGTGCTGATTTAAATATTTAGCAGTATCAAGTTTCTATCTTGTTGTTTCATGTGAATATTTTATTTTAGTTACTTTGGTTTTGATTTCATTGCATTTTCTTCGTATCCTGAATTGCTCTCTAAATATGAGAGTTCTTATTTATCTCATTGAGATCTAGAACCATATGTTTAAAATTTTTCTTCTAATTAAAAAAAGATCTTTTATAGGGAAAGGAATTCCTTTAGAGTCTCACTACTTGTTTCCTTCTTTCATTTATGTTTCTTCTGTCTAATTACACTTCCATCTTACCTAACTGATTTTCAGGTGTTCTATAAAGGAATCAAAGGCTTATTTAAATAGGGAAACACTCAGCTGTAGACTGTATCTCCCAGCCCAGTGGCCTATGGTGTGTAGGTAGACGATAGATTATTGGTTTTTAGAGCAAGCCTCCACTCATACTCTCTAAGCAACACAAATCTACCCAGGTCTGAGCTCAGACACAAAGCTTCATATGCATGACTGCAGTTTGCTTCATGAAAAGATAAAGGAGAAGGAGGCCAGAGGCTATTTCACTGCTTGCTTGAACCTAAAAAATGGGATTTTGAGGTTGGGTCATTGCACAAAGATGAAAGGAAAGGAAAACCCAGAAAACATTGTACTAATTTTGTCTCATACCATTCACTGTTGATGCAGTGAGAATTGTCTCTTCTTATGGTTGCATAGGTACTTCCAGGTACATTAAGGAAAGTTGGTTTTGCATGCATTCATTCAATTCACTGTCATTCCTAAATAGCAAAATTGTAACTAATGTAAACTGAGTGTTAGAAGGCACACATTTCACTGTTAGCCTACTTTCTTTTCTAGTTCCTCAGCTTCCGACATATTTTGGAGCAGAAAGACCTTTTTCCTACTAAAGCTTGCTTTACCTTTTACATCCCTCTTTTCTTATGCAACATAAGATCAGCATGTCCTTCTGTTGAAAAATCCTATATATGGGAACATATTTCCCATGGAAGATGAATTTATTTCCATTGGCAAAGTCCTTGCTTGTCTGTTTCATCAATGCCCATCTTTCTAACCTCCAGAGCTTAGCGTAAGGTGCATTTATTAAGTGGGCTATTCACAGTCAATACTCTGAGATAGACTGGAAGTCAGTAGTTTTAGTCTGCATGTGTATTAGTTGCTTTGTGCCCAGAGGTAATTTTACTATAAAGGATGCAATTTAATGAATCAAATAAGATAAATAAACAATGCCTGGTTAAACTGCTGAATATTTATGAGGCAGTTCAGCAGTGATTAGAGGATATGAGGTGAGGAAGTTTAAAATGCAGCAGGAACATAATAATGAATATCACTTGCTGAATATATTTGTATTTGTTTTTCCTAGATGCTGTCACTGGTATCTAAAGAAAAGAAGATTGGCTATAAATATAATTGAATTTGTTCTTAATATATGTATACTGTGTAGGTCTTTTGCAAATGCTAGTTCCCTTCTACATTGTCTTTATTCAAATTTTCTAAAAGAAAGTATCATGAATGGAGGAAGTTGTAGGATAATTTATTGTAAGTAATGTACTTCAATGTGTTTTGTCAGATTATCTGTAAACAGGATAGTTTTTAATACATATTAATTAAATGAAGGAATAAAAGTTTTAATCTGACAGTAATACTTTCAGGTAGAAGAATATTAATCCTAAAAAAAGTCAAGCAATTCATAATATTAGATGACATACTCTTTATGAGATGCTGGGAATGAATTATTTGAAGATGTGTAGTCTTAATTTATATATTAGAAAAGAATGAAAGCCAAAAACATATCTAAAGAGGATAAAAAATTTGGCTTTAATTTTAAATCTAAATATAAGGGGCCTTAAAAAATTTCCAGGGCAATGTGCTTTATTTTTGTATTCCATCCCCCATGAGCTTTGTGAAGTTCCCTCATATCTTAGAGATTTCTTATGAACTATGTTTGATGAAATGATGTAGTGGCTGCTACTTGCCTCAACATAACACAAGGGCATTATGTGGAGCTACACATTACACAGATTTTTATGAGTTCATAATTGTTAAAGGTAAGTGTTGAGTACATTGAAGTTCACTCTACTCTTTTATATATTCCACATATTTAAAAATATTTTACAATATGAAGTTAAAGTAATCTAAATTAAAAACAAGGATAAAAGTTAAATAAAGAATAAAGAAAACAAGTCTAAGAAAATATCTGTAAAATTTAAATAAACATAGATCAAAGACAAAAAACAGAGGAATTTTCCTGATCATAAATTAGGAGACAATATTGTAAAGTGGATAATTCAGATGAAATTGCTCCATATAGTCAGGACTATTCACAAAACTCTGACACCTAATGCATATCAATGGCAGAATGATCAGTAATTTATGGGATATTCATGCAGTATGGTTTAGGAGACCGTATGAACTATTTGCAAGTAACAATTTGCATGGGTCTTACTGATACAATGTTGAGTGAAAAATACTATTCATAAAAAGCTTCATGTGGTTTCAAAAGCTAGAAAATCAATCACTGTGATAGTCAGGACAGTGGATTTGCGTAGGCTGACAGGGCAGACAGAGTGAGAAGAAGGATAGCGACTGTGGGAGACACAATGAGAGTCTGAGTTTTAATCATGTTCTGTTGTGTGACCTGGGTGTGGTTACCCATGAGTTCACTTCCTTGTCATTCATTGATCTTCACATTTATGATTTGTGTATTTTTCTGTACATAGATTCAAAAATTGAAAGTTAACCTCAACTTTGGGAAAACAAAGTCTTCATCATTAAGTAATTGGCAATTAGTGAATTAATAATTGTCAAGGTTATTATGTATGCCTTTTGTAAAGTTTACTTTTCTTATTGTACTTAAGTACTTTATAAAATTTCTCTATTTCTTAGTGTTTTGAACATGCCCATGTCTACTTTCTGGCTGATACTTGCTGACTTTGTACTTCTATGTGGCAAGTACATTGCCAGGTGCTTAACATAAAAGCCTAGAAATCAAGAGGATGGTTGCAATTTAGTTAACTACAAATGCATGTGGTGTTATCTAGGCCATCAGTTAAGACTTAGGCAAGCTGGAAGCTCTTGTAGCCCTGCAATGTAACCCTCTCTCTCTTTAACTCAGTTCGATACACCCACCATCCCAGAATGCACCTGTCAGACCCAGGAACAGGGCGCATGCTCAGACCCATTTCCTTATAAAACGAGGTGGCAGGTGAGCGAGAGTGTTTTTCTGATATGGACCGCGGTTGCAGCTATCGCTCTTGTTTTGTCTCTTCGCTCCGTGGACCGGTCTCATATGGACCTCTTCTGTGCTTGCTTAAAGGTACTGTGTTTGGTTTTTCTTTCTCATCATTACTGGCTTTGGCCCACTCATGTTGGGCATTTTTCTGTGTCGAGGGCCCACCCTCGGCGCGTGAATGTGTATTTATTCCTGCACTGCTGAATGAAGTCTATTCCTACTTGCAGACAATGCTACCTTAGTGTTTCTGTCCGCGGGGGCGGCAAGGACATGGATTGGAAATTAATCTTCATTGCAGACATCAAACATCAAAATGGGTGTTTCTAAGAGAGTGGCAACAAAAATGATCCAGTATTTATGAAGGAAAATTAAGGGAATTGATGTCTACCGTTTTTATTTCAATTTTGCATGGGTGCTCTGTTTGTGTAAATGTGAATCTTGTAACGGAGAGTGAAATGGTGGTTGGGTGCCTGTTGAGCCCGTGGATGCCTTGGATGAGAAAACTTTCTACAGGTGGTGCCCTAAATTCACCTCTACGCTGAGGACTGAAAACTTAGAAAATGCTTCTGAATATGATAAAGATGTAATCAATACTTTTTATTCTTTTTGTAATACAGTATATTTAAGCAGCGACTCTAATATTCTTGAAAATAAAATGGATCATGTACAAATTTAAGTAGAAAAACCTTTTTAAAAATGGTCTGGGTTAGAGAATTTCCTTCACGAAGTCATGAATATAGAAACAATTGCAACAGAAGCGCAATTAATTACTCTCTCAAGGAACTCTATTGAAAGGCTGCTTTTCAACAGGACGAGGGGAAGAACACACGAGATAACTTAAATGTTACTGCCTCAGTTTCCTTTTGATCTGACTTTTGAGAAATCTAAAGTTTTACTTAGCCTCATAATCTATGAAAATAAACTAAGAAGAAAAATTAATATTGAGGTCATGAAAGCTACTTGATTTAAATCAGGGTCCACAGAATTTCAGAAAATGGAGTAGAATTGGCATTTTATTTTCTTCTCACAGTTTAGTTTCTTATATTCTCCTTTTTCCATTGTCATAGTAAAAGGACAAAGAGAATCTCTAAACCACTGATACCCACACACCATGTGGAGAATAAAACAGCCTTCTTCCAGCCTTTTGGTGACCCGCTTCATTTTCATTTCTTTTTCCCCTTTAACTTATATTTGAAATTGTTTTCATGCACACACACAGACCCTCCCTTCATCCACTATACAAACTAAATGCAATCTGCCTAGCATGAGTTATGGTCAAACATGAGGCCCATTTGTTTTTGTCTCCTGCTCTGATGATCAGAATCAGGTCATAAAACAGAAAACAACAATCTTGTCCCTTCTCCCCTTAAGAAATCCCCACCACAACTTACTTTGTAGTGCAAAACACAACTGCTGTCTTCTCAGTGCAATCAATCAGTGGAAATGGCTCTAGTGACATGTCTGAAATGAACCTCTAAGTTACATATCCTCTGGAAGGTTTAGAATGAATGCATGCTAGTCTTGCACATAACCCAGGAAAGGAATTGCTGGGGGTGCCTTTGAGAGGGAATGGTGAGATGGGACTGGTGGTTTTGTCTTTTGCTTTCTCTTAGTAATAAGCACTACAAAACTAGGATGCTGTGCATTTGTCCCCCTGCTACCAAAAACACATGTTGCTGTTTATTGTTAAAAGAATTCCAATCATCAAAAAGATAAAAATGTAGTTTATAGTTCTTTTGTTAAAAAGGGAAGAATAAATACAAGCACATCAACTTGGCAGTCATGGAGGACTTTGCTCTACAGGCAGAATATACAAAATCATATTTTTAAAAATTACGGGGCTTCTGGCCTGCGCTATGGCATAGCAGGCTGAGCCTTCACCTGCAATGCTGGAATCCCATGTAGGTGCTGGTCGTGTCCTGGTTGCTCCTCTTCCAATCTAGTTTTCTGCTTATGGCCTGAGAAAGCAGTGGAAGATGGCCAAAGTGCTTGGACCCCTACACCCACATGAGAGACCAGGAAGAAGCCCCTGGCTTTTGATCGGCCCAGCTCTGGCCGTTGTGACCACAGACCTTTTGTCTGTCTTTCCCTCTCTCTCTCTCTGTACCTATCAAAGAAATAAACAAAATCCTTAAAAAAATGACAGTTTGGACATTGTGGTTAAGCCACTGCTTATGATGTTTGTATCACATATCAAAGTGGCAACTTGAGGGGCCAGCGCCGTGGCGCAGTAGGTTAATCGTCCACCTGCGGTGCCGATTCTAGTCCCGGCTGCTCCTCTTCCAGTCCAGCTCTCTGCTGTGGCATGGGAAAGCAGTAGAAGATGGCCCAAGTCCTTGGGCCCTGCACCTGCATGGGAGACTGGAAGAAGCTCCTGGTTCCTGGCATAGCTCTGGCCATTGCGGGCATTTGGGGAGTGAACCAGCAGAAGGAAGACCTTTCTCTCTGTCTCTCCCTCTAATTATCTGTAACTCTGCCTCTCAAATAAATAAAATCTGGAGGGTGAACCAACGGTAAAGGAAGACCTTTCTCTCTGTCTCTCTCACTGTCCACTCTGCCTGTCAAAAAAAAAAAAAAAAAGTGGCAACTTGAGTCCCAGCTGTTTGACTTCCAAGCCAACTTCTTGCTAGTGAAATCTGGGATCCTGGGAGGCAGTAGATGATGGCTCAAGTGCTTGGGAGCTGCTACCCACGGTGGGGACTGGAATGCAATTCTGGGCTCCTTGGCTATGACTTGGCCCAGTCATGGCTGTTGTGGGCATTTGGGGATTGACCCCCTAGGTGGAAGATATATGTCCCTACCACCCTCCTTCCTCCCTCTTTCTCCCTTCTCCCCCTCTCCCCTTGCTCCCTCCCTCCCTGTTATTTTCTCCCTTTGAAGTAGATGAAAAATGAGTGATTTTTAATTTTTTTTTTTTTTTGACAGGCAGAGTGGACAGTGAGAGACAGAGAGAAAGGTCTTCCTTTGCCGTTGGTTCACCCTCCAATGGCCGCCGCGGTAGCGTGCTGCGGCCGGCGCACCATGCTGTTCCGATGGCAGGAGCCAGGTGCTTATCCTGGTCTCCCATGGGGTGCAGGGCCCAAGACTTGGGCCATCCTCCACTGCACTCCCTGGCCACAGCAGAGAGCTGGCCTGGAAGAGGGGCAACTGGGACAGGATCGGTGCCCCGACCGGGACTAGAACCCGGTGTGCCGGCGCCGCAAGGCGGAGGATTAGCCTAGTGAGCCGCGGCGCCAGTGAAAAATGAATGATTTTTAAAAATATTTATTTGTTTGAAACGCTGAGTTAAGAGAGACAGAGGAACAGACAGAGAATTCCATCTGCTGGTTCACTCCCTAAATGGTTGTAACAGCCAGGGCTGGGCAAGGCTAAAGCCGGGAGTCAGGAACCCTAATCAGGTCTCCCATGTGGGTGGCAGGGGCTCAAGTACCTGGGCCATCTTCCTCGGCTTTCCCAGGTGCATTAACAGGGAGCTGGATAGGAAGTGGAGCAGCCAGGTCTTGAACCAGTGTACTAATAGAATGCCAGTGATGCAGGTTGTGGTTTAATCCATTGTGCCACAATGCTGGCCCCAAAAGTTCTTAAATTTTTAAAAAATTATGTGTAGTGAAAACTAGTTTTTTTTCCTATTTTATTCAGTAAATAAAACTCATTGCTTGACTTTATTTAGCAAAATGGAGGCTGTTTTAGGCACAGAAGCATATGCTCAGATAAACTTGCACTCATACTGAGCACTGGCACAGATTTATTCTCACTAATGTTTCTTTAGAGGGTTGGGATGCTAAGGAATCTTGTAGTAATTATAGACACAAGAATTGTATTGTTCCAGTGTCTTTCTTTTTGCTTAAATTTCCCATGAAATTCCATTAGCCAATACCATGTACTTTTTGTGGTCAACGACTAGATCTTACACATTTTCATATTCCCTGTGCCTGGTGCAGTGCCTGATGCCTAATAAGTGCTCAGTGGGTGAAGGAATGAAAAGCAAAATGGAATCATCTAACATTCTATTATTACAATTTCTTCCATGCTTCTTCCTGATTTGGCAAAGTCAAAGAAAAAAATTACAAAGTTTGGCCTTATCCTTTCTCTCTCTTCTTGCCAGATTGGCATCTGCTCTGATTTTGTATGCACATAAAATTCCTAGTATGCTCTGAAAAACTTGAGAGACTCTAAAATTCAGGGATTACCATTCACAGGATACTTAATGCTGGTGGGTTCATAAAATTCAAAACAGAGCCTTATAATTCACTAGTATGGGCCAGTGACAGATATGGCAATCCAGATGGGATAGTCATGGTTATTCATGAATCAACGTTGTTCAATAAATACAGCCCATTTTCAACTTTCAGTCATGCTGCATATCATAAGCTAGAATTTCACAGATCTCAATATCAATTCTTTCTGCATTTAATCTCTGCAGCCACAAAACCTCAAGTGACTTTCATGCAAGCAACCAAAATTCTCAAATGGGTGATTGTAAGGGAAAGTTGACAAAATTGTTCCAAGTTTGATGAAGTACAATTGGATTCATGTCTATACATGTTTTCTTTTGTTGTTTCTTCATTTTTATGAGATATAGCCAGCCTTTAGAAGGCAGACTTAAAGCACTGTCAAAAAGTAAAGAGTATGTTTTTTCTTTTTACAGAATAATGCTCATCTAGCCTAATTGTGACATTTAGAAATGCCATGTATGATGCACTTAAAAATGGAAAGGGCTGACAACAGTAATTTGGGCCGAAGTCCCTTACCATTAGAGTCTTGCCTGATGGGCATTACCTAGTGGGCTATAGGCTGTCTTCGTTCTGACTCTGTCCTTTCGCACAGCTGTTCTTATCATCTTAGTTGCTATGAGTATTTTATTAGAGCATTTAATCAATTTACTATCAATAATCAGTCACTCTTCAATTTGAATTAATGTTATTAGGAAGTATTGAGTCAGTTGCAGATGAAACTAGGTTTAAGGTAAAATACTTAGATCTTTATTTCTTAAGCTAATTAAGATGTAATGGAAACTTTATAGCAAAAGGAAAAAATGTCCTATTTAGGTATGTTATTGACAGATGATATTAGGGGAAGCCTTCAGCTGAGATCCTTACTGCTGCCCTATAGGGCTGCACTAGGAGAAAGAATATGAAATCCAAGTCATCAGCAAAAAGAGCTGCTAGGAGTTAGATACCAGGTCAGTTTAGAACTAAGAAATGAAAAACCTAGCAGAGAAACATGCTATTTCTCTTTCTGAGACTGGCTTATTTCACCAAGCATAATGGTTTCCAGGTGGCAGTTAATACAGAATATAAAAATTATGTAGGAGTGAAATGGACAATAGGTCATGATTGTCACTTTTAGCCCTTGTTTATGCTCCTGTGTAACTGTGGTCTTCCTGCTTTTTACTTGTTGACTGTTATGATTGGTGGTGAATTAAACCTGTAAATAAAGAGTGGATTAAAATTACGTCTTTGCAAAAACTGATGAAGAGAGGGGAAGAAGGGAGGGGTCAGGATAGGGGGAGTGAAGGAAGTATCATCTCCTTGCAACTGTTTCTGTGGAATGTTTTCTTTAAATTTAGACATAATTTTAAAAATGGACAAAACTGTGAAAGTCTGGAGTAATTTTGTGGTTTTCTAATTTTTTATTTATATAAGTTATTTGAACAAATTTCACAAATTTCATATGTACAGATTTAGGAGCATAGCAGTATTTCCCACCCATGTTCCCACCCTCTCTCCTCCTTCCTTTCTTATTCTTTGTTTTAATTTTTACAATGACCTACTTTCAGTTTATTTTATAATCATAAGCTTAACCCTCCACTAAGTAAAGGAAATGAAAACCCAAAACTCAAGGGAATAGAAACAGAATCTTCTTTGATAGATGGTGAAATTCATAAGGGCAGAGAATCTGTCATTTTACTTAATTTTTTTAGCCTAAACACTGTAACAAAATGTAGCAGACACTCAATAATTAATTGAATAAATAATAAATGATATTCAGATGAAACACACAGAAAGTAATCAAGGACATATGAGATAAAATTTGACTGCTTACCCAGGGTCACAATCAGAGTATGGCTGCAACCAAATTCAGGAGCATCTTCAGTCGGAATCAGAACTGGGGAGGGAGGCTCCAAGGATGGGGACTTGCGTGGGGAGGTCAGGTGAGGAATAACAGCTTTTAGGGTTTCACTGCCAGGGAGGACATCCACTTTCTCTGTAAATAACCCTTGCTCAAGAGTAGCCTCTCTCCATTAGCAGAGGAGCAAATGCAAAGATTTCAGAGCCAGTTGTTTCCAGTTTGCTTATTTATTAAGGAGAATGCATAGAGGTGTTACCATTCATTAACACACCACATTATGTGTTCCAGAGTTTAAAGTGAGGACATAACTTTCCTCATGGGCATTGTCTACATCAAAATAAAAACTATCAAAATGTGCCTGTGACTGTAAACTTCTAGTTTAGGCTACAGGGATTAGAGATGGGACTTGAGCACCCCCTTGACTTGCATCCTCTGGTCTGCTTTAACAAAAACCAGGAGGAAAAGAAAGCTAGACATCAGAAGCAATGGGTGGCAGGCCTGTTAATGCCTGATCTGTACAGTGATCTGCCCTCAAGGAGACCCAACAGGCCAGTCCACTGCAGTGGCTTTCAATGTGGTAAGCCTGGGCTTCAGCAGAAGTCAGCTTGTGAAGAGCCCTGGCAGCTCTGCCAACCAAGAGTTGGATCACTGGAAATGGACCTGCCCTGGAGTCGAAGGATGCCCAGGTCAGAGCCACAGATCTTATTGGCTCTAAGCTGAAAAGCCCTTCACTCAGCCCAGCTTCCAAAGTGACCACTGCAACTGAGAAAATGGCCAAGTAGGGTCAACACTGCAGGCAGAACTGTAACATTTCCTGTTAGAGATGCCACCTGCCTTTACCTGGCCAGCTCCCTCCCAGGCCAGCTAAGCAATGAAAGTTAACAGGGTGCCTTCCCAAGGAGGTTTGCACCTCTCTTGGGATGTACCCCATGTAAAAAGATAAATAGGTCTGGGCCTCATAGCTGCCAAGGCCTTAAAGCCCCTTCTGTCAGTTTCTATTTGGCTTAGACAGCATCTTTCTGTCCTTTGTTATAGACCCTGACTAGAAGACAAGGGTCAGCACTGTACAGTTGATGGTCCTGCAATCTCAATACTAGCCCCTAGACGAGCAGGCCATTAAAGTGGGCAGAAGGGGACCATGATTGGTCCCCATAGTTACCAGTAGAAGGGGGGAATGTGAAACCTGAGCCTGGATCAAGGTGTAACTATTTTAAATTAGGCCTCCATTTTGTAACTTGGGCCTGACCAGGCCCTGAACCCTAAGCCAGAAGCTCCTAAAAGTAAATAAATAAACTCCCCTTACAATAAACTTCCTAGCAACAGCCGATTAACAGATAACAGAAATACCTAGAGTTCCTCGTGTCTTCTCAGGCTAGATAAGGTGATTGATAGCTACCCGAGACCCTGAAGTTCAGCACGTACACCCCAGCAGCTCGGACCCTTAGCTTCGGCCAATCAATTCAAAAGGCATCAACCCCAAAGCCATCCAACCACCTTTAGTAGGTCCGTTCCTGCCACTGGATGCACTAAGCAATTCTAGGAGATGTCCTTTGAATTTTCCCGCAGGATGAGATGATTTGCTAAATGGTATAATGATGAATAGAATATCTCTAAAAAACCCATAGAAACCCTGTTAACTGAAGGGTTGGGGCTCTCAATTCAGACCCGCTGCATCGGTGTTGATTGAGAGTCCAGGCCCGGACCTGCAATAAAACTCTCGTGTGTTTTACAATGGTATCAGCTCCTGGTGGTCTTTGGGGACAACTGAACTGGGCATTACAATATCTTAGCAGCAATAAGCTCAGTTGACCATGTCTGTCTTTTCAGTTAGCTGTTTCAGTTTTTTTACTCATACTTGGTTTTCCTTTTACAAATCGATTTCTCCTTGCAGATTCTGCTCTTCAGCTAAACTATTAAATGCTGAGTGTGCTAGGACACAGCACTTCCCCTTCTCTCTTCCTCTGTCCTCTCCTCTTGCAATTTTGTCCTTAGGTTACTATCACTAAATATGGCTTTAAATGCCATTTCTCTCTACTTAGTTGTAATCTCTCGATTAGACTACAAACTCACATGTCCTACTGCTACCTGACTTACAGTCTTAGATCCCAAATAGGCAGCTCAAATTGAATTTGGTCAAAAATGAACTCTTGATTTCAAAGCTTTAAATCTGTTCCTTGTTCAATTTCCCCCAATTTTTTTGCCAAAAGGCCCAGTTACCCGGTTGACCAATCCCATGATGCAATAATGATCATTTCTCTTTCTTCCACATAGGAGCAAGCAACAAATCCGGATAGCATCACTTTTAAAGCATAACCACTTTTCTCCAGCTCTGTGGCTGTGGTTCAGAGTCACCATCATTTCTTGCTTGGATTATTCAACTAAGCTGACTTTGACCCCTGACCTCCCCACCCACTACTGCTTTCATTCTTAAGAACAACCAAAATGATTTTTTATTAAATATAAATAAGGCATTGTCTCTCTCCTCCTTAAATTGTCCCAGTGACTTCCTGCTATTGAAATAAAGTACAAAGTCTTTCAACAATTGGTATACCACTATCCATACACAACCTTGTCTTTGCTTCTTTGCTTTTCATTCCAATGTTCACTATGCTTCTTTCTGTTCCTCACAGGACCAAGTCTGTTCTACTTTTGAAATTCTGCTTGTATTGTTATCTGAGTTTATCTTATTCATTTATGTTCTTGTTTTGTAAAATTTATCTTCCCCATTAGGATGTAATATTCATAAGAGAAGAATCTCGTATATCTTAGTCACACATCCCAGTTCAGTAAATATAAGAGGGGCTGCCAAAAGCACTACTTTCTTTATTTTCAAAAGGATACAAAGTACCTTACTAATAACTTGCTCCTTCAGATTTTGCAGGCAAAATTGAAATCGTGGCAAGAAAAGTAACTTACAATGATATAAATACATGGCGTTTCAAACCAATCTCATTGGTGTTAGTGACAAATTCCCTTGATTCAAATAGCTTTTTTTTCTGTCACCATGCTCAGAATCCTAATAATTTACTACTATCATTAGTAAATGTAGCTGGTGTGTGTGTGTGTATGTGTGTGCGTGTGTGTGTAGACAGAGATAGATGCTAGGTAGGTAGACACATGATAGTACAGGTAGGGTAGAAGAGTGAGATTGAAACAATCTAAAATTTTAAGCTTTAGGGAATTATTGCATTTTAGCAGTAGATATTTCACTAACTGACATTTTCAGTAGGGAAAAAGAGGTGGGGAAAATGTGGGTTCACTGAGTTCCAGGGTGAGATGAGGGGGCAAAGCTCAAGCTTTTTTTAAGGGGATGAAGATTGCAGAGAAGAAAGAATAGGCGAGATGCTGGCAGATTTTATTTATATCACATTTAGTCTGAAATCTACATGCAACCACCTAGTTATGAGGCTGTACAAATCAAAAATAGTCTTTGGTAAGTGTATTTCACAGGAAATAACAGCTAATATCATATTTGGCCAATGAATTTCATACTATTTTACTATTTTTAGGTTGTACAAAACATTTATCAATTAACCAGATGTTAGTTTTTCTCACAAGATGCTTCATTTTGTTTTGATTTTTTTAAATATTATTTATTTGAAAGATAGAGAAAGAGAGACAGAGACAGAGACACAGAGAGAGACACACAGAGAGAGTGTGAGATCTTCCATCCACTGGCTCACTCTCCAAATGGCCTCAAGGGCCATAGCTGGGTTGATCTGAAGCCAGGAGCCAGGAACTTCTCCCCAGGTCTCCCACATAGGTACAGGAGCCCAAGCACCTGGGCCATTCTCCACTGATTTCCCAGGTGCACCAGCAGGGAGCTGGATCAAAGTGGAGCAGCTGGGACTCCAACTAGTATCCCTGTAGTATGCCAGTTCTGCAGGCAGCAGCTTTACCCACTATGTCACAACTCCAGCCTCAAGATGCTACATTTTAAAGCCTGTAACTCCAATGCACTATAAAACAGTATAGATGTCACTGTGCCCATGGAATCTACCCTGTTTCTATGTATAAAATCAATTTACTGAATTTATATTGATTGATTTTATGTAAAAAAAAAAGTCATTGGGATAATTATTTCAGAATTTAACTTTTTCCCTTTAACTTCCTATTCTTAGGGACATTCCATTTTTGCTTGTCGCAAGTTGTTGCTTTGAATGAAAAATGTTGAGGAAAACAAATGCTGTTATACTCTCACGTTTCACCCTTGAGCGGTCTTGACCTTGACCTTCAGTCAAACACTGATCAGCAGCTTTCCATCAAACCTCTCCCATCAAGGTCATACAATCTTACGTGGCTGTATTCATTTGGCAATCTCAAGCCCCAGCTTTCTGTTTTCTCAGCAGCATTTCACTATGTAGAACATTCTCTCCATCCTGAAATTCTCCTGGCATCTAGATTTCTTCACTGTATCTGTCTTGAGTTTCTTTGGCCAGCCCTCCTCTCTGGAGCTCCTGATGATGAAGCACCACAGAGCACCATTCTCAGGCATCTTCTTTATCAATAATCAGTGATCTCAGCCAGTAAATGCATAAAACTCTTACATACCGATGATTTTGACTGATAGCTCCATCCCCCAATATTCTCTTAAGGGCATCTTTTTTGGTGGTTTTTTTTTTTTTTTGCCATTTTTTTTTCATGTCCGTGTGATATTAATACAAAGGAACAGATTCAATATGGTTCATAGATATAATTCTAAAAATATGATATTCCTCCCTTCATCTCTTATTTCTATATGTTCTTAAGATCATCATGACAAATCCTTTTAGAACTACAGAAGGCTTATAAGCAAGAATCCTTGATTTTTCACTCTAAAACCTACTCATCTTCCTGTGTTTCTCTGATTTGTGAATGGCACTGTCATCTTGTTTCTTGGCCCCAAAATCACTGGAATTACTTTTAATTTTCTTCTTCATAACCCATTTCCAATTCATTATGAAATCCTGTCATACCTCCCTTCAAATATATCTCAGAAGGTGCACCTCTTCTCAACTGCATTGTCTCTGCTCCAGTAAAAAGCAGGCTCAATGGCACTGGGTTGGAACAATTGATTGCTCACAATTCTCCCTGATAGTCTGTTCTCCAACGACTATACTAAGATTTGTAAAATGTGGCAGATCTGGGACCAGTGTTGTGAGACAGCAGGTTAAGCCACTGCCTGCCATGTCAGCATCCCATATAAGCTCTGGTTCAAATCCTGGCTACTCCACTTCTGATCCAGGTCCCTGCTAATATGCATGGGAAAGCAGAGAAAGATGGCCCAAATACTTGGGTCCCTGCCACCCGCATGGGGTGGAGGGGAGCTGCATAGGCCTCCACAATGACATGGCCAGTTGTCTTAAAGGAGATTGACAGTGAAGTGTAGACATGCATTCATTCAACACAGACATCACCAGCCATATACCATCAGTTGTTGAAATTCAGTGATGAATAGACATGGTCACTGCAGTGTGGATGTGGAGAAACAGAGATATTAAACAAACATGAAATGATAAAAAGAAACCTACTGAATTATCACTGCAAATAATGCATTGAAGCAAGGTTGTGGAAATAAGCCCATGTTGGTGTATAAGTAGCTAATGGTTTCTTATAAATGGTGCTTGCTGTAAATTGGAGAAAGACTGTAGAAATGCTTTATTACAGCAATCTTATCTAACATATGCCAAATAGTTAACAGACATTGTTGAAGAAGACTAAATAGATTAAAATATATATTTTAAACCAGGAAATCATGTACATGTACAATCTTATTATTGTCAAAAAACAAGATCTTTTTCTCTTAATGGGAGTTGAAATAGAGGAAAGATAAGAAGTAAAACTTTAAAATAAAGCAAAGATCTTGGGTCAAATAGCAATTCTTTTTTGTCTTATAGAAATTATTCTCCCAGTTACTTTCCCTGATTGGCCTAGCAAGACAAGAATGAGAACAGGAGCTGAATGAGAAGCAGGGATCTTGTTACCCCAGAATATTCAAGTTTTCAGACTACCCACCATCCACTAGTACTTGTGGGCACTAAAATTTCGTTGAAGTCAATGAATTGCTAGGAAATACTCACCATTATAAGAGTGGCATAGCCTTCGCTTAAAAATAGCAAAATTTAAAGAGTCAAAAAAGTCATTTGAATAAATTGATACAGATGATCGAATTCCAAGGAAAGTTGGATAATTCAACACTATGTGTAAGACATGCTAAGAAGATATGAGAGGATAACTTGTTTTTGTACATGAAATTATTTGGAGCAAGAAGTTCTGGTGTTCTGTTGCACAGCAAGGTGGCTGTAGATTTTGACAATATACTGTATATTTCTCTATAAAAAGAAGAAAATAGAAGCAAGGATTTTCAGTATTTTCACCATAAAGAAATGTTGACTGGTTCAGGAGATAGATATCTTTACCCTTATGGAACATTAGACAATGTACACATTTCTTAAAACATCACTTAGTGCCTCATAAATATTGGACATTCGTATGTGTCAGCTAAAATAAAATAAATTATTAGAGTGAAAGACAACATTTTAAAATTACCAATGAATTATATACCAGTAAATATTTACGTGTAGCTCCTGATTTTATATAAAACTGTTTTCATATCACTTTTATTCTTGCACACTGCTAAAGAAACTATCTTACTGGAAAATAAGCCAGCTAATGGGCAAAAAAATACTTTTCAGGTAAGCAGTGCTTTTCACTTTCTTTAACACAGAATAAAGTTTCAAAGGAATGTAATTCTGTGGAAGTGTCACGAAACCATCTCTTTGGGAGGATACAGTGCCAGTAGAAATAACAAGGCTTATTTTCAGTAATTCTGTTCATACCTCAAATCCCTGTGGTCTTCCTAGACTCTCTTTAATATGTTTCCATGCAACAAGAATCTCTGACATAGACATACTTGTAGCCTTGACATCTGTGGGAGCAGCACTGGGTTCTGTGTAAAAGAAAATGGAAATAATAAACCATGATTGTACTAAGTTATGTCTAGCAAAGCATTGCACCTGAGTCTGTCAGGTGTCAGCTTCCTTCTTTGTATTTGAGATGAAGTGCTGTGATAGTCATGGCAAACACAAGATAAAAATATGATCTTTGGATTCTTATACTTGGGTCGTCTCATCAATAGCTTACCAATGACAATTAATGGGTTTAGCATGGCAAGAAAAGATCTTTATCCTTGGATTAGCGAGGACAAATCTGGAAAGGTAACTGACTGAAATTGCCTGCCAGCCTATCACAATGATCAAAAGAATAACTAGGGACTTAAGCTCTATTTTCAATAAATATTTATTTTTTTACTCATAACCATGTTGCTCTATCTTATTGTGAGCCTTAATTCCCTTATGTTCAATATGTGCGTAGTCAGAGTATTTATCTCATAGATTTTTAAGGTTAGTTTAATGAATAATACTTACAAAATATTTAGTGCCATATTTGGCACTTCAAATATATTTTCACAAAATATCACATTAGTTTTTACTCTTTGCAGGCATAAATAAAGTCCAACTTTTCTGAGGTATTCTTGTTCTAGCCACAAAACTACATTTCATGCTTATATAAAGAATGTTATGAATCATGGTATTTAAAAGGCATGCATTGACTTTTAAGACAGGTGCAGGCTGAAAGGAAAGTCCCAGAAGGTCTCAGTGTTTTTTGCTCAAAACTACCTTTTCACTTGTTTCTATGCTCAGTGACCTTTTGCACTATTTTTTTTTCAAATATACAATGTCTGACTGGCATCCATCAAGAGGTGCACTTTATTTGAGGTTGCACTTTATGTGGAGAACAAAATATTTCTAGCTTTGACATGGCTGAATTGTAAATATTCCGTCACAAACACATGTTAAATGGAATTACAGAATGAAGGCCATACATTAGTTCAAGCAGTTCTATACAATTCCTATTAAAAAGTCCTACTCCATACGACTATAGAGACTAATACTAATCCCATCCCACTGATGAGTTCAGATTAATATTTATAATTCAGGTAACCATAAGGCAAAGATAAAATTCTATATAAGATTTTTAAAGGCATTAATACAGACACTGAAGGAATTATAACCACTTTCTCATATCTTTTCTCATGGAAGGTGGTCATAAATCTATTTGGAATGCTTTTGTGTATTATTGAGAAATATGTCATGAACATCTATTCTGGTGTTGTAAAAGAAATCCATGGAAAACTTTTTCAAAGCTACATGTTTGCGTTCAAGCAATGATTTGTCTTTGTTAAGTTCACATGCTATAACTGTGTTGATACAGAGGGCTATGGCCAATTGACATCTTTATACAAAAGCTGAAATTAATTCCTGCCATGTTATAAATTGTACTTTATCCTTCTGTCATTGATTGAATATCTTTTAATCATTTTCTTTTGCTTGGTGGTTTTCCTCATCCCACTTTCCAACTCTATATTTTTTGTGCATCTACCCAATTTTTAAAAACTGCATTCTGAGGAAAGCTGCTACTTTCCTTTCATTCTGGAAGTCTAATCAGCAGACTTACAACTAATATTTTTTCATTGCTATTTAATAGAAGTTAATATTCTTGATTTTTCATGTAAATGAAAGAAATGCCAATGTTTTTGCGACATGTACAACTTGCCATCTAGGACTTAAGGTATGAAATATTTCCAAGGGAACTATACATGTTGGTCATCATTTGCTGTTGGGTAGCATTTGCTGTCCTTAGAATGAATGCATTACAGAGATTTGTGTGCCAAATGCCTTTTTTCAGCTTTTATATTATTGAAGCAGTTACATCTTTGTCAAAGAAGATTACAGGGGGATAAATAACTTCAAAAGCACAAAGCATGTACTTGGGTAGAAAACTTTTCTATCTCTTTTTGTCTCTAGAGGAAGGAATAATGTCTCTGTCAGCTTTCAGTAGCATTACAAAAATTTAAGTACTTCTTAAGCAGAAAGTTAGAAGAAGTAAAAAATGAAAGAAAAGGAAATGAGAAGTATTCAGAAATCTGCTTCCCACACAAACACCTTAATTCTATTTAAAGGCTTTGAGTATTTGAAGTGAAGATGAGATCCAGGTTGATATTTGACAGTTACATTCTTGGGGGCTGCGCATTAGACTCCCATCTAGTTGAATGAGGATGAATGCAACAAAGAAGAATGGAAGTCATTTTAATTTGTGTCACCTTCTGGATCTAAATAGTATCAAAAGTAGACCCATGCTGACGTGAATTGGAAAATTCAGCATAGAAAAGTGACTTCAGTTCATTCCGGAACTTTTGTAAGTACTATTTCTGGCCAAGTAAACATGTGCAAATAGTTCCAGAAGTTTGTGTACAGACAAGGGTAATTTACTGGTTCACAGAATGTCTGGTTTAGACTGGAATCAACTGTTCTGCTTGGGCATTCCATTGTGCCTAAAGGATGGACGATCACAACTCGGCAGTTGTGGATCAAAAGTCACAAATAAATGGCCAGTGAGTTTTCAGTCACCTTTTGTCTAGACAGTATGTTAATGTAAGTCAACATTGAAATTCTAACACTCATATAACATGGTGATTTCTGGCTTTTCTTGAAAACAAACAAAATGAGCCAAGAAAACAACCAAGATACCAATTTTGAGTGAAATGTTGGCAGATGAGGACTAGCATCTGGTTCCTCAACCAAGGCATGAGATTCTCAATTTAAAAGAGTCCCTGCTGCTCCCTATTGTCTTATACTGAGAATACTTATGTGTATTTCTTGCCTCACCCCTATAGGCTTTTGAGTTCAGACCTGTGTTATAAGTCCATGCCCCCATTTTGCAGGTGAGAAAAGTTACATGTATAAAAGTTGACGGATCCAAACTCTGGTTCTGGCTCTGAAAGAGCTTCTAGTAGGACTCATGTCTCAAATGTTCTTTCCTGTGTGTGTGTGTGTGTGTGTTACAGGCAGAGTGGACAGTGAAAGAGACAGAAAGGTCTTCCTTTTCCGTTGCTTCAACCACCAAGGGCCACTGCAGCTGGCGTGCTGCAGCCGGTGTACCACACTGATCTGAAGCCAGGAGCCAGGTGCTTCTCCTGGTCTCCCATGCAGGTGCAGGGCCCAAGCACTTGGGCCATCCTCCACTGCACTCCCAGGCTACAGCAGAGAGCTGGCCTGGAAGAGGGGCAACTGGGACAGAATCCGGTGCCCCGACCAGGACTTAGAACCCTGTGTGCCGGCACCACAGGCAGAGGATTAGCCTAATGAGCTGTGGCGCTGGCCCCTTCCCTGTTTTTAAATTGGCCCCAAGGAAGTAGCTAGCTCAGTCTTCATCTTTAAGAGTGAATTTTAGGCACAAAGGAGACTTTTACAGGAAACATATACAGTTCATTCTTTTGCTGCCCAATTTCCTCTGGATAAGATTAGGAACAAGCATATAAAAGAGGTGGAATAGATTAAGGGAAGAACTCAACATCATAGTAACTGCCATTTATTGATGATTTGCTACATTACAAATCTGGTCCTTCATTCCTTACCTATATTAATTCTTCCTCCCAACAATCATTATTATCAGCATTTCTCAGATGAGAAAATTGAGGTTAGACAACTGGATCAAGATCACACTGCTGTTAATAGTGGAGGGAGGATTTGAACACAGGCACACAAGCCCCAGCCACCACTTCACTGTTTTTGTGCTTGTCTGTAGAGCCACGTAATACTTCATGCTTTGTCATTGCTCTTTCTTCCCTTTGTCCCCCATACAACCTTTCCCAAGAATGCTGCTGTTGGGCTCCCTCCTTAGGCTCTCTACTTTCCAGGTCTTATCCGAAAACACCCAGATCTCCAGCCTCACCTATTTAGCTCTCCTGTAGGACTCTTATGAAGTCCCTTTATTTCTGAGTGGCAGACTTTGACAGTTTCCAACAACAGCTGATGTCTTCCTCATAGATCACGCCATATGTAGGAATCTGAAACTTTCCTGATCTCTGAACCACAGAATGCTTTCTGTCATTCTTATTTCTGTCTATTACATTGGGATTACATGAGGAAGTCCAGGAACTTATTTCTGAGATTATGCTAGTGCTATATCTAGTATACTTAAAGACTTAAAATGATCCTTTTAAGGATAATATTTATGATAATATTAATTAGGCCATGGCTAACTCCTTCACTCCAGTCTTGGAATATGAAGTGGAGAGACTGATTGATAGATTTCAGTTTCTGTTAGATTAAAAATTTCTAATGCATTACCATGTTCATGAATTTAGATGATACATTTGTTATTAAGTGCCCTAGCAGCTGGAGTTCTCCTAGTAATATGGGGGGATGTGCTTGTAATATTGATTATACATCTGACTTCCCAGGAGGGGTGAGCAACAGCATTAATCAAAGGAGAGTTTAATAAACTCCTTGGGAGAAGGGTTATGGTTTCATTATTTAAAAAATTCAGTGAAGACAGCTGTAGTTGAACTTTTATAGGCACTAATCCAAATAGATCATCTGGCAAAGACAGGAAATTATTCCTTGTATTTTATAACTAATATGCCAATTTATTAATTTCCAAGTTCACATAAATCCCACTGAGCTCGGTTTCAGCAAAGAACTGATCTGGATAACAACACTTTATGAATGCGGGGTTTTAATTTGAGCTGTGGTAGCTCCATTTGCAAGGGTATAATTGGATATCAATTTTTGCAAATGAGATTGGGCTTTGGGGGTTTAATAAAAATAAAAGCAGTGCACTTTTTTCCACACAAGGTAAAAGCCAGAAAACTTAGAAAGGGATAAAACACATCAAAAATAAATAAAATTTTCAACATATAATTAAAATCTTTCAAATTTCCTTATTTGTTCCTGTTAGGTACAATTGAATGTCCTGTTATTTTTTTCCCTCTTTCCAAAATGTGGTGGAAAAACTAAGCAGAAAACAGATATCAGTTTGACTCCAGTAATTTATAAATTTAAAGTGAAAGCTGGTTTGATTTTTTTATCTTGAAAATAGCACTTTTTGGTATTCATTTTAAAATTACTTGTGATGAAACTTGTTTATTCTTTCAAAAAACACTGGACTTGTTTTCAGAATGAAGCTAATGGTAGGACTACATCATCCCCTTGAGGTCTGAAGTCAAAGCAGAGTCAGGAATGCCTTTAAGTCTTGCTTGGTTGAAAGGATATATACATAATGTACAGGATGTATGGCAACCCTGGCAGGAAAATATCTCTCCTCCCTGGCTTATTTTAGATGCTACTTGGCACTAACATGTTCATTAAAAGTTACTTCTATTGTGGACACACTGAAAGGTTCCAAAGGCTCAAAGATGTTGGCAGAAGAAACACTTGAAACTTTTCTCATAGTATGTTGGAGCAACAGTCAACTTCAGAATTGAGAGTCAAGGTCATATCCCAAGTGGTTTACAGAGTATCAGTTTTTATAAGTGATAACTCCATTTAATAACAGGTCGATTCAAGGTTTCACCTAGCGTGATGTAATTCTCATACACATTCCAATAAGCTTCCTCAAGAGGAAAATAAAAGCATGAAGGGCATGGGAAATACACATGAAGTCTCTTAGAAGTGTACTCTGGGCCGGCGCCGTGGCTTAACAGGCTAATCTTCTGCCTTGCGGCGCTGGCACACTGGGTTCTAGTCCCGGTCGGGGGGCCAGATTCTATCCCGGTTGCCCCTCTTCCAGGCCAGCTCTCTGCTATGGCCTGGGAAGGCAGTAGAGGATGGCCCAAGTGCTTGGGCCCTGCACCCCATGGGAGACCAGGAGAAGCACCTGGCTCCTGGCTTCGGATCGGCGAGATGCACTGGCCGCAGCGGCCATTGGAGGGTGAACCAAAGGCAAAAAGGAAGACCTTTCTCTCTGTCTCTCTCTCTCACTATCCACTTTGCCTGTCAAAAAGAAAAAAAATTAGAAAAAGAAGTGTGCTCTAGATGTGACTCTCATCCACTATTGATCCTCCATTGGGACTGAGTTTGAAAAGTAGTACTGTCAGATACACTTTGGAAGTCCTTCTGTTCTGTACTTCATTCCAAATGACATAAAATCTGTCCACTACACTTGATATTCTCCCTCCCCACCCCCCCAGCCCCAGCTTGGTGTCAGCTGTGAGAAGTTGGCTTTTCCACAGTGCTCCAGGTATATAGTTAGTGTTCTTTATATGTGGAGGAACTAAGCCAATGCACTGAAAGGCAGTCTCATTCTGCTTCTTCTTTATGACCTCTAATGACCTGGAGAAATTTTGAGATGATGAACAAGTGGACATAGAAGTGTGACTAGAAGAATGAAAAAGCAGATTTTAACTTGGAGGAATATGATCTCCATCAGAACACTTGCACTTCGGGCAAGAATATGATGATAAAGAGCACACTGGATCTGTATGATTACTGCAGACATTGAGGAGGGAGATTGCACTGGCAGAAGTACAATTACAAGGCCTTCTATTTTAAGAGTTTATGACAGGTTTAAAACATGGTTTACTCTTTAAAATGTTTACTCCTTTTATGTAAAGCAGTTTGAAATGTTATTATAAAAGTATGTTTGTTTCCCCTTTTTATGATATAGCGTATGCTGATCTATTACTACCTATTCTTGGCTAATTGTTTAACAATATTTTAACGTAGAGAATAAATTGACAGAATAACAGTTTTAGATTTGTATGGATTTCTGGAGGCTTTCTATTTTGATACCTTCATTTTTTTTAAATGGGGGAAAATAAGTCCCAGCCAGGTGAATAAACTGACCACAATCAGATGGTTAAGTTGACCACATTTCAACTCAGGCACTGTGAACTCCGGGAAAATGCTCTCCTGTTTTTTTGCCCTACCTTCCTTGGTTGACACAATTGGATGATATCAACACTTTACTCATATATTTTTACATAAAGTTCCAAATTTGTAAATTTAATTAGTGAGCAAATGCCAAGTATATGTTTGAATTTTGTTGTCAGAACAAAGGCAAACTCTATCTGGACTTAATTTGCCTAGTGTCTTTCATATTTCAGCCTACTAAAATAAATGAAGTGTTACTATGAAATATGTTACAGCAACAACCTTCATGCCTTTGAAATAAAATATGCATATTTTCTATCTAGCATGAAAGAGAAATCTCCAAAGGCAAGCCATTTCAAGTTTCAGGAAACAGAGAATAATATACTAAAAAAAAAAAAAATCCATGGTGGCTGTTATAATTTAATTTCAAAGGAAAGGTTGACAAGAAGTTTACAAAGCTGGATTTCTTAAAAGCAGCACTGGTGTTGCCATACAAAACATGTTCACAGACTTCTCCAATTCATCTCGTATGACCTTTGGATCTATGTGCTTGATAATTAGTTTGAAATAATTTTACAGCAACAAGAATATGCACTTGCTGAATAAAACATGTACTTCAAAGTGAATCTTTGGAACAATAAATAGAAAACATTATTGTATATATTCTTGGCTAGACTGTATCACATAATTGTATAAGCAAGCACTTTGGAGTTACAGAGACTTGTAACTCAGCTCTGTCAGTTAGCTATTGTTGTTTACAACTCTGTACCTTTCTGACTTAATTTCCTGTAATGTAGATTTGAGTTTCAGATTCCAACCTGATCTTGAGCTTTAAATGTTAAATGATGTGTTATGAAGACACTTCATAGTGTTTATGGAAAACCGGAATTAAAAGATAGTTATTTTGGTTCAAAAGATTTTGAAATCGATGAATATGGGGGATATTCAAAAAGTTTATAGAAAATTCTTATTATAGAAAAACTACTCATGGATTTCATCTTCTTTGCCCCCAAATAAGGTAGCATTTTAATTCATTTTCCACTAATGTTGTGCTGTACCCTCGTTTAAATAATGTGGTATACTAGCCATATCTGAAAACACATCAGAAAACTAAAATAGTAAATGCACAAACAGTTCATTGGAATACCTATGAGTATTTCTCATTCATTCTACAATTTTCTGATTTTTCTTAGATAAGTGTAAATTTTTGCTTTCACTTTAAAAATTGATTGTATATTCTAAAAATATGTATTTTATATTTTAAAAATGTTTGATTTAAAAATAAAAACATTGTATTTAAGTCAAATATTATCTTTTTTGTTTAGTATTAAAATGATCTTATTTCTTTCTTTTTTTTAAATTTTTTTATTTTTTTTTTTTTGACAGGCAGAGTGGACAGTGAGAGAGAGAGACAGAGAGAAAGGTCTTCCCTTTGCCGTTGGTTCACCCTCCAATGGCCGCCGCGGTAGCGCGCTGCGGCCGGCGCACCGCGCTGTTCCGATGGCAGGAGCCAGGTGCTTCTCCCGGTCTCCCATGGGGTGCAGGGCCCAAGCACTTGGGCCATCCTCCACTGCACTCCCTGGCCACAGCAGAGAGCTGGCCTGGAAGAGGGGCAACCGGGACAGGATCGGTGCCCCGACCGAGACTAGAACCCGGTGTGCCGGCGCCGCAAGGCGGAGGATTAGCCTGTTGAGCCACGGCGCCGGCCAAAATGATCTTATTTCTTTTCCCCTATGAAACTCACATCACTAAAAAGTGTTTTGAGCTGTTCAGCTCATAGGTGTGTGTACACAGGCAGGACAGTGTATCAGTTTGTGATGACCTTACTTATTTGGAAGATCAAACGAGTGCTTCCTTTGGGGGGACAGTGTTTCAGTAATTTTTGAGTTTAGGTAATGTAAGGCAGTTTTTTTTTTAACTTGCAGAATCATTTGAAATTCTGCCCTTGAATAGAATGACAGAATGGAAAAAGCTCACTTTGGAGAGGTTAGCTCTTCCACTCCTTCTCTCATTCAGGAGACTGCATTTTTGTATGAAAACTTGCAAGGACTCAGGATTTGGATGTAGGCAACAGGATTTAGGCTTCACCCTTACCACATATTGACTATAACCACGTGTAATGCATGGTTTCAAGTTTCTCATCTGTAAACTGCCCACCTAATATTTATATCCTGAAAATTAAATGAGGTCATGCATGTGAAAGCAGCATGCTATAGAAAAAGCAAGGATTTAATGGTTAGACAGATCAGGATTTAATCCTCAAATATAAGGAGTGTGAACTTCAGCAAGCTCCTTAACTTTTCTGTACTTCAATTTCTCTTTCTGCACAATGAGGAAAATACTGCCAATTCCACATGATTTCCATGAGGATTTAATGATGTTGTATGTAAAATGCTTCCACCAGATACTTGTACTGATACTTCTTTATCAGTACAATGCTTGCTGAGTGTGGTTAGAAATAAAAGTTTACTAGCTGCATAAACTGAATCTTTAATTAAAATTTATTTTTATATTGTTAAAATATAAAAGTATCTTCAAACAAAAGGATTTGTTAAATATTCATCAAGGGAATAGCATCACTATAGAAACTACAAACATTATTACCATTGAAAAATATTTTCCATATGTTAAGGAGAAAAGAATATAAAGCAATGTATGTAGAATGGCCATTTTTCAACAAGAGATGGGAAAAAGTTTGGGAAAATATATTTGAAAAGCATAACAGCATTATGAATGAGTTTTATTTTCTCTTGGCTTGTATGTATTTCCTAATATGTGTACAATGATGTCACATTATCCATATAATAAAAGAAGCAAATTCAAATAGCAAAATATTAAATGCTGAATAAAACCATTAGAGAAAGAAACTGACCTCCTTCAGCTGAACAGATGACCACAATTTGGCTAAAAGGCCCATCTCCCTTATTGTTGTACACGCCAACCTTCACTTCAAAGGGAGTAAGAGGAGGGACACTCTCATCTCGATAAATGAATTTGGAGGCTTCGGAGGATGTCACCATTTTCTCCTTCCAGCCACGTGTTCCATTGGGTCGGAAAGCCACAATGTAGCCAAAACCTTCCCCATTTTGAAACTCTTCAGATACTGGCTAGAGAAAAAAAATACAACTAATTATCAGCCAAATGACTGCATAAGACAAACACTTTAACCAAATCTTCAACTTTTGTTGTTGGTAGCTACAGAAAAAGAGAATCTTTACCCTGTATTGGAAGCTAACTTAATACAATCACTTGGCAGCTTTTGGAAATTTAAAACATTAAAAAGGGAAGGGCTGAAAAATTAAATTCTATCAGTTGGCATGTAAGAAACCTCTCAAGAGTACTGCAAACTCTTGAACTGAAACAAATTTGCTCCAATTAGGCATGCATATGAAACGAAGATCCTTGCATTCTACACTAGAATTCAACATATTGGGGAAAAAGTCTTACGGTCGTCTGGAGGTTGGGGATATCTTGTCATTGCAAATGCTCTACAGAGCACTTTGCCCAGCAAATCTAGGCGGTATTAAAGGAATGCCTTTCTTCTCGTGCTCTTTCCAATGGCTTTTTGTGCTTCACTAACTTGAAAGCACTGGACTATAGCATTTGTTCAAGAAACTTCTTGGGGTATATGATTTACATTTAAATTTGTTACATGGATTTCAACTACAAATAGAGAGAGGAGTAATTATGATTGACTACTTAGCAGAGCAAAGTTAACAGCTAATGATTAGCACAGAGCTTGACATATAGTAGATAATAAATAATTGCTAAGTAGTTGTGTTTTCTTTCCCCTTTTGAATTTTGATTTAATGAAAACAGTTTAGTGAGTGGAAAAAGGCAAAGCCTACTATACCAAATCTTAAAGGGAAAGACAATTTTATTTAGTGAGATTGGATCTCATACAAGGACAGTTATTGGTAAATTAACACTTCTGGAGAAATGAAAGCCAAGACAGCAGTTTTTATTAAAAAAAAAAAAAGTAATGGACAGAAGAACAGGACAGTTGATGTGCTTATAGAAGATTTCTAATGGGATAATATTTCTGTATAGTTTACTATTGTTCTTAGAGATTCCAAGGTATTTATTTTCTTTAACAGATATTTCCATTTTTGAAGATTTTAAGGCATAGTGTATGAGTTACACAGTTGTATTTGCTAACGATTATTTAACAGAAAAGGAAAATAACTTCATGGAAAAAAAGTACTCTTCATATCATCTCTACCCCAACTTTTTCCCTTGACCAAAGATACTTTAGAGGTCATTTAACCAGGTAGATGGAAGAACAAAAATTGTGTATCAAAATCCCCATTCAAAGAAGGCACTCAAACTGTGTCTTGGAGACTTGGAGAAAAGTCATCTGGGTGTGGTATGAAAATGAGAAAGATTGATTTTGGCAGTACTCATCTGAGTAATGCAGATTGTTCAATAACAATTAACTTGACATATCTGTACCAGGGACATAAGCATAGTGTTTGGAGAATTAACCAATTCTGACATCTGAGTAGTGACTTTCTTACCTCCCAGGCAATCACTAACTCATGCCTTCGACCACTTCTTCCACTTACATTGGTGGGTGCTGTTTTTGGAACTGTAAATAGAAATGGGTCAATAGTGGAAAGAATAAATAGATTTATAATTTCCTTACAACGAGAACACATCATAAACTTCCTCATTTGAAGTTAGAATGGTTACATTAAATATAGAAACAAAATATTTGTAATAGATGCCTTATTTACAAATGTATGGGAAAATTGGATATTTTTTTCATAACCACATACTATATGCCCAAACCAATCCTCTTGCACATACTCCATGATTGCAACATCTGAAGAATAATTAACACTATAATTAAGGACATCTAATAGTTAAATAAATTTTTTTGTCAAATTGCTGCCTGTTTATTAACCATGTGGCTCTTCTCTGTTGCTTGTAGATCCCCCAGGTCAATGCTAGCATAATGGTGTTACCAGAAACTCCCAAAGAAACCAGTTTAAAAAAATCTGAGCAACAATTGTAAGGAGTCAAACCCTACCTAAATGAATAAATATTTTTTAAAGAAACTGTTAAGACTCTTTGCACACTGTAAAAATATATAGGTTTCCAGTGAAATTCTGTAACTATTAGAAGAATAAATGTGCCAAAAGAATAAATTTCCTCTTCACTGCACCAAACCACAAAATCTGCAGTGAAATTGGAACATTTTCAAATGAAGAACTGTTAAATGAAGAAAACTATTAAAAGAAATCACTTTCCAGGCTATGAGCCTGCATTAGCAATTTTACACTTCAGTGTTGCCTTTCTTTTCCAGTGTATAGTTTTTAAATGATATTGATATACTCATAAACAGTAAATTCACTCCCATATATTATCTACTTGCATGAAAGGCTGTTAATTACTGCTAGGTATTCATACAGCATTTCATAGACCAGAAGAACTGAAGTGGAATTTTTGTGCTTCCAGGAAGGGGAAAAAACTTCTTCTTTTTTTTTTTTTAAAGATTTATTTATTTATTTGAAAAAGTTACACATAGAAGGAGAGGTACAGAAAGAGAGAGAGAGAGAGAGAGGTAGGTCGGTCTTTCATTCGCTGGTTCACTCGCAAATGACTGCAACAACCAGAGCTGCAGTGATACAAAGCTGGGAGACAGGAACGTCTTCCAGGTCTCCCACGTGGGTGCAGGGGTCCAAGGACTTGAGCCATCTTCTTTTTTTATTTATTGATAAACAATAATTGTTAATATTTATGGGGTAGAATGTAGTGTTTCGATACATGTGTATACTTTAATGCACAAATTAGGATAATTAGGATCCATTGCTTCATATATTCAAGGTTTCTTTGTAGTATGAACATTCAGAAGTCTTTCTTCTAGCTATTTAGAAAAGTGAAGTGTGTTATTGCTAACTATTATTACCCTACTGTGCAATATAACAACAACAGGATTGTTTTCACAATAAAGAAAGACAGTACTTTTTTAAAGATTAATTTGTTTACTTGAAAGGCATAGTTACAGAGATGCAGAGAGACACAAAGAGAGAGAGAGAGAGACAGAGAGAGAGACAGAGAGAGATGTTGATTGATTGATCTTGCATCCACTGATTCACTCCCCAAATGGCTACAACCACCAGAGCTGGGCCGATCCTAAGCCAGGAGCCAGGAGCTTCTTCCAGACTTCCACTGGCTGCAGAGGCCCAAGGACATGAGCCATCTTCTGCTTTCCCATGCCATAGCAGAGAGCTGGATCAGAAGTGGAGCAGCCAGGACTCGAACTGGCAGCCATATGGGATGCTGGCACTGAAGGCGGCGGCTTTACCCACTATGCCACATCACTGGCCTCAATAAAGTACTTTTTAAAAAGTAAACCTTTCTGAGGTTTAATATATATATATGTATAAGTTAACTTAGAAATGGATAGGCTGCACCTGGATTAATGATAAAAATGTGATTTATCCATGTGCTACATATGATTTAAGCCAATAGCTGGATTATGTCAAGATTATAATTGAAATTATTAAGATTGTAACTGGCATTGTTAAGATTATAATTAATATTATTATCACATAGGCCTTAGGTCATCTTGACCCCAATAAACATGTGGTTCTCTCCCAATTTTGTGGTTTTTGCCTTTAAAAACCCTGTTTCTTTGGGCTTTGAGGTCAAGAGTTCTTTAGAGCTTGCTCTCCACCACTAGCAATAAAGAACCGGAAAATTTTATCAATGTGTGGTGCTCCTCTGTTTGCACTCACTCAGGTACAACATCTTAAACTGTACCCTTAGAAGTAAGTCCTTAGGAATTAATGATGAACTCTACAGTTTTGCAGTTGCAAAATTCATACATTTCACAGTTGCAACTTGAAGAACATGGTGATTCTTCCCACTGTGCCCACCCTCCCACCATGTTCCCTCCCCACTTCTTTCTCCCTCTCTTATTCCCATTCTTGTTTTTTAATAAGATCTATTTTCAGTTAACTTTATGCACATATGATTATCTCTATTTTGAGTAAAAGTTCAACAGGTAGTATGAGAAAGAATAAAAAAAAAAAAAAAAGGCAAACTATTCCTCAACAGTCAAGACAAGAACTGTTCAAAGTCATTGCTTCTCAAAGTGTCAGTTTCACTTTTACAGATTACCTTTTGGGTGCTCTATTAGTTTTCAAAGGTCAGGGATAACATATAGTATTAGTCCATTTGGGACTGGCTTATTTCACTAAGTATGATACTTTCTGGTTGCATCATTTTTTGCAAATGACTGTATTTCATTTTATTTTAACCTCTGTGTAGTATTCTATGGTGTACATATCTCATAATTTCTTTATCAGGTCTTCAGTCGATAGGCATTTGGGTTGATTCCATGTCTTAGCTATTACAAATTGAGCTCCAATAAACATGGGGATATAGATAATTCTTTCATATGCTGATTTCATTTCTCTTGGGTAAATTCCTAGGGGTGGGATGGCTGGGTTGTATGGTAGGAATATGTTCAGATAGTGGCTTTACCAGTTTACATTCCCACCAACAGTGGATTAGGGTACCTTTTTTTCCCCACATCCTCCCCAGCATTTATTGTTTGTTGATTTCCATATGAAAGCCATTCTAACTGGGATGAGGTGAAACCTCATTGTGGTTTTGATTTGCATTTCTCTGACGGTTAGTGATCCTGAGCATTTTTCCATGTGTCTATTGGCCTTTTGGATTTCCTCATTTGAAAAATGCCTATTTAGATCCTTTGCCCATATCTTCACTGGATTGTTTTGTTGTTGTTGAATTTCTTGATACCTTTATATATTCTGGTTATTAATCCTTTAGCAATTGTATAGTTTGCAAATATTTTCTCCCATTCTGTCAGTCACTTTTTCACTTTGTTGAGTGTTTCTTTTGCAATACAGAAGCTTCTCAATTTGATGTAATCCTATTTGTCAATTTTGGCTTTGATTGCCTATGCCTCTAGGGTCTTTTCCAAGAACTCTGCATATGCCAATGTCTTGAAGTGCTTCCCTAGTGTCCTAATAATTTGATGGTATCAGGTCATAGATTTAGGTCTTTAATCCATTTTGAATGGATTTTTGAATAAGGTATAAGATCTTGCTTCATTCTTCAGTTTTATACACCATTTGTTGAAAAGACTATCTTAGCTTAAGTGATTGATTTTGGCTGTTTTATCAAAGATAAGCTGGTTGCAGATGCTTGGATTGATTTCTGGTGTTTCTGTTCAGTTCCATTGGTCTATCCATCTGTTTTTGTACCAACACCAGGCTGTTTTGATTATGACTGCCCTGTATTAAGTTTGGAAATCTGGTGTTGTGGTGCCCCCAGCTGACTTTATTTTTTTGTAAAAGATTACTTTAGGGACAAGTGCTATGGCACAGTAGGTTAAAGACATGGCCTGCAGCGCCAGCATCCCATGTGGAGGCCAGTTAGAGTCTCAGCTGTTCCACTTCTGATCCAGGTCTCTGCTATGGCCTGGAAAAGCAGTAGAAGATGGCCCAGGTGCTTGGGCACCTACATCTGCATGGGAGACCTGGAAGAAGATCTTGGCTTTTGGCTTTGGATCAGCTCAGCTCTGGCTATTGCAGTCATTTGGGGGAGTGAACAAGTGGATGGAAGACCTCTCTCTCTCTCTCTGGTTATACCTCTCTCTACAACTCTGTCTCTTGAATAAATAAAATAAGTCTTAAAGAATACTTTAGCTATTCATGATCTACTCTGTATCCATATGACTTTCTTTTTTTAAATTAATTTTTTAAGAAATACAAGTTTTGGGGCTGGCGCCATGGCGCAGTAGGTTAATCCTCCACCTGTGGTGCCAGCATCATATGGGCATCAGTTCTAGTCCTGGCTGCTCCTCTTCCAATCCAGCTCTCTGCTATGGCCTGGGAAAAACAGTAGAGCATGGCCCAAATCCTTGGGCCCCTGCACCCATGTGGGGGACCAGGAAGAAGCTCCTGGATCCTGGCTTCAGATCGGCGCAGCTCCGGCCGTTGCACCATTTGGGGAGTGGACCAATGGATGGAAGACCTCTCTCTGTATCTTTCTCTCACTGTCTATAACTCTAACTCTCGAATAAAATAAATAAAATCTTTTTTAAAAAAGAAATACAAGTTTCATAAGTACAATTTTGGAATATAGCCAATATCCTCAACATACCTGAGAATACTACACTTATACTCCCACCCCTCTTCTTCTTTCCTCTCTCCTTCCCAGTCACATGCTTTATTAAGATTCATTTTCAATGAACTTTTTTACACAAAAGACTGACTCTATACTAAGTAAAAGTTTCAAAAATTTGCATACACATACACAAAAATTGTTTGAGAAATAGTTTTACAGTTAATTCTCATGATGCAACTCATTGAACTCCATGAGGATTTAGTGCACAATGATTCTTGTTGTTAACAATTTAACACTCTTATATATGATGTCAGTGACCATCCGACGCTCTTGACATGAGCTGCTTAGGCTATGGAAGCCTTTTGAGTCCACAAACTCTGAGTATTTAGGCAAGGCCATAAGCAAAGTGGAAGTTCTCTCCTCCCTTTAGAGAAAAGTACATCCTTCTTTGATGGCCACTTCTTTCTGCTGGGGTGTCACTCAGAGATCCTTTCACATAGAACATTTTTGCCACAATGTCTTGTCTTTTCATGCCTGAAATGCTCTCATGGACTTTTCAGCCAGACCAGGAAGATTTAAGGGCTGATTCTGAAGTTAGTATTACTTAAAGCAGTTATCATTCTATGAATCTGCTGTGTGGACTGCTTCCCATGTTGTTACATCCTCTCCTTTTTAATTCTGTTATTACCAGACACTTGATTCTGTTTATTTAGTATAATTTTTTCTATATCTGAGAATGTTCTTGGTGTTTTGATTGGGATCACATTGAATCTGTAAATTGCTTTTGAAAATTTGGTCATTTTGATGATATTGATTCTTCCAATTCATGAACATGGAAGGTTTTTCCATTTTTTCTTATCTTCTTCTGTTTTCCTTCTTTAATGTTTTGTAGTTCTCATTGTAGAGATCTTTAACATCTTTGGTTAAATTTATTCCAAGGTATTTGATTTTTTAGCTATTGTGAATGGGATTGATCTTAGGTGTTTTTTCTCAGTTGTGGCATTGTCTGTGTATACAAAGGCTGTTGATTTTTGAGTGTTTATTTTATATCCTGGTACTTTACCAAACTCTTCTGTGTGTTTCAGTAGTCTCCTGGTGGAGTCTTTTGGATCTTCTATATATAGAATCATGTCATCTGTGAATAGGGATAATTTGACTTCCTCCTTCCCAATTTACGTCCATTTGATTTCTTTTTCTCGCCTAATGTCTCTGGCTAAAACTTTCAGGACTGTACTGACTAGCAATGGTAAGAGTGGGCACCCTTATCAGGTTTTGGATCTCAGTGGGAATGCTTCCAACTTTTCCCCATTCAATAGGATGCTGGCCATGGGTTTGTCATAAATTTCCTTGATTGTGTTGAGGAAAGTTCCTGCTATACTCAGTTTGCATAAGAGTTTTCATCATGAAACAGTGCTGTATTTTCTCAAAGGCTTTCTCTGCATCTGTTGAGATAATCATATGGTTTTTGTTCTTCAATTTGTTAATGTGTTGTATCACATTGATTTGCAAATGCATCCCCGCATATTAGAGATAAATCCCATTTGGTCCAGGTTAATGGTTTTTCTGATGTGTTTTTGGATTCGATTGGCTAGTATTTTGTTGAAGATTTTTGCATCTCTGTTCATCAGGTAAACTGGTCTGTAGTACTTTCTAAACTGTATATTTTTCACTTTTAGGAATTAAGCTGACACTCGATTCGTAGAAAGAATTTGTGGGAATTCCCTCCCATTAGACTAATTTTCTTGAATCATTTGAGAAGAATTGGAATTAGTTCTTCTTTAAAAGTCTGGTAGAATTCAGCAGTGAAGCCATCTGGTCCTTGGCTTTTATTTTTATTTCGAGGGTCTTTATTACTGATTTAATTTCCATCTTGGTTATGTGTCTGTTTAGGTTCTCTGTGTCTTCATGACTCAATTTAGGTAATTTGTATGTGTCTAAGAGTCTATTTTTTTTCTTGGTTTCTCATTTTGTTGGCATACTGTTGTTTGACGTAATTTCTGATGATTGTTATTTCTGTGGTATCTGTTGTTACATTTCCTTTTATTAAATTCAGTCTTCTCCCTCCTTTTTTGTTAGCTGGGCAAATGGTGTATCTATTTTGTTTATTTTTTCAAAGAACCAACTCCTCATTTTGCTGATCTTTTGTATTTTTTTTTTTTTTGGTTTTGGTTTTATTTATTCTCTAATTTTAATTATTTCTTTTCTTCTACTAGTTTTGGGTTAGGATTGCTGTTGTTTTTCTAGGTCCTTGAGATGCATTGATAGCTCATTTATTTGGTGCCTTTCTAAATTTTTTTTATGTAGGCACCAATTGATATATACTTTCCTCTTATCACTGCTTTTTGCTGTATCCCAGAAGTTTTGATATGTTGTATTTTCATCTTCATTTCTTTCCAGAAATTTTTTTTTCCTCTCGATTTCTTCTATGACTCACTGTTCATTCAGGAGCATGTTGTTCAGTTTCTCCATGTGTTTTTATATGTTCTTGAGATTCCTAAGTAAATTTTTAGCATCATTACATTGTGGTCAGAGAAGGTTCATGGTATGATTTCTTTTTTTCTTGAATTTGTTGAGACTTGCTTTATGGCTTAGCATGTGGTCAATCCTAGAGAACGTTCTATGTACTGGTGAGAAGAATGTGTGTACTGTGGCTGTAAGTTGGAGTGTTCCATAGATTTCTGTTGAATCCATTTGATCTATAGTGTCAATTAATTCTGTTGTTTCCTTGCTGGTTTTCTTTGTGGTTGATCTGCACATCCCTGAAAGTGGGGTATTGAAGTCCCACATTACTATGTATTTGAGTCTATGTCTCCCTTTAGATTCATTAACATTTCTTTTAGATAGCTGGGTGTCCTGTAATTAGATGCTATATATGTTTATTTTATTTTTTAAAAAGATTTATATTTTTATTTATTTTAAAGTCAGAGTTACAGAGAGAGGTAGAGACAGAGAGAGAGGTCTTCTATCCGTTGGTTCACTTCCCATATGGCTGCAATGGCCAGAGCTGTACTGATCTGAAGCCAGGAGCCAGGAGCTTCTTCCGGGGCTCCCATGTGGGTGTTAGGGTGCAAGGACTTGGGCCATCTTCTACTGTTTTTCCTAGGCCATAGCAGAGAGCTGGATCAGAAGAGGAACAGCTGGGACTAGAACTGGCACCAATATGGGATGCCAGTGCTTCAGGCCAGTTCTTTAACCCGCTGTGCCACAGCACTGGCCCTGCTGTATACATTTATAATAGTCATTTCTTCCTCTTGAGTTGATTCCTTGATCATTACATAGTGCCCTTCTTTGTCTCTTTCATCAGTTTTTGTGTTAATGTCTATTTTATCTTATATTAGGATGGCTACACCAGCTGTTTTTTGGTTTCTGTTAACATAGAGTATCTTTTTTTTTTTCTCCATTCTTTCACTTTGAGTCTGCAAGTATCTTTGTTGGTGAGATGTGTTTGTTGTAGGCAGCAAATAGATCATTCAGCCAGCATGTGTTTTTTAACTGGAGAGTTGAGGCCATTTGTATTTAAGGTGACTGTGGAATAGTAATGACTTTGCCCTGCCATTTTTCCATGAATATTCCTATTTTTTACTCTTGATTTCCTTTGTACTTTTAGTGGGGGGTTTTCTGCCTTTACCTTCTTTTGTAGTGATGATCATGCTTCTGTATTTCTGTGTGAAGCACATCTTAAATCATCTTTTGTAATACTGATGGGTGGTGACAAATTCTTTCAATTTCTATTTGTTATGGAAGGTCTTAATTTCACCTTCATTCATAAATGAGAGCTTTGCCATGTACAGTATTCTGGCTTGACAGGTTTTTTTCTCTTAAGACTTGGATTTTATCTCACCATTCTCTCCTAGCCTGTAGGGTTTTCCGTGAAAAGGCTGCTGTGAGTCTAATTGGAGATCCTCTGAAGGTTATCTGGCATTTCTTTCATGAATGTCTTAGATTCTTTTTTTTAATGTTTTACTGTGGAGAGTGTGAATACAATGTTTCATAGTGAAGATCTTTTGTGGTCATGTCTCTTGGGAGTTCTATGTGCTTCCTGTTTTTGGATGTTCCTTTCTTTCTCCAAATTAGGGAAGTTTTCTGTTATTATTTTACTAAAATGGCCTTCTAATTCTTTCTCTCTTTCCATGCCTTTAGGAATTCTTAAGACCTGTGTGTTGGGTTGTTTGATGGTATACTATAGATCTCCAACAGTTTTTATTTCAGTTTTTTTATTTCTTCTTCTTTACAGTCTGACTATAAAATTTCCAGAACTTTATTTTCTAGCTTGGATATTCTTTCTTCTACTGGATTTATTCTGATGTTAAGATTTTGCACTGCATTTTTATTTGATCTGTTGAATTCTTCATTTCTAGTATTTCATTTTGATTTCTCTTTAAAATCTCAATTTCATGTGTAAAATTTTCATTCATATCCTATATCCTTTTCTTTAGTTTGTGAATTTGCTTTTGATTGCATCTGAGTAGTCTTCTGATTAATCTTTTCAATTCCTTTTCTGGCATTTCCTCAATCTCTTTATCTTCATATTCTAATATTGAAATTTTTTTATGGGGTGGGCACTGTGGCATAGTGGGTAAAGCCGCCACCTTCAGTGCTGGCTGCCCATATGGGCAGCAGTTCTAGTCCCAGCTTTTCTACTTCTGATCCAGCTCTCTGCTATGGCCTGGGAAAGCAGTGGAAGGTGGCCCAACTCCTTAGGCCCCTGCACCTACATGGGAGACTCGGAAGAATCTCCTGGCTCTTGGCTTCAGCTGAGTTGGTGCAGCTCCAGCCATTGAGACCAACTGAGGAGCGAATCAGTAGATGGAAGACCTCTCTCTCTCTCTCTGCCTCGCTTTTCTGTGTAACTCTGACTTTCAAATAAATAAATCTTTAAAAAATGTTTTAGTGTTTCTTTGGGAGTCTCATATTTTCTCGCTTATTTTTTACTTTTGGATTTTTGCTTTGTTCCTCACCCTTTGTAGACTTCTTTTCTCTGGTTATATCTATGGTTTGCAAGTGTGCAAGGTACCCACAGGCTTTAGCTCCAGTCAATTCTCAATTGTGCTGGGCAGGTTACAGGCTCCCTTATCTGTCTTTTCCTCTTTTGTCCTGTTTCTGGGCAACCAGCCCATTGCAGCTGACATAGGAAAGGGGGCAACTGCTCCCTGCCTGTGTCCAACACTGGTGTTGTCTCTCCCCATGCTGGCTGCAGATCTCTGCTGTAGTGGTGATAGGGGAAGGGAGAGAGATGCACGGGGTTTTTTTTTTTTTTCCTCTCTCTTTTTTTCCCCATCTGTAGGGGGTCTGCATAGAACTCTAGCAGCAGTTTACTAAGCTTTCCCTCCAGATGTATCAGCTGCTCTGAGGGCCTTTGGAGCCTCCTCTGACCTGGCTTGCTAGGGTGGGCATCCTCCTCCCCAATCCAAATCAGCGGAACTTTTGTTTTTGTTTTCCAGCATGGGTCCGGACCACCCCCACTACCCTGGAGGAATCTTCCACCGTGGCTCTCCTGAATCTTATCCTGTTGCTATTCCATTATCTTGGAATCTCTCTGGGCCATGTTCTACTGCTTTCCCAGGCCATAGCAGAGAGCTGCATTGGAAGTGGAGCACCAGGTCTTGAACCAGCACCCAAATGGGATGCTGACACTGTAGGCGGTGGCTCTACCTGCTACACCATAATTCTGGCCCCCTTTTTTTCTGTTTTGCTTGGCCACCAACATTATATGAGGGGAGGATGCTGTGACAGGTGGTGTGACACATCAGCCTGAGCCACTGCTTGCATTGCTGCCATCCCATATTGGAGTACTGATTGCAGTTCTGGGTGTTCTTCTGATCCAGATCCCTGCTTATTCACCTGGGAAGGCATTGGAAGACAGCCCAAAGACTTGGTCACTGACGCTCATGCTGGAGACCCAGATGTAGTTACTGCTTCCTCTATGTTTTGGCCATTTGGGGAGTGAACCAGTGGGTGGAATCTCTCTCTTTCAAATAAATGCATACATTTAAATTTTTTTAAAAAAGTAAAAAGGATTCTCAGAGCCTCTAGATTAGTGTTGTAGAGCAGGATGTAGGCACTCTGGAGGGTATCCCTAGAAGCTCATTTAAAGAACATGAGTAGAATGAAATCCAAGTACCTGAACAAAAAACCTTTGAAATTTTGGTAGCATCATTCTAGACTTCATTAATGCTTTTATATTTTAGAGAACATAGTTTTCAAAAGTTTTATTTTGAAGAATTTTAAACATGTTGGTAAAAAGAAGGTTTAAAAGAAACTTGTGAACATTTTAAGGAAAATTTCCACATTGGGGAACTAAGGAAGCAGTGTAAGATTTCCTGTGATTTGATTCTATTATTATTATTATTTTCTGAGAGGTGGAGATAGCTAGAGAGTCAGAGCGAGAGAACTTCCATCTGCTGATTCTCTTCCCAAATGTCTGCAGTGGATCTGAGCTGGTGCTAAAGCCAGGATCAGGATTGCAGCCCAGTTCTCTCATGTGGGTGTCAGGAACACAACCATTTGAGCTGTCTGTTATCAGTTGCCTCTCAGGGTTTGCATCAGCAGGAAGCTGGAGTCAGGAGGCATAGTTTGGTTACTCATGCAGACCCTCTGTCCTGGGACATGGATGTTGTAAATGACATCTTAACAGGACAAACAACTATCACTGATGGTTTTCTGTGTAGATAATTTCCAAGTGGAATTATATATAAACAGCCTCTATTCTGTAAAATTTCTTCTATTATTGGAAAGAAGTCTTTGAAGTTTTCTTACTGGTTCTGATTTCAAGACAAGACAGCCCATATTCAGCTGAATGTAAATGGTAAGATTCTGGGGCCAGCATCGTGGCACAGGGAGTTAAGCCAGTCCTGCTTCTGATGCTGTGATCCAACAAGAGTCCTGTTTACAGTTCTGGCTGCTCCACTTCTGATCTAGCTCCCTGCTAATGCACCTGGGAAAGCAGTAAAAGGTGGTGCAAGTACTTGAGCCCCTGCCAGCCATAGGAAAGACCCACATAAAGCTTCAGGCTCCGACCTGCCACAGCTCTGGCCATTGTGGCCATTTAGGGAATGAAAATGGTGGAAAAAAGTCTCTCTCTCTCTCTCTCTCTCTGTGTGTGTGTGTGTCTCTCCTTCTCTCTGTAACTCTGCATTTAAAATAAATCTTTATTTGACTTTTTGTTTGCTATTATTCTTTGCTATGTGTGTATATATATATATGTATATATAGTTCTTAAAAACATTTTATTTATACAAAGGAAAGAAATACCATATTTCATATGTACAGTTTTAGAGACTAATGATGCTTTCCCCATACCTTTCCTCCCTCCTTCCTCTTTTTAACTTTTACAATGACATACATTCAGTTTCCTTTATAATCACAGACTTAATCCTCCACTAAATAAAGAATTCAACAAGTAGTAAGTAAAAATATCACTGTTCCCCAGTGATATAGACAAGGGCTATAAACAGTAATCAAATCTCAAAATGTCAGTTCCACTCATATACATTATTTTTTATACTTGGTATATTAGTTACCATCAATTAAAGGAAAATACGATATTTGTCCTTTTGGTACTGGCTTATTTCAATAAGCATAACGGTTTCCAGTAGCAGCTATTTTGTTGTGAAGACAGGATTTCATTCCTTTTTATGGCTGAATAGTATTCCATCATCTATCTAATTATCTATCTATATCACAATTACTTTATTTAAGATTTATTTATTTATTTGAAAGTCAGTTACAGAGATAAAGGGAGAGACACACAGAGAGATATATGGCTTGGGGATGGGTCAGGCCAAAGCCAGGAGCTAGGAGCTTCTTCCATTTCTCCTATGAGGGTAGCAGGGGCCAAGTTCTTGGACCATCTTCTGTTGCTTTTCCAGGCCATTTGCTGGGAGCTGGGGACAGCTGGGACTCATACCGGCTCCCATATGAGATGCCAGCATTGTAGGCAGTGGCCTCACCTGCTACACCACAATGCTGACCTTACAACACAATTTCTTTATCTAGTCTTCAGCTGATAGACATCTGGGTTGATTCCATATCTTAGTTATTGTGAGTTGAGCTGCTATGGGCATGGGAGTATAGATACCTTTCAAATGCTGATTTAATTTCATTCAGGTAAATTACCAGGAGTGGAATGACTTGGTCATATGGTAATCTATTTTCTGATTTTTGAAGAATGTCCATTTGGTCTTCTATAGTTTACAATCTCATCAGCAGTGTATTAGGGTACCTTTTTCACCACATCCTTCCTAGCACTTAGAATTTTTCAAATTTTTGGATGATAACTGTTCTAACTGGAGTGAGGTAAAGTCTCATTGTGGTTTTTATTTGCATTTCCCTGATGGCTAGTGGCCCTGAGCATCTTTGCATGTGTCTGTTGGCCATTTGTATTTCACCCTTAGAAAAAAAATAGCTGTTCATTCTCTTAGCCCATTTCTTAACTGGATTGCTTGTTTTGTTGTTCAGTTTCTTGAGCTCTTTATATATCCATCTATTTTTGTCTTTATACCTTGTACTTCTGGGATCCTAGTCAAGTTTTTGCCTATGCCAATGACTTGCTGTGTTTCCCCTATGTTTTCCTCTAGTAATTAGATGTTTTCAGGTCTTAGATTTAGATCCCTGGTCCATTGTGAGTTGGTTTGTTTGTATAATGTGTAAGCTAGGGGTCTTGTTCCATACTTCTGCATGTGGAGATCCAATATTCCTAACACCATTTGTTGAAATCACTCTAGGGAGTGATTTTAGCTCATTTGTCAGAGATTAGTTGGTTATTAAGTATGTTGATTAATTTTTGAGATCTCTGGTCTGTTCCATTGGTTGACATGCCTATTCATGTGCTAGTGCCATGCTGTTTTGATTATAACTGCCCAGTAATATCTTTTTTATTAAAAATATGTATTTATTTGAAAGGCAGAGCTACAGAGAGGCAAAGAGAGAGAGAGGGAGGTCTTCAATCTGCTGGTTCACTCCCAAGATGGCCGCCAATGGCTGGAGCTGAGTTGATTCAAAGCCAGGAGCCAGGAGCTTCTTTCTGGTCTCCAATGTGGGTGCAGGGGCCCAAAGATTAGGCCACCTTCTACTGCTTTCCTGATATTTTGATTGGAATGGCATTGAATCTGTGAGTCGCTTTGGGTAGTATGGACATTTTGATTATATTAATTCTTCTAATCTGTAAACATGAAAGATTTTTTTCTTTTTTTTTTTTTGTGCCTTCTGTTTCTTTCCTTAATATTTTGTAATTTTTCATTGTAGAGTTCTGTAACATCCTTGGTTAAATTTATCCCAAGATATTGAACTTTTTTGTAGCTATTATGTATGGGACTGATCTTCCAAGTTCTTCCTCAATCATGGCATTTTCTGTATATACAAAGATTATTGATTTTTGTGTGTTAATTTTATATCCTGTAACTTTATCAGACTTTCTTATGAGTTCCAGTAGTTTCTTAATTGAGTCTTTTGTTTCCCTTGTGTATAGGATCATCTCCACTGCAAACAGGGATAATTTGACTTCCTCTTCTCCCATTTATGTCCTTTGATTTCTTTTTCTTGTCTAATGGCACTAGTTAAAACTTGTAGAACTATATTGACTAGCAATAGTGAGATTGAGCATCCTTGTCTGGTTCTGGATATTAATGGAAATGCTCCCAGCTTTTCCCTGTTCAATATGATGGCTATTGTGGGCTTGTCAAATATTGCCTTGATTATGTTGAGGTATTTTCCTTCTTTACCAATTTTGCTTAAGGTTTTTTTTCATGAAAGGATTTTATATTGTATCAAATCCTTTAAAAAGAGTTAAGATCCTTCTTTTCTCATCCTACCACTGATTTTTATGTGTAATAATCAACACAAAAAAAGCATGATGGTTCATTGTGATTTAATAGTAATGTTATGCTGAGCTGAATAAACAAAATCTTACTGATATAAAGGGAACCAGTGACTGAAAACTAAGTCTTCCATAGCTGCACTCAGGCAGTGTATTTTTTTTTTCAGGATCACAGTGTTTGATTGGATTGTCTGTTCTATTTGGCTTGAAGTTCCTAATTACATGCAGATGATCAGTGGAACCCATGCTCTTTAATTTCCTTTCAAGTTGGTGACACACAGTTACTATCTCTGTAGTCAGTGTTGTGGAGTCTACTGATTTTAATTATTTTCCTTAATTTATAAAACAATATTTTCATGATATGAAGAGATTTTACTTAATCTCTTAAATCTTTTCTGGTGTATGAGTTCTATAATTCTTGGTAAAAGCATAAAATTTGTATAATCATAAACCTAATAAAGGACTTCCTTGATTTCAGAGAAACACATATTTACTTAAAAACCAACTATATCAACTTAATTAATACAAACCAAGTTTATAATTAAGCAGCCCTTTTCTTTCTCATTTGGCTACTGATAAATGTCATGAGCATATTAGCTTATCAAAACAAGTTCGCATGCATGGTTAGCAGGTTAAACTGTTTCTAAAATCATCCTGAGTAATACCTCTTCCATAAACAGATCATGTGATTGACACTTTGCCCCCTAAGCTACAAATGCTAATTATTTTAGGGCATATTGAAATATAGACTAATGTCTCTTTTCATCTTAAACTTTGGAAATATTCTTGTAAGCACGCAGAATGAGCAAAATATAGTGTGCTACTTTAGTTTAAGCCTGCCTGCTTATCAAAGAAGTCTAAGTGTCATAGTTTAAACAACATGCTCTAACCAGCACTCAACGAAATAGAAAGAAATCATTTATTCATCTGTTTTTTTTTTCCCTAAAATATTTCCAGTTTGTATAACAGTGACTGTTTACATGGCTCACTGAATAATACAGCTTTATTACAGGTCTGGAATAGGGCTTAATGGCTTTTCTGTAACTAATTTGGAAAGAAAGGTGCAGAAAAACAGAAAGAAGGAAGGAAGGTTGTTTATAACTGTCAAGGTGAACGTCAAGAGAGACATTTAAAAAGCAGTTATTTGTCTACCTAAATTGAAGTATGTAATACATAAATATTTCCATGAAGTGAATATCTTTTAGACTTGGCTTGTATAAGGAGTTAGGTTTAAATAGTTTCCAAGTGAAAAGAAGTACCAATGATGTTACCTAAAGAGTTCATATAAGGCTCTTGTTTTTATCGATTGGCTACATAAGGTGGCATGTACACATTGTGAAAGTGCTCTCGAGGGAATGAGAAAGATCTGTACTTGAGTCCTGGTTCTAAAATTATAACAACTTGACTGAAAAAAATTTCTTTAACCTTTCTGTCCTTCAGTTGTCTCAAGAAGATAATAACAGAACTTTCCTTTAAATGTTGTTTTCCTAATTATTTATCACAAACCCTGGAAATAAAATTAATGCATATTATTGAATGTTATTATCTACTTAGATTTGAAAAAGAGAAAGTGGTGAAATCTTCTGTCACAAACACTGAGTTCAGTGTGAGTCTGCATAGATGTAATCTTGAATTACAATATTCTTTTTATATATTTGAATACTACTGTTTAGAGGTTCCGGAGGAATTATGCCTTTTGTTTGGGCACAGCTTGTTTTCATTTGGAAATCCTGTCAATATGCCATTTTTATTTGAAAAAGAGATTGCTGGGATGTTTCAGGAAATGTTAAAATTTCTCTGCTTAATGAACTTTCTTATAAGCAGGAAAAGTCAAGAACACAAGAGGTGAATACATACAATAAATGAATGCATGTATTTTACCTCAGCTCAATCTCTTTAGTTACAGAGCTTCCAAGGAAATAAAAACATAGAATTGATAATTATGAATGCTATTTGTCTATGAATATGGTAAAAAAAAAGAGAAGGAAAAAGCAAGAAGATGGTGGGCAGGGAGAGGAGATTCCTCAGAGGCGTTATCTTTGGAGTAAGGTCTGGGTTAGAATTCCAGTTCTGTCAGTCATTTGTCAGGTGACCTTGTGAAAGTCTTAAGACTCTGTAATTTAGCTTTATTGTCTGTAACCTCAGGATGAACAAACAGTCCTGTGGAAGAGTGCTTTGGAGGTCTGATGTGAAAATTAAAGGATCTACTAAAGGGCAAGGGCTTAGCACAGAACCTGTTTTGGGGACTAGGAAGACAGGATTGGTCTGACCGGAGTCTGTCACATCCATTCCCTCATTACCCCTTACTTCTCATGCTCAGGTCTTCTACTTCTCTTCTATTGTGTGTTCTTCATTCTTCTTTCTTTGGAACCTCTGAAGTGCAGAGAAGCTATTTGTCAGAAAGCAACATGCCCCCAAATTAAACATGCCCCAAATTAAATAAAATACCTATTTTTTGCATATGCTTTGTAGAAAAGACTTGCTTTTACTGAAGTGGATCCATGAGTTAAACAAACTGTCTACTATATGAGCCACATTCTAATGTTTTTTCCCTGATAATTGAGATTTGGTTTTAGAGGTCTGTTTCTTGCTATAATTTTTTCTTCTCTTAATCCTAGGATAATTTTCTTGATTTAATATAATGAAATTACTTATTGTGTTGAAGAAAACCATGAGGTTCATTTAATAGTATTTTCTTTTATGTTTTCCCAATTATTCATACTGAATGCTTTATACTTTCTGTATAACAGTTTCATAGAAGCATAGCCTGAATAGATCTTTTAAAACAAAACAGCTTTATTCGTTTTCTTGGTACACAATAGTGCATGACTGTTGATTTTCTGCCTGGCCTCAGGAAATAATTCTGCTTATATCCCATTTGGCCTAGCAATCAAAGTCCCATTAAATGCTATTTACCAAGCCAATCCACATGTTTCCAGAGAAAACCTATGTATGCTTATCTTATATTACAATAGTATTTTACTGTGTCTTTTCCATAATTCTGAATGTAAGTCAATTTCCTAAATAGCTATCATGGACAAGAACTATGAAGAAATAAATGTGAAAAAGCAAGATCTTCTCAGTATTCAGAAAATAATGTGAAATTAAGGAAATTGTAATAGGAAATTAAATGACTGTTTTCTGAATTTGGAATGAGTCCTGTATAATCTCAGATGCTAAAGTAAGTTTGGCCAGAGAAAAGCCATAGGCTTATTAAGAAATGTGGAAACTGATTTTATGGTCTGTTCTCATTACCTCTGCCAGCTTATATATATTGGGTTAGAAAGCAAAGGATGCTGTCTTGGGACATTTCCTTTTAAGAAGATGGAGACGTCTTGGCATGTCCCTTCAGTCCTAGCTGTCAATAGAGAAGTAGGTGTCATTTCCCCATCAAGTTAAATAAAGAGAGGAAAAAGACAGCCAAGCTGGATGTAACTGAGCTTCAGAGTTTAGTAGGATACCCTAGTCTCAAGCCATGCTACTAGACTAGAGGCCAAACTAGTTCACAAGAATACCCTACATTTTCAGAATTTGGCAGAAGTGGAATGTGAAACTGTCATTGTAGGTCAAATGAACATTATGGGAGGTAGGTTTGAACATGTTTGTTGGAACCACACCCAAAAAGTTGCCTGTTCGGGCTAGGGTGTCTCCAAAGAACCTGCTGCCTCCCACACAAGAATAAAGTAGACTGTGGACAAATGCCATCATGTGGGATATCCAAAACCCATATGAGAACCACACGTTGCACCGCCTGGATAGATGTTTTCACCTTTTTGGCTGGCCAGGGAACAGTTGCCAACAGAGCAACAGTTAGAAGGCAGGGGAGGAAGTGGAGAAGAGAGAAAAAAGGTCACAGCTCTTGGATCAGGCCTGTGCAGCCTGGAAGGAGAGAGCATGAAATTAAATCTGAGGTTATTTTTTTTTTTAATTTAAATTATACTGAAAGTTCTTAAAACCCCAAATGAGACAATCTGAGTAGCTAAAAGCCCTTAGAGTACAGTTGGGGCTGAGGCTGAAGATCAGTTGGTGAATATTCAGAGAACAATTGTGGGAGAAGACTCAGAACTATTTTATGTTTAAACTCTACAGTAGAGTTCATAGATATGTTTACCCTGATTGACCACTATACAGTCTACACATGTATAGAAATATCACATGACACCCCAGAAATATTGAGTTTATATGTGTTTGTGAAAAATATGTTTTTTTAAACCAGACATGGAACTATATTGTAGTGCAGAGAAATGTAAAGACTAGGAAAGTTTTTATCTGTCTACTTGATATACCCATTTGATGGAGCACTGATCTCTTAAATGTAGAAACAAGATTTTTCCTTGTATGCCAGCAATTTGTGTTTGACATTTTCCATTTCAGACTTAAAAGTGAATGATAGGCAGAATTAATGTACTAAGCAACTGGAGAATTGTTTAAATTTGGAAAAAATATTTTAAGCATTATCTTCCATCCAGCATTTCGTTTTCTCTACTTTTGCCCTGCTTGTGTATAAGAACCAAACAAATGACTACATGGTGGAGCAATGTCAACATTCACTTACAAACTGATTATTTGTTAGAGAAGAATGAAACAGCAGCAAGGGAAGGCCATACACACAGTAGACAGGGAGATGTAGAGGAGATGCATGCTCTGTACTGTGTATCACACTGACTATAAATTGTTCTCATGACTGTCAAGCTACACAGGCAGGCCAAGGAGGGGTGTGATGGCCATTGACCTGCAATGGAGACATCTCCTGGGAAGGGCATCTTGGAGATGCAGAACTGTGAGCCAACCAGAAGCTGGATGTTTCTTATTATAACAATGCAAATATTTTTAATTTGAAAGTGTTTCCCCCTTATGAAAAGTTAATTATACTTGATTACTATTGCGTAAATTTCCATTTAATAAAATACTAACTTACTTAAATTAATGACAATGGTGATAATAATAATGATAAAATAGTTAATTATATTGAGATTTTATTACAAGCCAGGCAGAATTCTGAGTTTTTTACATGTATTGTCTTCCTTAACACAACGATCAGAAGTAGTTTGTGGTATTATCCCCATTTTATAAGTGTGAAAATCAGAGCCTTAGATGATCATGCTTATGTTCAAATTGCTAGGAAATTACATAGTAAAGCACTAATCCAGATCTTTCAATTACTGGTAAAAGTTTGTCTATCTGTATTATATATAGTTCATTAAAATTTGAAATAATAAAATTAAAAATATTAAGATTTTGTTTTGCATATGATAGAAATTTTATACTAAAGAGAAGATAAAACCTTTCTGACAAATTATGTTGTTAGCTCTATTTTCTCTCCATTTCATTTGTTTTTCAAAAATACTTATTTTACTTATTTGAAAGGCAGTTACAAAGAGAGGCAGGGATGGAGAGAAAGATCTTCCATACACTGGTTCATTCCCCAAATGGCCGTAATGGCCAAGGATGGGCCAGGCCAAAGCCAGGAGACAGGAGATTCATCTGAGTCTCCCACATGCATACAGGGGTGAAAGCTCCTGGAATATCTTCCACTGCCTTTCCAGGCTCATCAGCAGATAGATGGATTGGAAGCAGAGCAGCCAGGACTTGAACTGGTCCCATATGGGATAGTGATGTTGCACAAAGCAGCTTAATGCACTGTACCACAATACTGGCCCCTCACTTATCTTTTAATAGTTTATTATGAGTAGGATATAAAAATTGAATTAAATAAGTTTCTGTTGCTGTATTCATTTTACATACTTTTACATACTTTTACATACTTTTACATGATTAATTTCCTAAAAATATACATATTTCTTTTGAATGCTATATTTTAAAATAATAAAATATTTACATTATCCTATCCCAAACTTATGTATTGTTTTGATAATGACACATTTTGAAAAATGAAAGTTTTATCTACCTAATCTCTTAAACTTGCAAGAAAATTGCACTATGAATAAATATATATGTATTAAAGAATATGTATTTGTATTACCATTTTAGCATTCTACCACTAAGAAGTTGAACTGAACTAATTTATCTTTATTGACTACCATGAGTGTTTTGATGACCAGAAAATTCAAAATATTCCCTAGAAGAAAATTGCAATGAAAGATTTTTTTTTTTGCCTGTGGAAAAGAAACATTTCTGAGATAGAATTTCTTCAGAATGTCAGATATTCAAGTAAATAAGAGCATTTTAAAGAGCCATAAAACGTTCAACTCAACCTTCTTGATACGAGGCCTTTTCTCTCAGGAACAGCCCTGTCAATTTCCCAAGTTTAGCTGGTCCATTAGAACAGGCTCATCTTTTAAAATAGGGGCTATGTGCTTAATAGCAGCAGAGTATGTCGCTTGAGAGGGTTTCTCAGGATATTGGTGTCCCTTTTAATCTGTGCTGCCTGACAAAACAGGCACAAAACTGAACACTTGGTTCAACACCATTAGTAGCTCTAGCCCTCTGTGATACCCAAGTACAAGAAGCGGTACAAGCCTTCCTCAACTCACTTTCAGAGAAGAGTACTTCCTGCATTTTTCATGCTATTTCTCTTCGCTTCCATAAGATTTTAATGGACTAAAGTATGTCATGTATATAGAACTCTTGATAAAATGGAGACGCAACCAGTACATGGCTGAATTAACTACACAAACAGACAAAGACGTCTATGAATGCAATTAGTCATCTGAGTAGAATTTAGCTTGAAATGTAAAAGTGGTTTTCTAAAATGCTTTTTAATAGTGCAAGGAAATTTGTATTATAAAAAGTTTAAAAGTAATACTCATTTTAAATGGATTATTTATTTTTGAAATGAATATTTATAGAGAGCCTCTGATTTAGGCAGTAATCTTTGTCTTTGTTTAAACATAATTAACAATATGCAAAGTAAGGCAGTGCTTTTTAAAATTATGTGAGCGTAAGTATTACTATTGGCAGTCATTTCAATATCTGCATATTGCATACATAAAATGAGGAAGGACTAACCTGGTCTGCTTTTAATTAATGAACACCTGTACACAATGAAAGCATGGTTGATTTAATGGATGCCTAAAACCCAATCAGGCAATTAATCTTCAATTTAATACTCACTATTGAAAAGGTAAGAGGAAGAACAACTTGTAATAGGCAAAGTACAAAAGCAGAAAAGTTGAATTTTCTGTAGATGAATCTTTTCAAACATGTTTACACTATTTTATATTTTATTTTCTTAGTTATTTAATTTTCATGTGGAAAATGACTGAATATCTATGTAGAATTATTTCGACTTAATGAAATAAATTGACCATTTTGGAAATTCCTTTACAAAAAAAAAAGCATGTTTTAGAGACTGAATCACCTCCCAAGTGTAGTTTATTTTAATAATTATAAGATTTGCTTTATTTATTATAAATAAAAATCATAGATAGTATAAATTGATAATTGTGATACAAAATGGCTGCAGTTCTGTCTTCTCCATATACCTATGTTTCTGACTCATGTACTGATATGGGCTGAGGTGTACAAAGGAAAGGAAAAGAATGTTCCCTTTTAACAAAGGACTTGTTGATGCCGGCGCTGCCGCTCACTTGGTTAATCCTCCACCTGCGGCGCCGGCACCCCGGTTTCTAGTCCTTGTTGGGGTGCCAGATTCTGTCCTGGTTGCTCCTCTTCTAGTCCAGCTCTATACTGTGGCCCAGGAGGGTGGTGGAAGATGGCCCAAGTGCTTGGGCCCTGCACTTGCATGGGAGACCAGGAGGAAGCACCTGGCTTCTGGCTTCAGATCGGCACAATGCGCTGGCCGTAGTGGCCACTTGGGGGGTGCACCAACGCAAGGAACACCTTTCTCTCTGTCTCTCTCTCTCTCACTGTCTAACTCTGCCTGTCAAAAAAAAAAAAAAAAAAAAAAAAAAGGACTTGTTGAGTACCTGCGTTAGACCCTGTTTGAGGTTCCAAGTAGAGAACTGTAAACAAGACAAAAATCTTCATTCTTGGTGCATTTTTATTTGAAATTTACACCTTAGTGAATAAAAAAAAACTTTAAAATTTGTTTTTTTTCTCCTGATATCTGATGCCCATTCCCACTCTCCCTACAACTTTCCTATATTTTTTACATTATTCTTATTGCCATTATTGTTTGTGTTCGCTTAAGCAAGTCTCTTACCAGATACTTTCTTTATACAGTTTTAGTCAGACAGAAACATAAAAGATAGATCTCAATAAGACATTGTCCGAAGTAACAGAAAATTTACCAAAATTCCTTTATTCTCCTGTGCTTTCCAGGGGATATGCAAAGTATCTTAATCTGTTTTTAACAAGCTATTAATTCCTTTGATGTGGTTATTAAAAACATATTTTCAGAGGTACTTATTATAAAAGACCAGAAGAATTCTATGTTTCTGAAGTCTGGGAGCAGATGGTAGTTGTTTTACACAAAGACCTCAAGAAGTCAGGGGGTCAAAGAAGACCGTATTTGTCTTTGAAAACTGTAATTTATAATGGGTTCAGTGGTGAAGAGCAACATAGCAGACTTCTAGGAAAGTAGCCTGTAATTAAGTGAAAATGTTATGACTGGAGGAAAGGGTGAGCTGATCTATTCTGAATTTTATGGATATGCTTATTCAATGAGTATATAATTAGATGAATAAATTAACTGCTTTAATTTCATGGTAACTTGAAGATTGGTACAAGGGTTGGGAGAAACTGGAAGTATCTAGACACCTGTCTTTTTACAGAGAAAGAGAGAAGTCCTGAGTGTGAGTAAAATGAAATAATTGCTTTAAAGGGCATGATTTTATGATGTCTAGGTAAATGAATCAGGACAAATTGTGCTAAGACAAGCAATGAAGCAACCATGGTTAATTCAACTTGCATTTAAAGTGATTAGTGTCATATAAAATAAAAGTCTAAGTCTCAAAATTCTTACCTGCCTCATTTGTGCGTATCATTCGAGATGGCGTACTTGGATCTCCTGTCCCAATGGGATTTGTGGCCACCACTCGAAATTCATATTCCACCCAGGGATTTAAGTCCACTGCCATGGCTGACTCCATGTCTCCTGTTATGATTTCTGGAACTATAAACATGAAGATTTCATACCATTAGGGTGTTACAACAAATGCTACAAATGGCAATCAAGGACATAGCAGCTACTGACAGAATCAGCACTGATTGTATCCTTCATAACATACAATCATGACATCACTGCCCATGTCATTTGCAAAATGAAAATCAGTTTTCAGGAAGTGAGTATGTATAAACCTCAGAGTCTCTTGGAGATAAGTGGAATTATTCCATCTCATTTTTACACACAACTTGTCATTGTATAATTTGCCACTTTCTACAATAAAAATTATGTTCTTAACCTCTCAGCCTCTGATAAGCCAAGAATTACTTTAATCGGAGTTTTTCTTTAATTTCTAGAGATACTTCTTAAACAGTTTGCCCCTCTCAGTTCTGACAAAGCTGTTCAATCCCTCAAAGTTAAAAGCTGAAAATTCAAAACCTACTACTGAAGACTATCATTTGTGGACTCTATGGAAATTCAGAACTCTCCATGGAGTGCTTGGGTACTACATCTAGATTGTTACCACAGCATAATTGTAACTGTTGTCAATTCAGTTACCACATAGGAAAATATCTTTTGTATAACCATGTGTGCTCTTTTTGAGACTCCTTTTTTTACTCATTCATCTCTACTGTCTAGGAGATCTATTTTTTAAAATTTATTTGAAAGGCAGAGTTAATGAGAGAGAGGTCTTCATTTGCTGGTTCACTCCTCAAGAGGTTGAAGCTGCCAGGGCTGGGGCAGCCTGGAATCAGGAACCTGGAACTCCATCTGGATCTCCTACATGGATGTCAGAAACCCAAGTACTTCCAGGACTTGAACTAGCACCCATATGGGACACCAGCATTGCAGGAGGAGGCTTAATCCACTGCGCCACAGTGCCAGCCCCTAGGGAGTCTTTCTAGAAGAACATTTGTCACAGGGGTGAAAGGAGAGAATGTAGAGAACCTCCTTTAGATATGTAAAGATTCCCTGGATTTATGTTAGTTCTGGGTTGCTTTGTAGGCTGGGAGCCGAGACTGGGTGGCAGAACTCTGGTGTGATGCATCAGTCCAGATTTACTGTGGCAGGGTGGAATTACCTCATTTTGGAGTTCCCATGGAAGTCTCTTCTGAATTGTATCAAAAGAACATTTTTGGGGCCAGCACTTTGGCGTGGGGGGAAAACCGCAGCCTGCAGTGCTGGCATCCCATATGGGCGCTGGTTTGAGTCCTGGCTGCTCCACTTCCAGTCCAGCTCTCTGCTGCGGCCTGGGAAAGCAGCAGAACATGGCCCAAGTCTTGGACCCCTGCACCAGCATGTCTGTCTGTCTGTCTCTCTCTCTCTCTCTCTCTCTCTGCCTCTCCTTCTGTGTATCTCTGGCTTTCAAATAAATAAATAAATAGATTAAAAAAAAAAAAAGAAGAAGATTGCCTAATTAACAACCCTGTGAATGGTGACTTGTCAGATTATGGGCTGCCTGACAAATCTCACAGCACAGTAGGCATTGCTTTTTTTTTTTTTTTAAGTTGTGACACGAGGATAGGAGAAGAAAATTTGTCCCCTCGTGCTGTACTGGCACCTGAGAAAAATCTCTGGCATCTAAGACATAGCAGGAAATGCCATTGGTGACTTTATTTTTTGATGAAATGCTGAGCTATTCTACCAGACACAGATGTCAAGAAGAGGTTCCCAGACACTCAGCCCTCTCCAGCCTCCAGCCTATAGGAGATCACCAATACTTGCCATGGCTCCACACAGGATTCTTCTCACTGTCTCATTTGCTTGTATTCGTGTCAGACACCTCGGACATCTCCACATATCTGGGCCATCCCTCATATCTTCTTTTCAAATCAGCACGAAATTCTGCAGATTTTCTCACCGGTCTAGCTTGTATCTCTTTGTAATTCTTGAAGTGCTTCTAACTGTGACTTTTAGAATTCATGATCTATTATGAGCCAGATCTTTGTATTCAATCTCCTCTCTGAATATTCCTCTAACTTTTCACGCTAATGCAAACTGAGGGGTGGCCTTCTGAAGACCTAGACAGGAGGATCAGCACTCTTTCCCCACAGCTGTCTAATGAATCTTTGCCCTTGATGTTTAGTCAGGGGCATGCAGTTACTTTTTCCTGTGAAAATAAAGAGCAAAGCTCTTTGTGGCTTTGATTTGTATATTCTTCTTCTTCTTCTTCTTCTTCTTCTTTTTTTTTTTGACAGAGAGAGAGAGAGAAATGTCTTCCTTCCGTTGTTCACCCCCCAAATGGCTGCTACGGCCGGCACGCTGCGTCCATTGAAAGCCAGGAGCCAGGTGCTTCCTCCTGGTCTTCCGTGTGGGTGCAGGGCCCAAGCACTTGGGCCATCCTCTACTGCCCTCCCTGCCACAGCAGAGAGCTGGACTGGAAGAGGAGCCACCAGGACAGAACCCGGTGTGCCAGTGCCACAGGCGGAGGATTAGCCTAGTGAGCCGCGGTGCTGGCCTTTGTATATTCTTGATTAATAGTATTGAGCACTTTTTCATGGCCATTTGTTGTCCATTTGCATGCCTTTAGGAGATACCTTTTTATATCTACTGCCTTCACTCAGAGTCTCTATTTTTTTAAGATGTATTTTATTTATTTGCGAGGCAGAGTTAGAGAGTGAGAGTGAGCTATTTTCCATTTACTCTTAAATGGCTTCAACAGTAAGGGCTGGGCCAGGCTGAAGCCAGGAGCCTGGGACTCCATCTGAGTCTCCCTTGTTGGTGCCAGGGCCCAAGTCTTTGGGTATCTTCAGCTGTTTTCCCAGGTGCATTAGCCGGGAGCTGGATTGGAAATGGAGCAGCTAGGACTTGAACTGGGACCTGTATGGCATTCGGGCATTGCAGGTGGTGGCTTAATTCATTGTGCCATAACTCCAGTTGCCCAGTTTCTCTATAGCCAGACTTCCTCAGAGAAGTTTGTGCTATTTGCCTATCATCTCCAAATATCTTCCTTTCTGTCCTGAAACTGTTCCAATCAGGGTCTTAATTCCAGCTTTCTACCTGCTCCAGCCGAAATTACAAATGTTCTCTGTTACTGAAGCCTTATGATCAGCGGTTTCTCATCTTATTTGAGCTATCATCATCATTTGATGCAGTTTATCACTCTCTTCCCTTTGAAACACTTTTTAAAACTCCCATCTCTGTCTTATCTGACTACATATCAGTCTCCATTTCTGATTTCTTCTTATTTTCCAGAAGGACTATAGTTCTACTGTTTCCCGTTTTCTTAAACCATAGTGACATAGTGATCTTATCTAGCCTCATGGCTTTAAACACCCTCTAGATTTTGATGATCACAATACTTTCAGCCACGAACCTTCCCTAGACTCCAAACTCTTATGTCCAGTGGCCTGCTAGGTCTTTCTTTCTGAATAATTTCGTACATTATTCTTATTCTAGAAGTGACAGTTGCTGTTTTACAGATGTAAAACAGTAGTACCTTCCTGTACGTGTACCTCTACCTTCCTGGAATCCTTTACCATGCTGCCTCTAACTCATAAGTAAATGATGGTATCTACAACTTCAAAATACCAGGGGCCTTCAAAAACTTCATACAAATGCGTACCATAAAAAAATCTATGCATGCCTTTCAAAAAATTTTACACCAAAGTAAATTTATACTTTAATTCATTTTTCCAAAAACCTTCTGAAGTGCCCTCATATGTTAACTTTTCCATTTCCTTTTGTAACAAAATTTCTTCAAAGTGTTGTCTCTATTAATTTTTCTCCCATTCTCTCTTGAATCCATTCCTGTCAGATGTTGGTGCCTAACATGCCACTAAAACTGTTATTGTAAAGGTCACCAACGACCTCTGTGTGCTCAAATCTAAGGTTAATTCTCAGTCATCATTTTGCTCGATGTCTCAACATCTGACACAGTGTTTTACTCTTTCTTCCTTCATGGGCTTTATTTCTCCGTCCTCTAGAGCATCACATTATTTTTCTTCTCCTTTTACCTTGCTGATGGCTTCCCTTCTTTTTTTGGCTGGTTTCCCTTCACAGCTTACTGTTATCGTGGTCCAGGAAACAATTTTTTTTTTCATTTTCAATTCTCTTTATAGACAGAAGATCAATTTAGTATATATTAAGTAAAGATTTCAACAGTTTGCATCCATACAGAAACATAAAGTGTAAAATACTGTTTGAGTACTAGTTATAGCATTAATTCACATTGGACAACACCTTAAGGACAGAGATCCTACATGAGGAGTAAGTGCACAGTGACTCCTGTTGTTGACTTAACAATTTGACACTCTTGTTTATGGCGTCAGTAATCTCCCTAGGCTCTTGTCATGAGTTGCCAAGGCTATGGAAGCCTTTTGAGTTTGCCAACTCTGATCTTATTTAGACAAGGTCATAGTCAAAGTGGAAGTTCACTCCTCCCTTCAGAGAAAGGTACCTCCTTCTTTGATGGCCCGTTCTTTCCACTTGGATCTTGCAGAGATCTTTCATTTAGGTTTTTTTTTTTCTTTTTTTTTCCTTTTTTTTTGGCCAGAGCGTCTTGGCTTTCCATACCTATAATACTCTCATAGGCTCTTCAGCCAGATCCAAATGCCTTAAGGGCTGATTCTGAGGCCAGACTGCTGTTTAGGACATCTGCCATTCTATGAGTTGGCTATGTATCCCGCTTCCCATGTTGGATCGTTCTCTCCCTTTTTAATTCTATCAGTTATTATTAGCAGACACTAGTCTTGTTTATGTGATCCCTTTGACTATTTTATTTATTTTGACAGGCAGAGTAGACAGAGAGAGAGACAGGGAGAAAGGTCTTCCTTTACTGTTGGTTCACCCTCCAATGGCCACTGTGGCCAGCGCACCAAACTGATCTGAAGCCAGGAGTCAGGTGCTTTTTCCTGGTCTCCCATGTGGGTGCAGGGCCCAAGGACTTGGGCCATCCTCCATTGCACTCCTGGGCCACAGCAGAGAGCTGGACTGGAAGAGAGGCAACTGGGATAGAATCTGGCGCCCCGACCGGGACTAGAACCCGGTGTGCCAGTGCCGCAGATGGAGGATTAGCCTATTGAGCCACAGCGCCAGCCCCCTTTGACTTTTAATCCTTTCATTATTATCAATTGTGAACTGAAATTGATCATTTGGACTAGTGAGATGGCATTGGTATATGCCACCTTGATGGGGTTGAATTGGAATCCCCTGGGACGTTTCTAACTCTACCATTTGGGGCAAGTCAACTTGAGGATGCAGGACACGATTTTCATACTTTTCTCTGATTTTTGTACTTACTGTCTTCAGGTTGACACACAGTTTCATGATTTTAAATACAATTTACATGTCGATAATTCCTACTCTATAGCTTCATTAGCCTCCTGTATAAAAATGTCTACTTGAAATCCGCATTTGGATGTCCGCTGGATCTATCAAACTTAGTATGTCTGAAGATGAGCTTCTTATTCCACTTCCTCCCCATTCTGTTCTAGTCATATATGTCCTTTGTGCTGGTTAAGAGTAACTCTGTGTCAATGTATAGTAACCTACCATAAGTTGGTAAGACCAAATATTTTGTATTTATCTTTGCATTATTTTTCACTTACTCTGTTTACATTCACAATGTCAGGCAATATTGTGGGTTCTATCTGCAAAATATTATCAAATTCTGACCATTTTTATTACCTCTATTTTTCTAGCTCTTAAGCATCAACACCTTTCAACAACAATAATTTCCAAACTGGTTTGGTGACTCTCCCCCTGTCCCTCTCAGAGTCTGTTTCCAATATAGCTTGAATGGATATATTGAGAGATGACTTAAAACATCAGTCTCCAATGTCCATTATTCTCAGGATGAAATCCCAAGTCCTTTAAGTCTTTGGTCCTTCCAATGTCTCTCCAAACTCATCTTCTACCATTCTCCTCATTCCACTCAGTGCCTCTCTGGTCTTCTAGTGCTCCTGAATGTAACACTTAAGATGCTTTTGCATGGTTGCACCTTTAATCTGGCCACTTCCTCCTACATATTATTTTTGCTAAACCACATTTCCTTCAAAGTTGACTCAAATGTGTCTGCTTACTCTAAGTCAAATTTCAACCAGCCTACTTATGGGCAGAATTATATCCTTCTGAAATGTGTATGTTGAAATTCTAATCTCTAAAATGGCTATATTTAGTTGGGGCTTGTAATTAAGTAATTTAGGTTAAATAAAGTCATTGGGTGGAAATTAGATATTAGTGTCTTCATAACAAGAGACACTAGAGTGATATCTCTCACCATCCTCTAAGAAGGCAGATGTCTCCCTAAAAATAGAGCCCTTATAAGGAAACAAATCCAACAGCATCTTAATCCTGTAATTTCCAACCTGCAGACTATATGCAAATAAACATCAGTTGTTTAACTCACCCAGTTGATGATATTTTGCTATGACAACCCAAACTAACATTTTGCCCCTGCCACAACACTTTTGAGCTCTGGACTCTACATGATGACTCCTTCCCCAACAACACACATCAACTTATAAGATACTATATAATTATTTTTTCCTGTTCACTATTTGTACACATACATTAGAATAAGATCTTCAAAGGGCATGGTATTATTTTCATCAGTGGTGTCAAGTGCCCAGACTACTATCTGGTAGATGATTAATGATTTTTTTTGTTGAAAGAATGTAAATATGGTTCAAATTTCCTTGTGTGATCAGTATTTCCAAAGTTTTTGTTTGATGTAATTATTGCAGGCTTTCTGTTGCTTACAAGAGGCTGGGAAGGAAATAAAGAGGCCTGGGGAAATCTTGATAAATGGGAAAAAAGTTATAGCTGGATAGGAGGAAGAAGTTCTTGATTCTGTTGTGCAGGAAGGTAACTATAGAAAATACACTACATTTTTCTATTTTATAAAAGAATATAGGATTTTGAGTATTTTCTTCATAAAGAAGTGTTAACTGTATAAGGAGATGTATTTACCTGGTTGGCAGTTGCACAGTGTATAAAGCTATCAAAATATCATGTTGTACCCCCTAAATATGTACAACTTTTATATGTTGAAAAATTTTAAATAAAAAATAAAAATGCATATTTAAGTTAAAAAGAAAATACATGTAATTAATTTTCTTACAAGGCTACACATGTTTACTTGGTCATAGTTATAGGTTGTAAAGATTCCTTCCTCCAGCTCACATCATCTCCAACATCCTTAATTAGGACTTCTATTTAAAATAAAAAAGGCACATTTGGGAATTCTAAATTCATTGCTTATTTTTTAAATTTTTTATTAATCTAAAGAAAACAGATTTAATGAATTTCTTGGATATAGCCAGGAAGATAACCATAATTTCCTCTCTTCCTTCCTCATTCCTTCCTCCTTCTGTTTTTTCCCTTTAAAATTCATTGTTTCTTGTAAGGGCCATAAAATAATTGCAAAAGTGTGAATTAAAGATATTATTTAATATGAAATAACATGTAATAGGAAACAATTAGAAACTTTTAAAAATGAAATTGATCATTTTATTTGAAATGAAATATTATTTAGATTAATGGAGAGTTTTTTTTTTTCAAAGCAAGTATTTTTTAAAGTTTTGCAGGCATCACTCTCACTCTTTGAACAAATTTTTTTTTCTGGAATATGGGGGCAATTTTGTTTTAAGGAAAATAGCAACCAGAGTGGAAGCCCTCATATTGACTCAGGGAAAGAATTTTACTTAAATGCTTTTCCTACTAAATGAATCCTATCCAGTAATTTAATTAATAAAACACTAAATATACCTGTTCAATTGACACATTTAATTAATTGATCAGTCTGGGAAACACACCTACAGATAGAAGACATATCCAGTGTTATAGGAATATTTAAGAAACTTAGTGAAGTAAACAAAGACCAGTCAGTTTTATGATTATAGGTGACTTGATATTCCTAAGTAGATGTAGTAAAAAAACTCAATCAGCAAATGCTATCCAATACTATGAAGAAGAAAGTTAGGAATATAAATCAATAGCAAATTATTTGAATAGAAAAGGGGTCTGTAAGAAAAAATAATTTAGTTGTTATGGATCTTTAAGAAGTATATTATTCCTAGTCACATGTGAATCTCATTTGCAAGAAGCAGTATTCATCAGTTAATTCTAAAGTGTTCCCAGCCAGAAGGCCCTTGTGCAACTCTTTAGACCAGTTGTCAAAATGTAGAACTCTCTGTGATTTATATTCATTTTGGTGTATATAGGAATTTTAAGCTGCACCTAATACAGGGCTTGGGAAAAGGAGTAAGTTGGAGGGACATTTTATTAGAGTCCCAGAATGGTGAAGGCTGCACAAAATTGATCAGTACAGAAATCTATTTCTGAAAAAAAAAATACGTTTTATAAATGTAGCACAATGTTAGGGCTTTTAAAGGAAGTATTTGCTGAACTGAATTTAAAAATTAAAAAAAAAACCTCTTAACTAAAAAATGTTTCCAACTTTCATATCATATTAGAAAGATAGATGCAGCTTTATAGTTCAGACTTCTAAACAAATAAGCAAAATTATTTAGTTCAAACACCTAAGCCTTCTATAAACACATACACACGTCTGTACACATACATATGTGTCTAAAATATATATAAATAAAAGGTAGAAACAGGTAAACAAAGAAACCAAAGGCTGGAATCAGAATAAATGTAATTAGGGTACATGGAAACAGATGATGGAAGATACCATGTCCTGGTTTGTCCTGGGCATGGGATGAGTAAAGTTACATACAAGGCTCTTCAGATCACTCATGGAAAAATAGAAAAGTTAATTTGGTATAAATTTTTTAAAATCCATGCATGATTTTTTTTAATCATATGCAGTCTCCATGAACTTTTAAAACACACTATGTATGAATTTCAAAATTTTTTGCACCCAAATAAATTAGTCTTTTCAATCCATTTTCCATTAACTTTTTATATTTCGCTTGAATATGCATATGACAACATATCCGCAAGGAAACCTGCCAAAGAAGTAAGTTGTATGGGTACCCTGGCAAGAGTGATCAGGGAGCCTGACTGTCAGCAGGAGCAGGTGTAGGTGCTGCATAACCCTTGATCTGAAAGTGACACTGCTTTCTGGCTGCAGAGCCTAAGGTTTGTGCTCTCACATTAAGGATAAGATGAAAGTATTGGTGGATGTTAGCTATAAGAATTGTTGAGTAGGGTGGCGTGTGTGGTTTGAATTTGTGCCTTTCTGTATTTTCTAAATCCTGAGATTTCCCCAACTTCCGGGTTCTACAAAGGTATTACAGGGTTATAATGGAGCCAAGAAAGAGGCTAATATCTACAACTGCATACATTTCAAAATAAATATGTATACATGCATATAATGATATAGTGTGGTCTAAGTTAATGCAGGGGTCTAAATATCAAGAAAGTCTGAACTTTATTTATGAGATAAATATATTTGCTCTCCTCACAATTGTATACTTTTATACAAAAATACGTTTCTGTTCAAATTTTATTGACCTAAGCAACAAAATGGACCACTCCACTCCTACAATAATTTGGTTAAGTTTTATGGTTGCTGCACACAAATGTCTTACTGATTTGTACATTTCATTTCTAAACTGGTGAATCAATTTTAAAAATAAATTGAAAGCACAAATTTAAAATCGACTCTTCTGAAGATTTTATTTTCTAGGCTTATTGTACACTTTTCAAATAAGTGTCTAATAATTACATAGGGAGTGGGATTTTATGTATTTCTTCTGGACAGCCATATGTGGAAAGAGGTAACTTCAGTTATAACTTAAAGTGAAAACTATTAGGATAAAATTTTTATTTTTTCAATATTTTTTAACTTTTTATTTCAGAATATGTTTAAGTTTACAGGACAAAAATTGTGAAGTAGTATAAATAATTTCAATATATAACACACTCTGATTTCCCTATTATTAACAACTCATAATATATTTGCCACAATTAATAAGCCTCCCTTGTCTTCCTCCCTTTTATTATCCAAACTCCTCCTATCATTTTAGAAGCAGGCAAAAATGATACTCTTTTAACCGATGTAACTTTATATTAGATTTTCTTTTTCTAAACAAAGCAGTTGTGTTTTACTCTATAAAGTAGTAGTTAGCACAAGAATTTGGAGTAATGGAGCAGTTCTATATCCTGGTGGTCTTGGTGGCTCCTTGAATATATATAACATTTGATAATTATGTAAGTTGTTATCACTTGGAGAAGCTTTGGGACAGGTCGGCAAGAACTCTACACTACTTCGCAAAATTTTGCACTTTTTTGTGAGTCTAAAGTTAATTAAAACAGAAAAGGAACCAACATGATCTGGTCCTTTTTGGAAATTGAAAAGAGAGGAAATAAGGGTAATATGATATTCTCCAATTCATATCAAGAAACAAACAGTGGTCAATATTGTAATAGCAGACTGCTTCTAGAATTCCAAAAATAACCTGTTGTGATTTTAAGCAAATTTGAGTAGAGCCAATGAGATAGTAAGCTGTTCTGGTCATATCTGATGTCGCCTTAGCAACTCTCACCTGTTTTCACTGTTTGCCAGCCCAGGGAGAATGGGCTGCGAGCCTGGAGGTTGTAGGAGGTGATGGGGCTGTGGTTGTCAGCTGCTGGGCTCCAGGAGAGTGTGGCTGTGCTTTCGGTGATTTCCTCCACAATCACTACCCCTGGGGGACCAGGGGGACCTATAGGAAAGGCAATGGTAAAGTTCAGTACCACTCGTTATGAGGAACCATGAGAAATTTTATTTCCAATGGGGAGCCCATCAAACTATGTAATCATCTTAATGAAATATGTATTTAGTAATGAATATTGACATCAAAAAGTTATGGGATACAAGTTGGTTTCTAAGGTTTCTTGAGGGGGTACTTAATTATAGACTTGATATTATTCTGAGGCTTTATGCCTGGAGGCAACTACCAATTAACATTGTGTTTTATAGGAAAGGAAAAAATAATTAGAAGCAGACAGAAGAAGACAAATGTCAATATCAGCTACAGCTGTTGAAATCAATTGCAGCTTACAGAGGCAGCAACAGAAAATGATAGGCAGTGCTATCAGGAGAAAAGTGATCCTATTAATAAAACACACTATAGGTGGAGGGAGCTAATCTTCATGTTTATAGAACCTGCAATGTACAAACACTACTGTGTTCTATCAGGTAGCCGAGACTCTAACAAGACAGGAATGAAAGACACTACAGAAATAACATGATAGACAGTAAGGACATTTACGAGAAGAGAACCACATAGGTAGATTTCTGGGGGGGGGGGGGGTGTACAGAGGAGACTGTGATTCCTTTTTTCTGTAGGGATAGAGATGTGATGAATGAGTTGATGAATTCTATTTTGATGATAAGAGTGGAATAGAATAGTGATGCTGACTTTACATGCATATGGTCTTCATCTTCAAGAAACAATCATGCTCCAATTTGAGGAGGAATGTGCTATTGCATTATACTTAAAAATAGGGATTTCTAATGGCATTTTTAGAACATGCACAACTGTTTCAATAACATAATAATTTTAATAATAATTTATAATTTTAGTGGCTAAAATGTACCATCAGATTTTCTATTGACATTCTTCTTTTACATAGTGTGAACAATTTAAGTTGTAAGAATGGTTTTATATTGAATGAAAAAACTTCCACCTTTAAGTGTTTTATTTAGAATCTTTATTTTTAATTGTTTGAAAGGCAGATAGAGACACAGAAATCTTCTGTCAACTGTTTCACTCTCCCAGATGCCTTCAACAGCTGGGTCTGGGCCATACTGAAGTAGCCTGGTACTCAATCCATGTCCCACACGTGTGTGGTAGGAATCCAAGTACTTGAGACATCACTTGTGCACATTAGGAGGCAACATAAGCAGGAAGCTGATGTCAGAAGTGGAGCCAGGAATCCAACTCTGGCACTGTGATAAGGGTTGCAGATTCCCAAGTAGCTTCTTAACCAGTGTTTCATATGCCTGCCTCTTTAAGCATTTTATTATATTCTGAAATTTTTAAAAATATTTTCTACATTTGTCTTTATGTGGCAGGTGGTTCTCTGGACTTGGTGATTAGGAGGTGGAAGGAGTAAGAGCTAACGCAGACTGTGAGGAGCTGAGAGATGATTAGGTGCCAAAGAGAGGGAGCAGTTCGTGAAGATCACGGAAAGAACCGTGAGATTGAGAAAAAGTTTAAAACCCTCGGTGGGGAAAACAGCACTTTTAGGAAATGAGGAATGAACCAGACTGAGAACCAGCAGCGATGGCAGAGGCCAACAATTGAAAAGAAAGGGACCATTTCGTTGGGAAGTGACAGAAAGCTGTGGATGTAGGAAAAGTGGGAAAGGAGGGTCTTGAGAAGGGGTAGGTTTTCCCTAAGTGAAATGACGGAAGCAGGAGCTAACAAAGCAAAGAAAGCTTTTCAGATGGTAGGGGGAGCAGTTGAAATAGATTGTTTTGGGAGATCGTCATTTTCCCTGTTGCGGTGAATCATTTACTGGTTGAGGGTGCTTCAATGAGAATGAGATCTGAGGCGAGAGGTTAACAGGAAGGATGGGAAACTGGCACATGACCAAAGTGGCAAGATGCATAGCAGAGAGAATATGAACTTTGGAATAGCGTTGGTGTTCAAGTTTGGTTGGAGGCTACTAACTCAGCAAGATTGGGAAAGCCATGGCCAAGATCGGGAAAAAGTTGGTAGAGCCCATTCAGTTAGGAGTTTTCAAGCATGTTCCTAGTCATCATCAAAGATGCCAAAAGAAATGGGTAACATGGGGTTAAGCTGGAGAGTCAGGGGAAGCCAGAAGTGTACTGTCAAACTGGAATAAAAGATAGCAATGTTGATGCCCTTAAAATAGTGGCTAAGGATGCAGCGAGGAAAATGAGACCCAGATGCTGAGGAAGGTGGCTAACAAGTTATTTACACTGGTAACAGCAGTGTTGGTGATTATCTGTAATAGTGATGGTATGATAGTGATGAGAATATTAAAAATAATGATAGTACTAGTAACTAGCATATTCTCACTGCACTGTACTGGGTTACGCTACTGCAACAACTGTTTTGAAACATGATTTTGTTCATTTATTTCCATGTCATTGTGGTTGGGGCATAAGGGGAGCTTGAAGAGATTATTTGGTTAATAAGTAGTCAATAACCATCCTATATCTTAGGCATTGCACTAGGCACTGGGTGTCAGTGGGTATCCATTCATGAGGAGAAGTTAAAAGTTGTTTCCTTAAGTCACTCTGCCAGTGAATGGCAAAGCTGAGAGTTTAATACAGATCTGAGTGTAAAGTCCTTTGTGTAGAAGGAAGCAAGAAGTACAGAGTCTTCCACCTTTCACTGTTTATCCGGGGAATACCTTCCTTTGATGAAAGCATACTGTGCTACCCAAGGGCACATTTGAAGTGTTAAAGACTTTGTAGCAGCCCATGTCTAAGATGGTCACCCTCACATCCTTCCTCCCAGTACCTGAAACTCATTCCCTCATGGAGAGGTGAGGCTACTGTGTCAACTTTTTGAGTCTGAGCTGGCCTATGGCTGTCTGACTGGATAGACAGTGGTAGGGATGACACACATGACTTTTGAGACAAGGTCACAAGAAGTTTTGCACTTTCACCAAGGTCTTCTGGAATGCTTCGTATGGGAAAAGCCACCTGTCAAGTAAAAGGCCTGATTACACTGAGACCAGCATTCTACAAGGAAGTCCAAACTGGGCATTTAGTGGGACCCATGAAGAGAGACAGACAACCAACTTTCCCCCAACTAGTCTAGGCATTTAGATTCACCCATCAGATACGTGAGGGAAGAGCATATCCAGCTTCCATCACCATCTGCCTGCGTCTGCACGAGTAATCCCAACCTAGAACTTCCTGGTTACACTTGTCAGTTGCCAAATGATGCAAGAAAATAAGAGATGGATGTTTTTAAGCTCCTCAGTTTTGGGGCTGCAATAGCTAATTGGAATAGCTGTCAAAATACTTTGTTTTTGAAAGCTCATTGACATATACAGAGGATTCTCAAATGCTCTATAAAAATACCTGAAATTAATGTGTTCAAATAGCAATGATTGCCAAGAAATTCATTTAAGTTCTTTTGTAGTGTCCCATTTATTCTGTCTCATTTTATCCATTCTGTCTACTCAGCCTTTTAGAAAGCATGTATCAACAACTGCCTATGAGCAAGGTCCCATGGGAGGCACTGCAGTAAACACATAATTGATCTAAGTAATGTAATTTGGTTTTCTGAGTATTAGTTATCTTAAATAAAATTATATTTATTTAATAATAGCTAATTGTTACTACAAATAGTTTTAAAAATTTTAACCTTACCGAAATTTGCAACATCAGTAAATCTCCATGTGCTTTTCTTTAGGTGTGTCTGCCAAAATACAGCCCTTAGCAAAATAATCAGTGACAAGGACATATATTTATGTAACCAAGGTACTGATTGTGACTATGAAATTATTTATAATTAAAAACAACAATAATCAACAATTTTCCAACAATTATGTAATATATGTTATGCATTATTATGACACAGTATTAGACAGCCTAATATTGAAGACTATTTAATGACATGGGAAATGTTCAGAATCTGAATGAATGAAGTTGAATGTAAAGTTGTACATAAATATTGTATATAGCAATATTAACTTGCTAAGGAAAAGACTGGAAAGAAATGCACTAAATTGTTGCTTGTTAGTGAGGGTATTGGTGATTTAAAAAGTATTCTTGGTACTGTTTGAATTTTCCAAATTGGTAAAAGCACTTGTTACTTCCACAATTATTTTAAAGCCCCATATTTTGATATGTGTTATCCTAAGTATGTACTATTTAGCTATGCCCTGAACAAATATTTTTAAAATATAATAATAATAATAATAATAATAATAAAGGAAAATAAGGAAGTGTGAAGAAAGGAAGAAGAGTTAAATTTGAGTTTACAATGTTGCATAATAACATGTTAAAGAATGTTTTAAAATACAAAGATTCTATATAGGCCCCCTTTTAAATCAAAATTAAATCAAAATACATTTCAATTCTCTTTTTACTTAAGAATAAAATGGCAATAGTAATTAAAAAGTAGTTACATGAATAAAGAAAATATGCCTCTCATGTAATTTGATATTAAGGCTTCTTAGAAAAGAATTATACCCTATGAAAAAGGGTCTTTTGTAAATCTGGAAGATTTCTTACAAAAATTGTTGCGAAGCTATTCTGAAATATATTCTTTAATTTCAGAGAAATTAAACATAAATTAATCATAATAAAAGCAAAAGCAAATGTACTGCTATTATATTAGTATTGGCTCATTAGTACTCTATAGGAAAAATATTTTCAGACATTAAATGTTGGCTGCAATTAACTTCTATGTATATAGATGTGAATTGGATTAACATATTAATAGGGTTAACACCTTTGATTTTAAGTCATGTTAACAGAACTATTTTTTTTACCTTCTCTCTTTTTTAACAGATTCTAAAAGTTTTTCTAAAAGTCGTTGGCAAGTAATTAGCACAAGACATCTTTGAAAATAGATTAATAAGAGAGAACTGTCTGTGTGATGACAAATGTGTGACAGTAGCTAGTGCCTGGATGTTATACAGCTGCCACTCATTTAGTAGAAATCTTGTTAGATTGATACTTAGCAGTAATGATTCAGTGTCAGATGGGCAGTAATCTGGAGATTCCGCCCCTCACCCCTCAAGCACAATGCTATTATATAAAATCACTAAAATAAGTATTTTATTTGAAAATAGACAACTAGGAAAGTGGACACAGTCTGTTCTTTCATTCATGTTGAGAATGATGAGCAAATAACCAACTGCAAAGCCCTGAGCAGAAGCCTTGTTCTCATGGATTCAGTCCATCCTCAGTCAGGACCCCCTGCCAATCTAGGGATCAGGGATGCTGATAACATCATGTTCAGTTAGAAAATATTCCTGTCTTGAGCCAGTGACTTTTAAAACTAGAAAATGAATAAAATGTATATTAGCATATGTTTTTACAGTTTATGGAAAATGGAATTAAAAGAGAATGTCAGTTTTCCATGAACTTTTTGAAGTTCCTTAGAATCTCATTATAGCTTCCCAACTGGTATTATTGTTATACTGACATGGACCAAGAGACTTAATCTTCATGTAGTAATTAATCAATGTGTTAGAGTCTTGGAATTTTTAAATGAACTGATATCTTCTATTTCAATCATAATGTTTTCCAGATAAGGAGAAAATTCCTCCTCAAAAAAAGAGACCAAAAGAAAACTTCCTGCTTGGCGGGGCGGGGGGGGGGGGGGGGGGGATAAAAGTTGAAAGAAAGAAACTTTAATCTTGACAGACACTCAGATTGATCAGATTGTGACAAGTCGGTGTGGCACCTATGGGCAGGCTGTGTGTTGACTTCCTATGGAATGGTGGTCTATTCTTGTTTACCACTAGCAGACAGCTGCAGGCTTTTCAGATTTTGTGTGTCTGTTCCCCCATTCATGAAGAATACTGAGAAGCCTTTACTAATGTAGACTGATTATCTGTGCCAATTGCCTTTTATAGATCTTTTGCACCTAGATAATGTCACATTCTCTGCCCGATTCCAAAACTTACTGATTTAACAAATACCCTGATTGTTGTGTGTTGCTTTATATTATAAATCGATTCAGTTTGTTTTGAAGTGAACAATCTGATATGAAATATGCTATGGTACCATACATCACTTGTCTTTTTAAGACTACAAATATGGCCTGAGGGAAGACATCCTTTACTTCTGAATTTATGCGTGAATAAACTGTAGTAAAAGAAGCAGGCTGACATGGCAGTCATTCAGGGAAGTCCAGTCCTAACCATGTCCATGAAGAGGAGGACTGACTGTCCTCTGGAAGATTATATTAATGCACACAAATAAATGTAATATCCCAGGCCACAGTGAAAAGTTTTTATTTTTGTCATACAGTTTACCCATCCATAATCCAGTACAAAAAACCAGTTTGTGCAGACTCTTTGGAAAGGACAAAATGTTTCAATGGCAAATAATACATAGTAATGTAGCTAGATTTTGTGTAGCACATTGCACATTAATATTTCATAATTATTCATAACTTGTTGCTGAAGTTTTTATCTTAGGAAAGAAATATGAAAAATTATGGTATATCCTTATTTAGGAAGTGCAGTGTTAATGATAGTATATTTATTTTCCTATGAGAAAGTATCTCCCAATAGACTCCTGACAGACATGTTTTCCCATAAGCTCTTGCCACACGAGGCTTGCAGAATCCAACTTGCGGTGATATTTCATCATCCCTTTTTCTTCTTTGGATACTTCCTTGCCATACGTATGTCCCTCATAACACTTAGAGATTTTCTTAGATTTAATTATATTTAGTAGCCCAATTTGAAGTGACCCTTTCCTATTGTTTCCAGTCCCGTGATAGTCAAGGATGGAAATGACAGAAACAGTTCTGGTTATTTTATTCAAAAGTGATTTTATTTTCAATTAATTTAGTGAAACTCAATATTATATGAAGTCATCTACCATCTGCCTGTTGTCTATCCATCTAGCTTATCATTTAAATAATCTGATACCCTTAACAGAATTCTTGCCTTTCCTCACTTTGCCTATTTAATACTTGTTTGGGCTTCAAGTTTTGAATATTTACTCAGGCTTCACTTTTTTATTGAAGACAACTCTGAGTACTTTGCCTAGGTAAAATCATTGTTTTATACACATTCATAGTGCCATGTACCTGTACTGCAAATCACAGTTGAAACTTCCTGTTTGTGTTGCTATTAATGGTGGCCTTTTGCTTTGGATTTTAGGTACAATAGGATTGGAACTGTGCCTGTAAGTTTTTTACCGTTATATTCCCAGTACTTGGTGCACTGCTTAGAACATAGTATGTTGCCATTTACTTTTGTAATAAATGACCAAATAAATAATTTTATCAATTTAATGGGTTAGTACAATTTAGCACTTAATTTTTGTACTTGTTATCACTTTTGACCAATCAAAATACAAAAAATTAATTTATCTTTACAATCATAGGGCTATTTTGAAAGGAGACTGTAAACATATTTTAAAAATGGGATTCTTATTGCATTCTCATCTTTGATAAATGCCACTGATTATATATTCACCTGCCTATAGTATATTTCTAAAGTAAAACAATAGGTTATGAATATTTTTTATACTTTGATAAGCACTGAAATTACTGGCATGTCTGTTAAAAAGAATGTAGACTTTTGGAGCAGTACCCAGGTGTTACTGACTTTCAATTACCATGAGTGCAGCACCAAAATCTGTATTTTGTATAAGATAAATAGAAAATTTTTATGCATCCTATATTTCAGTGAGAATTACCTAAAGAAAAGATTTGGGCAAGGAATAAGAATACGTTTATTTCAATGCAGACTTCCAGGTAAAAGCTTTGGGGCCTCAAGCAGGTTTCTGAACTTCATTATAAAAAGGATGATAATATTAATCTTATCATTATAGTAGGGATTATTTAGGACACTGTGTGAAAAAAAGCTTTGTAAATTGTAAACATCCATGTCACTGACTGAATCTCTCAGTAGTCTGTAAATGTAAAAATATCTCTGAATCTTACAATGCTGCATGTTGTTTTCCAATATAATTAAGAACCCATGTACTACATTTTATTTTATAAAAGAAAATGAGGGTAGAGATGAAGCTGATTTGACAAAAACATATGCTATCATCAGTAGATTCAATAATCCCCATCCTCTAGGGAGCTTATAATGTAACACAGAAAGATAATGCTTCCATGATAATGACTTAATGCCCCTAATCAGTATAAGGCATTGTGCTAAATGTTATGTAATCTCTGATCTTTATATAAAACTTTGTATTGACAACCTTTTTCCACAAATGCAGAATTAATTCTCATAAAGTTCAGGTAACTTGTCCAGGTAATGTCATACAGCATTCCAAATGTGGGTGTGGAGTTTAATATATTTCCGTTTATCTTAATTTTAACTGCATTATTCATTGTTTTGTAGACCTCTTCACATAATTCAACATAGACAGAACCTGTAGATTTTAATAGGTTAAAACCCATTATTTGCAAAAGCAAATAACTTTTTATTGATTGAGAATGGTCTTAGAGGTAGAAAATGCATTTAGAGATGCAGTAGACTTTGTGTTTGCCTCCCTAATATTCACCTGATTTGTTCCAGTGTTGTAGAGTAAGTTTACTTCCCTCCAGTTTTCCCCATTGTATTGGTGGTGCTGATTAACATACATCAATCTTGGCAGTCTCATCTGCCTTTAATAGCAATTGGTTAAGGAAGTTAGGTTTAAGCTGATTAGATCATGATGATCTTCTTATGCTAGGTTAGGAGTATGCAGGTGATATAAACTGTTTTAATCATGTGAAGAAATGGATGTTTGTACCATGGCTGGAAGAGATGTACTAGTTCTTTCCTTTCTATGAGCAATAAAGCATTCATCTCTGTTATTGTTGCCAATCAGCCTGTGATTACAGTGGGAATCACCATTTGTGTAATACTCACATTGTAGGTGATAGAGTGGAGAAATAAAATCAATCTGAGACCTTGAGGAAAAGTTGAGACATTGGATTGATCAATTAAAAAATCACCCTTAACTCCCTGTCATGAAAGAGAATGTGTTTCCTTATTGCTTAAGCAAATTTGAGTTAGTCTTTGCACGCACCTGCAAGCATCCTAGGATATAAAGAGTAACTGAAAACTCCCATGGTTGATGAAAAATTAAAACTGCAATAATACTTTATCTTTATTAAGACTGATTATATTAGCATAAATAACCTGAAAAAGGAATCTGTAACCATACCTAATTATTGCAATAAATCCCTTGGAATTGAAAAATGACAAATCAATTGGGAAAACTGACAGACTAGCTGGACAAGTGGAAACAACCAACTAAGTAGGTAAACACAGAATGCAATTAAATTATTAAAATGACTTAAATTCTGCCGACAGGATAATGGAATTATTGCTTTGGGGTAGAGACTTGGGACTTTTTCAAATTTGTGCCAGTTATAATAAATATATTCCTATGACCAAAGAAGTTCAAGTTTTGGAAATCAAAGACATAACTTCAAAGAAAAATCAAAAAGTCTGTGTCATAGTGTCCCACTCATAAAAAGAAAAAGAAAACAGAAGAGCCCTAAAAGAGTTGAAGAAACTACCAAATGAGGTCAAAAACCAAAAGATAAACTTGATGGCTATGAAGCAGAAAGTCTGAGTAGAGAGCATGCAGGCCCTACTACTTTCTACCAATGTCACAAATTCACTACTTATCTCAGACACAATGTTTGTTAGATATTAAGGCTGGAGGGATAGCTTTTCAATGAAGATTCCAAGAAAACAGTTGTTCTTGGATGGTAATTAAAGATGGACAAGGTGACTTTTATCGGTGGCAAAAAGAAGTAAAACAAAATGACTAACAACTAGAGAAATCAAGACATTTTGGAGAGAAAGCAGATTCCTTAAGATTGATCATGGTAGCAGAAGTCTGTAAAGAAAAGCAATCTGAGGGAAGAACTGAAACTTAAGGCCGTGAGTTTGGATTGCATTTTGTAGGTATTGAAGAATCAGTAGATGTTTTTGAGCTGGAGTTACAGTGATATATTACATTTTAGAGAGGAAAAATAAAGAATCGGAATAAAACATTATTCCAAAATTTCATACTTCAGTGAATTAGAATATTGGTAGAATAGAGGGGATTCTGGAGGAGGATTTTAGAAGACTTTTCTTTTTTTGCTATTTATGTAATTAATGTCAACGGAAATTAATTCTCCTGGTACTGTGACAGAGGGGGGAAGAGACTAGTGGAGCCTGAACAGAACTGAAAAGATGAAAGCTTTGGCATAGGTTAAGATGCTGCTTGAGACACTACATCCCATATCAAAGTTTAAGACAGAACTTTGCTCTCACTTCCAGCTTCCTGACAACGCAGACCCTGAGTCAGCAGTCAGCAGGTGACAGCTCAGATAGTTGAATCTCTACCACCCATGTGGCAGGTGCACACTGAAGTGAAAAACATGATATAATGGGGCTGAGTCAAAACTTTTCCATTAGATTCTTGAAGAATCGTGTTCCCGCATGACTGGAAACAGAGGTGATTAAGCTTAAAAGTTGGCATGAGAGGTATAAAGGAGTTCAGGGATTTCACGTAGAACTTAAATCAGGAGAAGTTGATGATCATAAAAATTGAACGCAGTCCATGTGAAAGTCAGGGAATGACTGAAAACTGGGAGGCACATATTGCAGAAGATTACAAGAAGCTATTGCCAGAGGTTTCATGTCCCAAGTTTGAGTTCTATACACATTTATGCATAGCAGGGCCATAAATTAGAGCCCCTATAGCTGCAAATCGGACAAGCTAGGAAGGTAAGGTGCTGTGCTTTCAGTGAGCATATCAACTGACTGGGTGTGTGCAAATTCCATTCATGCCAATAAAATCTAAGTGAGCCCAATGCCTTTTCCTTGGTTTTCTGATATAATTTATTTCCCATTTACTACATAAAGTCAGAATTCAGAATCTTGATATTTCCATTTAGCTTTTAATATTTACATCAGTATTACTGGTGTGTATGTTGTGTGTGTGTGTGCAGACATACACTACAAAGAACGGCATGATATGGAAGGTGGATGGAGGTGTTAAAAAATTCTGATACCTGTAGTGATGGTAGAACCAAGAGTGAAAGAAAATTCCTAACAATCGCTCTTCACCTCCACTATCCACAAATATTTCATCCTTCTACTTCATTGTATCTGTCTCTTTGCTTTATCAATACATTATAAGATATAACCATTGAATATTAAATGCCTATAATGATTATTTAATTGCTGTTGCATTATCTATCAGTTCTTCCACAATTTTCTGACTTTTAAAATTTGAGTCTCTTTAGGGAAAAATAGTACATATTTATTCATAGATACACCTAGTAGTTTGTTCAAAATACTGAGAATACATTTACTCTGTTCTGGTCTCTGGAGATAAGGCAATAAACAAGATAATGAAGGTTCCTTCCCTTCTGATGCTTATATTCTAGGGAAAAGTCAATAGAAAATTAAATACTTTCCAATAGTAATAATGTAATGAAGGAGCTAAAATAAGAAGGTTGTGTAGGTGAGAGGTGAGTGACATTAGATATGGAATTGAAATGCAAATGACAAGGAGACCTCCAGCCACATAAATATTAAAGGAAAGAGTTTTCCAGAGTGCATCAATGGCAAAAAATAATAATAATAATGGTTAAGAAGTATGGAATTTTTTCAGAATCCAAATATATTCTGGATAAAACCCAAATATTGACACCATGCCTTCCTCACACTAATGTCCCCACATTGAAACACATGTATTTAGGGTCACTAATATAATTTAACTAACTGAGCAAATCATATCAGTCTTATAAAATTGGAATTTAATGTCATTTATCCTAAGTCTACTGTTTGAGTATGTGTTTGTTATTGAAATACTGAATTCTGACTCCTTGAGGTTATTGATTGGCTCAAACTAGTGAGCTATTGGCTAAAATGACTTGGGTATCTTCGGCTGAAGCATTTCGTTGCCAGAGGAAGACTTTCCGAAACATTATGTTTAAATGTTTATTTAAAGCATTTTTTTGTGATCTCTCATAAGAATACCAATACTTCCTGGTCAGTTATCACAAAATATCATGTGAAAGATAAATTAATCAACAATTCCAGATGGTGAAGTAGGCATAAATATTTAATATAGGTTTACATGAGTGGAAGTTATACAAACTTTATATGTTCCAGTATAAAAGTTATACTGTCCATCCATCGAAGGTGATCTTTCTGAAATGGAAAATAGATATTTGAGGGTCTGTTTTACAAACAGGCAAGCATAATTAAAAATACTCAACTTATTTAAAACCTCAAGCTAGATGCTAACCTGAGATTCATTTATTAAGCTGGTATAACATAAATTCTAAGAACAGACAAGTTAAAGAAATTTTGTTGGAAAACACCATATGGAGTGTTAAATATGCCAGGTACCATATTTCTCTAAAACTTCTATAAATCCAACATTAGGTTTATTGTGCATGGCTCATTATAATTCTGTGATGCAGAATAAGATCAAGAAATTAATGTCTGCCTATATGGTCTTTTACATTTATTCTGTCTCACCACTTATGAATAAGTTAAATATATCCCTGTGACTTAGTTTCACAAATACACTATGGCATAAATTTGGAATAATTTTCAATGACAGAATGGGAAGACAAATTTGTAAAATCATTAAGATAGATGCACCTTGATAATACTGTGGACTAAACTTTAAGTAGGGTATTTTCTTTAATACTTTTTTTAAGTATAAATTTTCACTTGTTCTCACTTATTTATATTTTCTTTCATGATTTCTCTGGAAACTAATATGTTCTACAAAATACCTAGACTTTGAACATATTTTATAGTCAAGGAAATAGGCAGACATTGACACACATGTATTTAGAGTCATTAATATCATGTTTTAACTAACTGAGCAAATTGATAGCCTACTCAGTACTGAAAAAAAGAATGAGTACTGCTACCTAATTGCTTAACTTCTCTGACAATGCCTGAGATATAATGGAGAAAGAACTGTCTTACTAGTTTCTTGATGACTGCTGGCTCATGTTACAAAGATCTTTGCTATACAGCTTTGAGAAGAACATTTGCCATTATGCAAGGTACCATTAGAGAGCCTCACAGACTGAAAGATGACTTCTGTCATGTAGTGACAGTGAGCTGGGTACAATCCTGATGCCACCCTCTAACTCATTTAGAGAAATGGAGACAGTGGGCTCTTTCAGAAGCACTTAAATAGAACAGTCCTGGTGGTTGGATAATTTTTAACAGATGTTTCATGTAACTGATGGGTTACGGGGTGGGGAATCAGTAATGCTGACTATCTTGTTCAGTGAGATATGATCGGTGTTGCTTGTTTGCTTGACTTAACATTCTGTTAGCTGAAGTTTCAAGACAAATATGTGAGCTTTGATTTACTGATACAGATCAGGTGATTAAATGCTTTTGCAATAGTGATTTTAAATGAAATTCAATAATAACACTTGTATTTCTTTGGTTGGCATGAAAAAAAATTATGATATGAACCAGTAACTTTTCAAACAAAACTTGATTCAAATAGACTTGCTTTTTCCCGTAGTTTTCTGTGATTAGTGAACTCTTCACTTAGAATGCTGACAAATAAGGATTTGGGCACTTTGTATAGATGATGAACTCAGGTGGTTTGTAAAGAAATGTCCTTTGAGATTTTTGTATTTTTGACCTATATTGTCTTAACAGTTAAGGTATACTTCTTGAAAGCCATTCACATTATTTGTTTCCTTTTTAACCTAAGTATTTTCTGTGGCTGTTCTCATATTTCTCAATTACTTCCAAGTCTTTTAGTGTCCTTGCTGGTGTTCAGAAAGGCCTTCAACTCTATCTTTATTCATTATTTTGTTGTGCAGCCATCTGAAGTTATGGCAGGGTCCTTTGTAAACATTCTTAGAATGACACATTTTGAAAATGTTGAATATTGAGTTTTAACTCAATTTTATAATATGTATTTGGTACTTACTGATAAACTGATAACTATTAGATACACAGACACTGATGAGTATTACTGATAGGAAGGCAATGCTTATTAATTTATGACCTCTATATTATAGTCTGTTCTATACATCTAATCATGAATGAAATATAATTGAGATATTTCACTTTTATTTTCTTGGTCTTATTTGTGATTTTGTGTAACTGTACTGGAAGCAATTTGGTGTTTTTCATAAATGGAATTCCCTTGCACCCCAAGATAGTCATTGCTATCACAGAGGCATTCCTCAGAGAGGCATGCCATCACAATGGAGTCCCCAACGATATAAACATATATTAATATGCACAATCCACTTCAGGAAATTGATGTAAGTTTTCATTGGCTCAGTTAACTGAATATACTAAGATGGTCCTGATGGTGCTTGGTGCTTCATAGTTTATCCCAATGACAGTAAACTGGCAGAGCACATTGTCATGACAAACTTATCAACAGGCCACTTAGAGTAAGGAAGGAGAGGCAGTCAAAACACTCTCAATCTTCGTTAGGATATATTATCAAATAGTAATTGAACAAGATGGATAAAATGATCAGAATATTATTTCATGTTTCAGGCAGTGAACAGTGACTGAGAATCACCTCTTGGATACATGTAGACCATGTTCCTTCCCACACATTCCATGAAGAACAATGTGTTGGCTCCATAATCTTTTTTTTTTTTTTTTTTGAGAGGCAGAGTGGACAGTGAGAGAGAGACAGAGAGAAAGGTCTTCCTTTGCCATTGGTTCACCCTCCAATGGCCACCGCGGCTGGCGCACTGTGGCCGGCACACCGCGCTGATCCAAAGCCAGGAGCCAGGTGCTTCTCCTGGTCTCCCATGGGGTGCAGGGCCCAAGGACCTGGGCCACCCTCCACTGCATTCCCGGGCCACAGCAGAGAGCTGGCCTGGAAGAGGGACAACTGGGACAGAATCTGGTGCCCCGACCGCGATTAGAACCCGGTGTGCCGGCGCCGCAAGGTGGAAGATTAGCCTATTGAGCTGTGGCACCGGCCCATAATCTTAAAGATCAGTAAAATGGAAATCTACTCTTGAGTTAAGAATATCAATGATATCTATAATTTCCTGCAAAGCATTCTGCCGTTGAAAACTCCTATTTGAGCTAGGAAATTCAATGTTATTAACTCCACTCCCCTTTGTTAAAATGAGGAGACTAAACCGAAAAGACATGGAATGATTTGCTCATGGTATGGTTATCTAGCTGGTGCCAGAGTGAGAGAAAATTACAGCCTGGATAACTTTTCAATGCCACACTATATTAGTTTGGTAAACATATTGCTTTCACAAGCATTTTAAACAGCTTGATTTATTTTTAAATTGGGTTATAGAGATTCAGCTAACATTTACTGAGTACCAGCTGTGAACCAGGTTCAGTACTAGATGAGTGCTCTGGTAGCCAAAAGACTTTTTTTTTTTTTTTCAAATGCAGCACAAACATACCAGTTTCTCCAGTAGCTTTTGTTCATGAATTGTGCATTTTCTTAATGTGATTTATCATCTGAGATACCTTTCCATATCTCATGCCTATCTACCTTGAACTTTATAGAGTTTCTTTTCAATTTTAATGAATTATTTTTTATTCTAAAGCTAGGAAATATTTTTCCTCTGCCACATCTTCAATTTTTAGATAACCAAAAAGATTGATAGGTTTCCTAAATATGATAAATCATTCAAATATAGACCCATGTACTCATGACTGTTAACTTCATGTTTTGTATAGTATGCAGTTTATCTATCCATACTTAGCAATAATGTCTGCACATTTTAATTTTGAAACAAATGAAAACAGGTGTTAGTTTGAAAGATTTTTACCAGGGGTAAAACACATTTTTTTCTTGGCATTAACAGGTATCATCTGGTGTTTAGTTGTTTTTTCCCCTACTCTTTCACCTCACTTGCTCTAACTCATTAGGGAGCTAATTGTCTTTGTAATTCCGAGTTAAAGAGTACTGAGTGAAGCAGAGACATTACCTTTGCCACGTGTTTGGGAGGACAAAATTTAATCTGTGGTGAAAGTCAGGAAGTTTCTTCCAACCACTGCTAGTTCTGTCAGCTTGATCTGCATGGACTGTGTATTGTTGAGTGAAGAATCATTCAGACACTAGACTCCATAGTATAGGGTGTCACACAAAACCAAGAAAACAATTAAGAAACTAGTCTCTTAAAATACAGGCTGAAATAAAACAAAAGTAGAATGGAAACTAAAGTGAACTTACCAAGTCTTTCATCTTCTTTGGAGATGTTACTAGCCATTGGTTGATATTCAGCAGAACTTGTACTTGGAGAGTGGGTTCTTGTTGATCATGTTTGGATTACTGAAAATTGTCCATACAATATGGATATACAGTATAGGACTGTATATTCAAGCTTCACTTAGAGAATATTATTACTCAATAGTCAATTAAATGCTAAAACAATCTAGATGACAGTCAAAGGAAACAATGTATTAAGAAAAACCAAAAAGGCCAGTATTAGATGAGATTAGCAATTTGGTTATGCCGTGTCTTTACAAATGAAAAGTGAACAAATGAATGATTTTTCCAAACAAACAAATGAATAGACAGACACATGTACTTATAGTATTTTGACTAAATAATATTAGTGAGTTTAAGATCATCGTTCTTAATATTAAGGGCCATTTTGTTTTCATGATTCTCTGTAATTTACCCATAAGTACTCCAGAAAAAGAATATTGAAGTGTTGAAAGAACTGCAGCAACTGAAACAAAAGTCAATCACTTTGAAAGCACCTAGGAGTTTTGTTCATGATTGTGGTGATAGAAAGTTTAAAATTAAAGTGAATAGAGATCATGAAAAAGAGATCTGTTTTTTATTGGTGCTCAATATTCCTGGAGGCATTTTATCCTGAAGTGATTCCTTTGTATCAAAACCTAGGGCATCTAGATTAGTTACCCCACAAGATGTCTTGAGAAAACCATCATTGGAATTTGACAGTGTAGATACTGGCAAGACATGGAGATCAGAAGAAGTTCAGACTTAGCAATAAGGTTAGTGTGCATTCAGGCCAAGGTATGAGACAGAAAGTGGTGACCAATATGATGTCTAATCACATGGCCAAAAGTTAAATTATAGCTATATAGGAGTAAGAAATCCTAAAATTCTACTGTATAGTAGACTAACTGAAGATAATATTAATATTCAGTGTATTTTTCTGTCTAAAAAGACTAGAATATATGATTTGGGGAGTTTCTCCAAAAAGAAGTGTTAAATGGTTGAGGAGTTGGATTCATTTACCCCGATTGGACATTACACAAGATATACATACATTGAAACATCACATGGTACCCCAGAAATACATACTTTTAAAAATACACCTGTTATAATATTAGATAATTTAGAGGAATAGAAAGCATGAGTCCTATCCTTAGAGGGAGACAAAAAGGAAAAAGTGCTATATTTGCAAGCTGATGTAAAATATCTCTGTCCTGTTTCTTGGCTTAGCAAATGACCACATGCTCTTCAAGATTCTGCCAATATATCCCCATCTTGATAAAAATTCTCTGATGCCTAGGTAAGGCCTGGGACTTCATTCTCTGTTTCTTACAGAACAGCACTACCTCTTATCTCCCCATTCTTTCCCTTCTCCCTACTTTCCCTTTTTTTCTTTTTTCCACAGTATTTATTAATGTTTTCCAGTGTCTGTAACACTTCAAGAGTTAAATAGTTCTACAGAATACAATAATGAACGAAATGGAAAAAAATATGGCAATCGACAGTGGAAGGCAATGCAGTAATTTTAAATGCTGGCTTTGAAGCCTGTATGCTTCAACTCCACTCACTGTTATTCCACCTATTAGAGTGACAACAAGCCCCCCAAACTGTTTGTGCTTTAATTTACTTTTCTGTAATTTGGAACTAAAGGAATATCCTTCCACATTGTTTTTATATGATGTGCTAAATGAATAGAGTGAAAATATTCATATGGAGCCTTTAACACAGTGCCTGACATAGAAGAACTTAGTAAACATTAGCAATTTTTATTACTAGTCATGGTTAGAGAGTTAAATGTGCTACTCATGTCTCTGTCACAGTACTCCTCACATTCTATTGTAAAGAGCACTCATATGTCTTTAACAGCACTCTCCCTACAGAAGTTGTTCATGGCTAGCTAGTTCTTAGCACAGCGCTTGCCACCTATTATGTACGCTATAAATGTTTGACGGATAAGTAGGGATATTAATTGAATAAATGAAGGGCATATGGGATTAACATTAAACAACTGTCTGATGTTGTAAAAGTAGTAAGAGCTTGTAGGGATGTGATATGATCTGTCTGACCTAAAAGCCTCTGATTTTTTTAAGAAAATGTCTTAACGTTGCCTCTCATAGATTGTTTGTCTCTCTCAACTTACTGTAATTTGGATCCTAGACTCATTATTCCACTGAACTTGCCCTTGCCCAAGACCATCAATGATTTCCAAATTGCTCAATCCATTGGCATATGTTGTTTGTAATTTTACTTGCTCTTAGCACTATCGAAAGTGCATGGTGCCTTCCTGAAATTTCTCTTGTCTCTCTGGCCATATAACTCAATTGATTTATCTAGGTTTCTTTTTCCCTCCTCTAGTAGCTTCCTGTTTCTGGCAGCTATTTCAAAAATCTCATTTGTATGTTCCTTCTCTTCCTTAACATTCACATTTGATATGCTTGCATCCCCAGGATATTCCCCTTCTTACTCCTCAGACTATCTCTTTAATTTCATTCCCACTCTATTTTAATACCATGATAGTGCTCAAATGCACATATCAACTCCAGCATTTCTCTGGTGAGTTCTGTAGTCACAAACCTATTTGATTACTGGATATTTTTTCTCCAGACAGCCTTATTTAAATGCTGTTTTACTCCTTATTTAAGTGCTCTTCCTTTATTCCCAATCCACATCTCCTCTCCAAGCTTGATGACATGAACATGATCTTGGATGATCACATTTGCATGATCTTTCCTCATTAGGAAGGGCCAAATAATTGATCATCTAAATTTTGAAAGTCAAGGTGACTCATTAATTACTTTGTAGTTCCCAGTGTAACTTGTAGTTGCTTGGTTAAAGGGAGGATATGGTATCCCGCCCATCAACCAGTCCTTTAAACACAACAACTGGCATTTGTCATGGCCTCTTTCTCTTTTTCTCATATCCTGTGAGCTGTTGCAGTCTGAAGTTTGTCTCCTGCCTCTCTCTTGAATATGTATCTTTTTTTTCCCATTTCCATTATCATTGTCTTTTCCCAGATTCTTCTCTTGTCTTCATAGAATTACTGATATTAATCTGTCAGCAAGCCCTCTGGCCTTACCCTCCTGTATAACACTCTGTGCCATTTCCCAAATTATTTTCTTTAAAGTGCAGATCTCATATCCTTTACCTGCTTTTGTCTGTTGATGGGTGCCCATGACATTAAACATAAAATTTAAGCTTTTTCCATTCCATTATGCTCAGTTCCATCTCAGCCCTTCTCCCTCTTGTCCACTAGAACTGTCCTGGCATAAAGTAGGGATGCATTAAACAATAAACAAAATTAGTATTTGCACATAACCCCACACAGGAATTTATCTCAACAAACTTACATCAATATGACAATTATTTTAATAATAAAATGGTGCATAAGAAAAAATGGTGAAGCCTATGGGTCAACAATGCTTAATGGAAACATGTGAGTCAAAATAAGTATGGGCTAAAACCTAGATGATTAGATTTTTTTCTCAAAATGAAAGAGTGAAGTGAAAATAGTAAAATACTCCCATCGGGAAACCGGAGGATGTTTCAGTCAATTGATGAAAATATCAGTATCTAAAAGGGAACTTGGCTTCCAGCAGGCCCTCAATATTTGTTTATTGAAAAAATAAATAAGAAATGTGTTTGTTTCCATCAGTTGGTGTTCTGCATATAATGCCAACTCATTTGTTTGCTCATTTTGTATTTGCAGGCATACATGTACATGTATGAAACCTGGTTAAATCATTCCTGCCAGGCAGGTTTCTTTGGTCAGCTCTTACTTAAATGAGCTAAACTAAAAGTGCCACAGAGAACCCAAGCCCTTGATTGACAAAAAATATTCCTTTTAGTTGGTTGGTAAAGAGTTCTACAAATCATAATGCAATCATATGAAATGTATGAGACAACAGAAACTAAACTGCTACTCAGTGTCTAAAAAAATTTTTATAGGTGTCTAATGTAGAAAAAGGTTAAGGTGGTAAAGCAATGGATTCATGATTTAGATAATCTTATCTAATATTACTGTTACTAGTGACCTAGTATTTCCACAATGATATGGGATATTCTCATAAAACAGATTAGACTTTCTCAATTTCAAAGATTTTTTTGATTGCAAAAACAAGTCTATAAACTGAATCACTTCTGCTTTTCTCTAAAACTTGATTATTTGCAAATGTATTTATGACTCGTATTAACTAAGATTAGAATTGCACTGAGTATTTGCCACTGTTTCTTGGTCTCCAAAATCCAACATATTGGCACATCTTACTTTGATTTTAATAACTGTTTACTTTTTTTCTTCTGAAGAACAGACTGCTATGAATCCAAGTAATTACTCCACTGTGTGAAGGCCTGTACAGGCTCCAAATAATTAACTCATTGAATTTTATGTCAATAGTGGACAAGAAGAGCTAAGCAAATTCTGTTTTCCAAAAATACGTGTGTAAATACTGGTGGAAGCTTTCAGAAGTAGCCAGATGATAAAAATAGACATTTATATCAATTTAGACTCTATATGGATCAACAGCATACTGCTGAGAGACATGTGAAGACAGAATACATTAACATTGCTATGCTTCCCAATTAACAGCACATTAAATATACATCATCTTCATTGAGTTTTAGTTTTTCTTTGTTTTTGCAAAAGTGATAGTTTATACCTCCTTTCCAAGGGCAAAAAGAAAATTATCAAATATTTCTGTCTTGCTTGAGAAAATCAATAAAAACTTAGGGCTTGGGGAGAATTTGGAGAGTACTTAATCAAAAGTTCCCAAATTGGTTTAAAAAAAGTAGAAATTAGTGGCCTTAGGTTACTTCCTATTTGAAAAAACAAACAACAAAAACAATAAGAAAAGAACTGATAAAATTTCACTACAGATAAAAGATAAAACTTCTTTGCTGTCAGTTGGAATTATATTGGCAAGTTTGGTAGCATCAATTTCTCATGATTGGAAGCTTTATTTGGAATTAAAATAGAAACAGAAATTAATGATTGCTTCAATATAATAAAACATTTTAAAGCATATGGCTTATGGAGTAGGATAATAAAAGATTTTTTGTTTAAAAACCTCATGTAGATTTTTATGCTCTAATTTAATTTATTTGAAAGGCAGAGAGACAGAGCGGGCATGCTCCTATCCCCTGGATTACTCAATCCCTTGAGCCACCTGCTGCCTTCCAGGATGTTCATTGTCAGGAAGCTTGAATATGGAGCAGAGCCACAACTTGAATCCCAGGCAATTTGATCCGGGATGCATGTGTCCCAACTAGCGGCTTAACCCCGAGACCAAATGCCCACCTCTGCTATCGTAAATTCACACAGGAGAAAAATGTGACCATTTTGCTGAAATATATCCTCTTCCTTTGCTAAAGTCCTTTTGTTTCTGTAGATTAATATATACACTTAATAACTATGGAAAGCTTGCTTCATGGATGTGTGAGCTGTGCAGTTGCACAGGGCCCTGAGCTTAAAAGGAGCCTTGATGTTCTCACCCCATTTCGAAAGGTGCCTCTCACACTAGTGGACAGAAGGATGTAGAACCTCACAGAGGGCTGAGACCTCAGCATTTTCACCCTTTCTTTCTCTGTGCTGAACGCAATGCCAGAGATGGGAGCAAGCACTGAATGAATGGTGAGTGAACAAATGAGCAGGAAATTATAAACTAACACCTGTTAAGTTATTTCATTGACACATCAGTTAGACTTTCAATTGATTTAGTTTGTGGCTGAAAAGTGACTAACACTGTTGGGAGAGAATAACATTAAAATATTTAAAGAATGAGTGGAACTGGATTGATTGGAAAGGTAAAGGAAACTGGATTAAAATGTCGAAGCCTATGCCAGGAATAGAAAGTGATGGGGTGGCCGTTGGAGGTAAGTTAGATGTCTCCCAACAAGTTGCTTCCTGGACTGGATTCATTCTTCTCAAATTCAACTTAATATATACCAGATTTGTCTAGTAAATTATAATTCAGGAAATGAAAATGTCCACATCAGGGAGATGCTATGTATTCAAAAGGAACCAAGAGATTACTGAATCATTTGACTCTTAGAATTTTTAAACCTGCTGTTTTGCATTAAGAAGCAGAGTAATGTGAATAAAGAAGTTGTATGAAAAGTGTAGCTTTTCCTGATTCCTCTGTTTCTGGGTAGAATTCAAAGATCCTGTGCCCTGACTCCCTGTTTTCCTGGCTTAGCTAAGAACATTTTATTCTTTGAACCATTAAGTTTCTTACCCTTCTATTTGTTTTGGGAAACATTCTAACATTGATTTCTGTAAAACCAACCAACAAACAAAAACAAAAACTAATACTCTTTTCTCTGGAGCCTTTCATGTGATCTTTGATCACTTCTCATCTTGCTTGGCAGAATGACTTCCTAATTGTATACCTCTCAGTGGGGTTATCTCTTAACGATCTAGGTTTCCCTGGATAGAATGATAGAGTTCTATCCATCTTTAAAGAGGTTCCTTATAGCACTGTTTAGATTTCCTTTCTGTATTATTGTATAGCACACTTTAAAAAAGTGACTCAGCTTGTGCTCAGATGTCCATATGTGGCTTCAATTTCTTTTTCTATTACAGAAACATAATTTCTGCTAACATATTCATTATTTCTATTATGGTTCTCCCCTTTATGTATGATGCTGTGATAGTGCTGGTTCACTGAAGATTAAATTTGTGAGAGCCAGTGGTTTTATGCTTCAGATGATTATTTATAGAAAATTCAATTTTTAGGTAATGATGATAATGGTAGAATAGAGGTAAATAATAGCACTAACATGAAGAAGCAAAATAAAGCAAAAGTGCAAACAAGCATTTGAGTGAAAGCCCTTAAATTAGTGAATGGAGACAGTGGAAGGGAACATTACTACTCAGAAACACTCAGATTTTAAACAAGCAATGATGAGGTCATGAAGCTTCACCCCTGAGCACCAATTTAGTGTGCTGGTGGGGGAAGGTAGAAGAATCATAGGATTTGGTTAAGATACACAGTAGATTTATAATAGAAAACCCTTAATGGAAAAGAAGAGAATAAAAAATAAAGCTTCATCAATCCAAGAGACTGTTTTCTTCTCCTGGATCTCCACTGGGATAGAACCATAAGAATGTATTTCTTACCACCCAGGTATATTTCTTATGATAAATATAAGTAAAGTGAACTGTCCAAACAGTCCAATGATGGCATTCTACAAAAAAAAAAAAAAAAAGATGGTGGAATTGTTTCTACAGTTCCCATGTTTCTGTGGTGCACACTGGAATAAATGTTCTTTGCTAGAATTTCAGTCATCAGTAGAAAAGCTCATTCTAGAACTCAGTGTTGGTCCTGTTGCCTGCGCTCTAAGGATGCCCTGTGTTTGCAAGGCAATGAATGGAAGAGTGGGAGAAAGGACACTGGCGGAGTGTAACAAAATAGTTTTATAAGCAACATTAAAAATGGCAATATTCAAACATCCAATTTCCTTCAATTATGAGATTTAAACAAATTAAAAAAAAAGAAAAATGAAAACCCTTGTTTCAGTTTTTCAATCTGCCTAAGGGTAAGTGGGCAGAAGAGGCAAGCTATTTTACTAATTTTAGGAAATTAATGGAAATAAATAACAGAAAATTGGTGACTTGATCAAACTCACTTCAAGAGGAAGCTTGAGCTGCATGTTACATGAATATTCAGACAATGGCAACCTGTTTGGAATTGCTATTGGGTATAATTTCTAAATTTTTGCATTTTATCATCTCCTAGGCATAAAGCCAAAGGCTGAAAGAGCAGAACATGAAAAAGCCGAATGCGATTATATTCTAAACCCTGTTGAGTTTAATTTTACTTACAAAGCAGAATGTTAGTTTGCCACTTAAATTTGTCCCTTATAGTCCTGTAAAAATACCTAGTTTCTTGTTATCAGTCTCTAAATCGTCATGCTGATTTGGAAAGCTCCAACTTCAGGAGCACCATTCTAAATTACTAGGCAAGTACACAAACAAATCCACATAATCTAAAACAGACCATACCAAGAGAAGAAGGCAATTTTCTACAAATTTGACTGCAGTCTTGAGCTTGCAGTTCCATGAGCCTGGTTACTTCAGAAGAGATTTTTAGCTAAATGGGATGGAATGTATTGAAAGGATGAGCACTTTAAGAATTTAGTATTTTATAATAAAGGAAATACAATACACATTCTGTTAAAAATGTGGAACGAATAGCCTTCTGAACAGAAACAAACACAAAAAATGGACAAGTTTCCACTAACATACATGCTCCTTTAAAAACATTTTACTTGAATCAGTAATGGATGAATTATCAAAAATTAATAAACATTTGATGATATATACAACCAGAGATGATGAAGCTTGTGATATGCCTCATTTTAACTGTTCAAAATTTTATAATAAATTTTAAAAATTTTAATTGTAAAATGCCCTTGATAGATAAAAGACCAGTTAATCAAAAATATTAACAACTTGCTATATATTATACCATTTTTATTTGTAGAGACTACACACAGGATCTGAGCATGCAATATTCATACCATTCATTATGTAACTGTATAAGATCAAAAAGCAAGAGGTGAGATTCTGATAAAGTTTTAGTTCTTTCCTTGAACGGTAGTTACAGGTGGGTTCACTATGTCACTATTCACTGGGTTGTGCATGTATGTAGATATGATTTATGAAACTGTCTTAGGTATGCTGTAGGTCAATAAACAACAGAAAAGGAAGAAAGAAGGGAAGGAGTGAAGGGGGATGGAGCGAGGGAGGGAGAGGAGAGGAAGGAAGGAAGAAAGGAAGAAAGAGAAGGAGGGAGGGAGGTAAAGAGGGAGAAATGCGTCCTTGTATCTGCACTTCCTATACTGTGTTGTAGGAGATGGGTCCTCTAGTCATTTGCTTAGTTCAGATAAGATGTAGCTTCATAGGATTGCAGAGGTTGTGGCTTGGCTTGCCATTGGAAACCACTGAACTGTCATTGCTGCACAGACTGTGTGTTGACATTTTCAGATATTTAAAAATGCCTGTACTTAACAATTGCAAATGCCACCATCTTACATGTATAGTTTTCCTCTTTTTGGAAGTAGCATTCATGAGTTAGTGGTGGGATAAACTGCCTGGACTTTCCACTACCTTTGCATGTGAAAAACACATATATAAACACATTTTTGCTCAGTATTCTGAGTATCTTAGTAGCTCTACTGCTTAGAATTTCTGCTTGGCATTAAACTGGATAAACATTTAGTGACCACTTATGACTCAAGGTGTTTTGGACCCTGAAGCTGGATCTGTAGGTTTTGTCTGTTACTAAGGAGCAATTTTCAATGTAATCTTTTCAAAGGCAAAAGGTTAAGCAAAGAAATGACATATATTGTAAAACTGAAAGTAAAATGCACAGTACTGATGTGCTCAAAGTCCATGCATTGAAATTCCTTTGTATGATAATTTATGGTGATCATGTCTTCAGACTGCACTATTAGCATACTCACCCCTAACAAGAAGTTCTGCCTCATCTGACACACTGTCTGCTGTGGTCTGTACCCTGCAGCCATATCTCCCAGCATGCATCAGAAGGATGTTCCTGATCATTAAATCTGCAGAGGATGCTTGCTGAAAGAGGGATGAAGTGCCAGTTTAAAATGTTGCAAATCTGCCTAGTTCAAGGTGGTTTAAGGGGAAACTTTGCATATTCAGTCAAAGGGCCCATTTTTGACCTTAAAATTTATTTGACAATGATTCAGAAATCAACATGCCTTGTTTTAAGGAACCCAAAGAAGTTATGTTTTTAGCAACTGATAATTAAGGGCTTTGGGCATTTTCTATTACATGGAGTTGGCAGCTAAGATATTTAAGAAATATCTAAATATGCACAAACTCATCTTTAAAATATAGATAGAATAATCAGTGACCAAAGGTTATTTCTTTGTTATTCAGACACAGGCCTATTTTGGGGACGAGAATATCATATTGAAAGGAATAACAACTTGTGGAAAACTATAAGACGATAGGAGCCAAAAGATTATTTCATGTGGCTTGATTGAGTAGCTCCTTATGTAGGTACACTGTGGGCAACCAAATGAAAGATTGCTAGTCCAAAGCCATGTGTCATAACTTAACAAGGTGTAGTCCTCCCGTCACCACCACTGACAGGGAGCGTGGTCAACCTAAATCTTCTTTAATTAATGCAGTTGCAAAACGGAACACAGAGGAGACTCAAAACACCAGATTCTTGTTGAGAACAAGAAGATTAGAACATAGTTGGGCAATAACTACCATTCAGGAGATCAATAAAGATAAAGGAGAGTAACTTTTAGATGTACTAGTCGTGATCGTGCCCTGGTACAAATCTTTAACACTGTCTTTCAGTTGCTGTATCAGGAAAGATAGATTGAGTTGCTTTTTTTTTTTGTTTTTTTGTTTTCAGGTAATGACAAACTCCAATACTCCTTCCAGATTCAGGGTAGCAGTAAAAAGAACAATGAGGGTAAAAGCATACATCTTGAAGTGACATCTTTTAAAAACTTTTCTCCAACAGTGATTGAGCCCATGAAAGAATGAAAAATAGAGAACCCCAGATTAAAGATTGTTTAATGGAATGAAATTGAGTTATCCTTAAGAAAAATAACTCCTTAGAGGGTGTATTCTGATGGTTATTTAAGAATTTAGTTGTCTTTATATGAAATGTACCAATGTTTTTTATGAAAAGAATACTAATTTTGAGAAACCTCTTGCATTCTTTTTTTTACCCTTGGCATTCTTAAAAAGATGAAATCATTTTCAGATTTTTGCAACACAAACATGTAGGTTTCTTTCATGAGCTGCTTTACTTCTGTGTTTTAGACCATTTCTTTCTGGTATTTAATTTGTTTTGTATTTTCCTTCCTGGTAGTCTTCTGATTGAAACTTCTAAGGGTCTAAATTTCTCCTGTGAAATAATTGCTAAGATGTGGTCAGGCTTACTCATTTGCAAGAAAATGCTTCATGGTGAGAATGCATTAAAATGTCATAACAATTATTTTAAGGAATGTGATATTTGTCCAGTAAATGTCTTACACTGCTAATTTCCTTAGGATAAGTTGTTACTCTTAGATTCTAACAAAATTCATTTATTCAGGTTTGGAAGGCTAAGGGTCCACTTCTTTCAAATCTGAAATTGATTTTTAAAAACTTTGACTATTTTATGGAGAATAAAGGAAACTATAAGCATTATAAACCTTAATTTTGTTTCAAATTAACGTAAGTTAATACTGTACGAATGAGCTTCTGTATCTTTGTTATTATGTGTAGTCTGTAAAGCCCAGGAGAGGCTCCAGAAAATCAGAGAGGGTTTGATTATTTTCTTTTTCTGAGAATAACACTGTTGGAAAGACTATGTCTGGTCTTTTGTTTGTTTTTTGTTGTGTTGTATTTTTTGTTTTTGTCATTGTTTTTATTGTTTAATGCCACAAATCCTATTGGTGGCAGTTTAGTGGACAAAGTACTGTTTTAAAGCTCACAATTTTGAAAAATTGCTTTGAAAAATTATATTGCTATAATTAAATGCTTTATTATCTCATCTTCCAGACTTTTTTCCACTGCAAAATTATTTCTTTTTGTCTTGGATAAAAGTCTCAAAAACATTTCTTTTCCATATAATTACAGTGAGAGAAAAGCTCAGTGGGATGAAGAAGAGATTTTATTAAACTGACATGAAAGTCCAAGGAATTCAGACACAGGAGATATTGATCATTCCCCATGTTTCTTCCACTTGGTTCCTGCAATTAGTACTGTGTGGTGCTATGTAAACTGACCAAAGTTCCATCATCATCCATCAGGAGCAAAACATCTTTAGCTTTGTGCATATATAAATATATATAAATATATATATATATATATATATATATATATATATAAAATCTCCATGCCAAGACTATGTGAAGAGCTGAAATATCTCATTTTGAGCCCAGCCCTTATTTTTGGATTATATCTACATCATTCTTTTAAAATCCTAAACAGGAAAGATTCAACATAAAATGAGAGGATTCTGAGCAATAAACCTAAATTACCCTTTCAGTAGATTTACTGATCTCTCAAAAGAAGTAATGGGAAACCATTCTACTCAATCTCAGCCCACAGTGTGCAGTTCCTGAGAGAGAAACCTTCAGACTTTAGGATTCTTTTAATGAAATGATTTCTTAATAGCAGATGCTTGCTTTCTTAAACCTCATTGTCACTTTTTATGTTTTAGGAGTTACTTTCTTTTCTTTGTTTTTATACTTGATTTATTTTCCATCTTTTGTTGTTGTTGTTGTTGTTGTTGTTCCTGCTTTCTTTGGCATTATGAACTTGTTGCTTCATTTGAACATCTCCAAGACCAGTGCTTAGCCAGATAGCAGGAGCTCAATAAGTATTTGTTGAATGAATGAATATATGAAGACTTTCAAGAAACAATTTGCATATGTACTCTCTCTGAGAGTAGCAACCTGGCTGCACCATTTACATTTCTTGGTTGACCACTTATTGATTATTGTGCCTTTTACTTACAATTTGGAAATAAAACAAGAAATGACTTTTCATCTACATCCAGTTCTTCATTAGCTTTTACTCTACTTGGCTTGCTCATTCAACATAAGACTGCCAGTCATATTCCTAAAAAATTGAAATTCATTTAACTTTGATGGTCACTGTGTGCTGGCTCTTGTTACCCTCAGGATAAAGTCCCATTTCCTTTTATTGACATGGAAAGCCTTTTAGAGCATTACTCTGCCTCCTGCAACTGAATCCTGTGGTTTTACAATACCAATCTCCTGTTCACCCCTACATAGGAATACCTCCCATTATGCTGACTGTTCATACAGATTTCTGTTCTGTGGAAGATGTGGATGCTCTTTCTCCTTTCTTTGCCCAGAAAGACACTTTTAGACACAGCTTAAGTGCCATCTCCTTGGTCTTCTTTCTGAACCCTCTATAGGATTCCTTAGCCTTGTTTCTGTTCTTGCTTCCATGGCATTTCACTCACATTTCTGAACTAACACTGGCTGTTGTCAGAACTGTCTCCCCAGGTCCACTATGTGCATTCCCAGAGCAGAGCTGGGAACCAGTGCAGGGCTGGTCATTAAGTGAGCTAATAAACACATGAATAGCTTACATTATTCCTTCTTTGTGACTGCTAAAATGTCTCCAGGCCCTACTCTTTGTCTCTCTAAAAGAAATTAAGAAAGAAAACAGGAAAAGACTATCTAGATAAACAGCAGGCCAAAAATCACTGAACCAGTAGATTTGGGTTCTAGAATGGCACAAAAGTGTGTGACTCCCTGCTCTGTTACTTATTAGGGATTGTACTTGGGAAAATTATCCTGTTGTACAGAGCTTCTGTCTGTGCTATAATATGATAATGCAAATAAAGCCCATAGTTATGTGTCTGGCACATAGCAAACATTTCAAAAATGTTGTCTCTTGAAGGGTCCTATAATTTCAATCTTAGCCAAGGGAAGTATTTCTTTAATTCGCATTCACTCCCTCACAAAGCTGGGTATCAGTGTTTCTCATAGACAGTTTCCTTTGTAAAGTACTTTGTTTTATTTTAGATGTTTATATTCCCACATTTGAGAGGACTCAGATTGAAACCTTGGTTCAACAGCTTCTAGCTCTGGGAATCTGGAAAAGTGACTTTATTCATATACTTAGAGTGTCTCATAGGAATTAAAAGGGAACAACATACATGCTTGAACTATTAACAAGTACCTCACAAATCTAAAGTACTCTTAAAACAAAATTTCAGCAGGTTATAACAGAATGTTGTGCACACAGTAGGTGCTCTGTGAGTGTTTAGGCAAGATTATCTGTTGTTTCCCTTAAGAATGGACTCAGGCTGAATGACCCAATCAGAAGACTGCTGGTACAACCCTTTCAGGGGCCAAATTTAGGGTATATTTAACTTTCTCTAGGTGCTCTCCTGGGCCATTTCCAGCACCCTCACCCCTGAAAAACACACCTGTAAAGCATTCTCTGCACAGCAAAGACGTAACAACACAAGAGTTCTGAGAGATAATTTGCAATCTCTTGTCTAACATAAAAAAGCTGGGTATCAGCTATGAAACATGGATAATTAGATATGATGAATGCCATTGATACAAAATCTTAGATAGTGAGAAAGCTTTTTCTCACAATAGTATTTCTTTTTCTCAGAGGATAACTTGCTTAAAGTGCCCTTACCATGATAAAGAAATAATGTACTTGTGCATCTTTTTTTTTTTTCACAGTTGTTTTCTATAACGCAACCACAGAATAGGATTTAAGTTAATGATATGGGTTTTAACCTTTTCTTAACAAAATAGTTGATATCTAACATGCATGCTTAAGTTAATTGTATATATTATCTGAAATATAAACATTAATTGCTACTAATGAAGATAATAGGATACTATTTGATAAAGGTATGTCTATTATGCTGAAATACTAAATATATCCAATAATATAGTGATAACTTAAAATGGCTAAAGATGGTTCTAACATTTCAATCCAGGGATCTGGGCATTTAATTCCCAGCACATGTTCTAATAATGTATGCTTAAGTATTAAGAAAAATGCAGAAACTTGGTGCCATTGTTTAAATGGAAATTGAGTTGATGACTCATTGATGGATTTAGAATAGCAGGGTATCTAAACTGGGTCCTGTAAAGTGATAGGCATAAAGACACAAATTTATAAGATCAACCTATTAGCTTGGTTATAATGAAGATTATGAATTATGAAGCCATTAAAAGCAAAAATATATGGGATTAATTATAATGAATTTTAGTGCAATGAATTTAAAGATAAAATGCTTAAATATATTCTTTAGATGACAAAATTGGATGTATGGAAGAACATCAAATGAATAATCAAATGCTAGCTATCATATTAGTGTTCTTTCTGATGCAGACACATAAGACTAGTGGTTATGGTATTTAATAAGAGTAGATACACACTTAGGTGATGTGTTTGTGTTAGGCTCCCGAACCACATCTCTTATCTGCTTGTATGGTATTGACTCTATTTTTTCCAAGTGGCAAGGTAAATGCATGCTCCTTTATCCAGTTTTTATTGATTTATTTTCATTTTATTTGAAAGACATTAAAGTCTGAGATCTTTCAGCTGCTGGTTTACTTCAGCCAGAGCTGGGACAGAGTGAAGCCAGGAGCCCAGAACTCAAGCTATGTCTTCCATGTGGGTGGAAGGAAACCAAGTACCTGAACTTGCAGGCTTTCCAGGGAGAGCATTAGCACGAAGCTGGATCGGAGGCATAGAAGCCAGGATTTGAACCAGGAACTCCACTATGGGATGTGGGTGTCCCAAGTAGCATCTTAACCTCTGTGTCAAATGCCCGACTCCATTTATCTAAGATAACATACATGACTAACGCAAAAGGGTTCTAGATGTGTATACTGTTTTTTTTTTTTTTAAATTTATTTGACAGAGTTAAATAGTGAGAGAGAGAGAGTAAGGTCTTCCTTCCGTTGGTTCATCCCCCAATGGTCGCTACAGCTGGTGCTGTGCCAGTCTGAAGCCAGAAGCCAGGTGCTTCCTCCTGGTCTCCCATTTGGGTGCAGGAGCCCAAACACTTGGGCCATCCTCCACTGCCCTCCTGGGCCATAGCAGAGAGCTGGACTGGAAGAGGAACAACCAGGACTAGAACCCAGTGTCCATATGGGATGCTGGTGCCGCAAGGCGGAGGATTAACCTAGTGTGCCATGGCGTCAGCTCCTATACTGTTATTTCTGAACTAAACTGGTGCTTCTAAGTTTAAAAATGGTGTAGAATAGACAAGTGTACAAAATTTATCACATCATGCATTTCTTGGACTTTTTGCATCATATCTATTGGCAAAAGTTTGTCTTGAGTGACTACTATTTTATTGTTTTTTTCAGTACATAAAGCATTAATTCAACAGATACTCATTTCTTCTGTACCAAGTGTCAAGGCTACAGGTACAGACTCTGTACTGAAGAAGTGTCCAATCCAATCTAGCTTCAGTGGAGGAGACACAGGGAGGAGTGTGAAATGGTTTTCTTTATGTTTGAATCTGGGCTTTGAGGAGATATGGAAAGAGATGAAACTGTTAACTCATAGCACGATACTCAGGTTGGTCTGGAGAAAATTATGTTCTATTTTTGTGTGCTTACATAGTTTTAGCAGTAACTTCAGTTGCATTGACTCCTAAATTTGTTTTTTATTTTATTTTTTTTATTTTTTGCCAGGCAGAGTTAGTAAGAGAGAGAGTTATAGACAGTGAGAGAGACAGAGAGAAAGGTCTTCCTTCCGTTGGTTCATTCCCCTAATAACCACCACGGCTGGCGCTGCGCTGGTCCAAAGCCAGGAGCCAGGTGCTTCCTCCTGGTCTCCCATGCAGGTGCAGGGACCCAAGCACTTGGGCCATCCTCTACTGCCCTCCTGGGCCACAGCAGAGAACTGGACTGGAAGAGGAGCAACTGGGACTAGTACCCGGTGCCCCAACCGGGACTAGAACCTGGAGTGCTGGCCCCACAGGTGGAGGATTAGCCAAGTGAGCCATGGTGCTGGCCCTAAATTTATGTTTTTAATTGTGGCTTTCAAACCAGCTTTTACAACTTCTTTGTTATCCTGTCTTCCCACCTGATGTATCATTGTTAGGGTAGTCCCTTCTTTAAAACTGATTTAATTTACCATCTCAAAAATCTTCACTGACTCCCTTTACCCTAGTCTAATTTCTTAATCTTGCATTTGAGGCTGTACTCAGTCTATCTTGCCTCTCATTATAATGGAAAACGTACTCTATATAACCTTTCTTCACTATGTCTCCCTTGACCTGGCAAGGTCTCCAAATTCTATTTTGTACGTCAATACCTTGCTTTTATGTCTTTCAACAAAGTTTCACAGAGCACAAGAACTGATTACATAATCTCTGGGCCCTGTGCAGGGCCCCATGTTTAAAAAAGGAATTTAAAAATGACTATAACCAAACATTACAACAAGAATTAAACCCTTCTCAGTGTGGGACCCAGTGTGACTGCAAAGGCTTCACAAAGTTGGTCCTATTTACTCTTATCTGCAGTCTCCTAGAACATTTTATTATCACTCTACGAAATGATGCTTTTAGAGATAGTAAGATGTTGAAAAAGTGTCTCTTTGCAAATTGTAAAATATTTTCTTTTGCTTTTACTACTGTACTTTCCCATCCATTATTTGTTGATTTGGGTCTTTGTCGCAATGCATGCTGACATGAAAAAACAAATATATTTTCATATTCTTAAGTCTTCTGTTAGAAAATATGGTGCGACTTTATATTTTATACTGAATATCTGAAATGGGCCTATACAAATATTAGTATAGTTATGTATTTTTCTCTCTAAATACTTTTCCACTTTATTCTTATTCATACAGTGCAAACACAATGCACTCATCTTGATCAACTTCATTCTGTTCACATTACAAATTGTTAGTGAAAATACCAGGAGGAAACCAACTCACACTTAGAAAAATGGAGGTGGTGATTCCTTCTAAAATTCCCAGGCCTAGAGTGGGAAGGGACTGTTCTTCTTCTTCCTTCTCCTCCAACTCCAGCTCCCACTTACTGGTTCATTCCCAAAATGCCCACGGTAGCTGTGTCCAGACCAGGGCCCAAGCTAGGACTTGGAACTCAATCCAGGTCTTCCCCTTGGCTGGCAGGAAGCAAACTGTTGGACTCATCATTGCTGCATCTTTGGGTTTGTATTACCAGGATGCTGGAGTCTGGAACTAAACTCAGCTACTCTGACATAGGACACAAGGGTCCTAACCAGCATCTTAACCGCTAGAACAGGTGCTCACTCCAGAAATTGACAGCTTTGTAAAAGTATGACAAGCCAGCTTTAAGAAGAGCTTTTACGCAAAGGTGATATTTGCACTTGCACCATTAAAGTTATGAGAACATTCTATCGTGTCCTTATGAGAGCTCAACTTTCTCATGCAGTCTGTTCTATACTACAATATTTAATACAGTCTGAATAACACCTGGTCCATAGGTTGGCTCAATGAGGCGACACCGGCAGATAAGAAGAGACAACAGACATTTTTGCTTCAAGTAAATTATGAGTGTCTGGTAATGGAATAATCTTAATGTACTTTACTAAGCCTATGCTTCACGAATTACCTCTCACATTAGTTGTATAAGAATGATAGAGCTAGACTGGAAAAGTTTTGCTTATTTATGCATTAGCTTGTACTTTGTACACAATAATGGCATAGTCTCTAGGAAAACTCTAGGAAAATAACATTTTGCAATAGATATACTTTTTATTTTATGAAGACTCATAACACATGTGCAGTTATAAATTGTTCACTCATGCACCAAGCCTTCGTTTGGGTTCTTTTCTGTCTTGACAGAAAATGGGAAATATATAGCACCTTTGAAACTGTGCACTTCCTCTTACAGAAAACATGGCTGGGCGGCAGCACAGTCTACAAAGTCTTCTCAACACAATGATTCTGTTGAGTTGGAACATGAGACAAAATCTGTCAGGGCAGGCGTTTTGGTGCAGCAGGCAAGTCATCGTGCCTCGTTTGAGTCCCAGCTGCTCCACTCACCATCCAGCTTTGTGCTCCTGCACACTCCGCGAGACAGTAGGTGACAGCCCATGTACTCGGGTCCCTACCGTCTATATGGGAGACCTGGACTGAGTCCCAGGTTACTGAGCCAGTCCTGGCTATTCTAGGTATTTGGGTAGTTAACTAATAGAAGATCTCTGTCTGTCTCTGAGTGTCTCTCTGCCTTTCAACTAAAATAAATTTTAAAAATCAGTAAAAAAATCTGCTTTGCCTACCTGATCTACACATGCTATATGATAACAAGAAAATAAATCATAGATCTGAGAGTATCAGAATGCAATGTAGGAGGTAGACAGCTGGCTAAAAGAGAGCAAGAGAGAGAAGACAAAATAGGATAGAAAAACTTTATATTGATAAGGAAAGAGAAAGAAAAACCCATTGAGTTTAACCACTTCCTATAGCAATTGAGGAAACTGATGACTGACAAGTTCAGGTGACTTGTCCTAGGGAGTCAAGTGTGGGACACGAACTGTCAGACATCCTTTCTATTCTACTATGCTACCAATAGTACCATTCCTTATTCTGCTTAAATCTGTGGGTAATGTGATTAACTTTCAGTAACTAAAGTAAATTTGGCATGTGTACCAAAATAAAATGGCTTCATTGAATAGTAATAACCAAAACCTGTTATTAGACATCAGTTCTCTAAATAATCCATGGGATTATTCTGAGAGTTCATGCTTTTATGATTGCTCTTCATTGGCCACATCAGGACATAAACTGCTGCTTTTCTTTGTGGAATGTCAGGCTCATTTTTCTGATAACACGTAAGACCCATTTAACTCATTTGCTCCTGCCATCATTGAACTTTTTCTGTGACTTCTATCTAGCATTTAAAAATCCTCAACATATGACCCACAACTGACATCTCTTCATTTAGCCATGTGCCATTTGTAGTGACACTATTTTAATTTCAGAATTGTCCAAATTTATTTTCCAGCCCAAGTGCTTAATTTAGGTGAATCAATGTATTACTGCTATATTAATGTTTCTATTCTCTTACTTAGTCATCATCATATCTCCAATGTATCTTTTAAGATTAACACTATTTTGTGATGTCAAAATTTACTTGCTTCCAGGATGATCCTTCTAAAACTTTTTTTTTTTTTTTAAATTTTTGACAGGCAGAGTGGACAGTGAGAGAGAGACAGAAAGGTCTTCCTTGGCCGGCGCTGTGGCTCACTAGGCTAATCCTCCGCCTTGCGGCGCTGGCACCCTGGGTTCTAGTCCCGGTCGGGGCACCGATCCTGTCCCGGTTGCTCCTCTTCCAGGCCAGCTCTCTGCTGTGGCCAGGGAGTGCAGTGGAGGATGGCCCAAGTGCTTGGGCCCTGCACCCCATGGGAGACCAGGAGAAGCACCTGGCTCCTGCCATCGGATCAGTGCGGTGTGCCGGCCGCAGCGCGCCAGCCGCGGCGGCCATTGGAGGGTGAACCAATGGCAAAGGAAGACCTTTCTCTCTGTCTCTCTCTCACTGTCCACTCTGCCTGTCAAAAATAAAAAATAAAATAAAAAAAAAAAAAGAAAGGTCTTCCTTTGCCATTGGTTCACCCTCCACTGGCCACTGCGGCCTGCGCACCGCGTGGATCTGAAGCCAGGAGCCAGGTGCTTATCCTGGTCTCCCATGGGGTGCAGGGCCCAAGCACCTGGGCCATCCTCCACTGCACTCCCAGGCCATAGCAGAGAGCTGGCCTGGAAGAGGGGCAACCGGGACAGAATCCGGCGCCCCGACTGGGACTGGAACCCAGTGTGCCAGCGCCGCAAGGTGGAGGATTAGCCTGTTGAGCCACGGCGCTGGCCCTGGTACTTTTACATTATAGAATAGTCAAGGAAGAGTATGCAAATACTAGTCTGTAGGATTTCTAACTCTTCCTTGAAATCAGTGGCGCTCAACCACATAGAACATAGTGAATCCACCTCACTCATCAGTTAGAATCAGTACTGTACTAGCCTTGTCAACAGTCTGTTCTGGGGAATGCAGAATGCTCTGTGTTTTGTAGACTTTTCAATGGAACTCTAGTCTGGATGAGGCCAGTTTAGGTTTCTGTTGTGTTTGGGCCCAGAGATGGGAGCGGTTCCTTTATCACATTAAGTCTGTGGCATCATACGAGAGGAGATCAGTGCTGAATTCTGTGAAATTAAAAAGGCTCCACCTACTCTATCCTCCTTCCATTTCCTCCTCCTCCTTTCATTGGTTTATGACCTATTTGCGTGTGCTCTGGCTTTTTACTCCTAGGGCAGGGATTCTGCCCCTGCCTGGTGAGCCTCCAGCTTTGTCTCTAGAGTACAATACCTGCTAATAACTGGAATGGAGCTTCAGTGCTCTATATGTGTCAAATTTAATGACCCCCAACTTCATTTCAACCTTGATGCTTTTTTATTCCTTTAATTAGGTATCCCTTCCCACTTTCAGTAAAAGTGATCATTTCACTATGAGGTACTTAAAATTCATCTCAAGAGCCAATGGGAAGACATACTGTATTTTTTTATGGCTGAATGTAGTACTATATTAGAATGAAATTTTCACAATCTGTTTTACAATACATTTGCTGCTGTGTTTTATGACGATGCTCTTTGTACATAGTATTGCACAAAGACCCTATTAAGAATTGAGCTTCTTATTCACCATGGTAGATTAAGAACATCTACACATAGTTTGTTTTATTGAGAAGCAAAGTCCAATTTCCTATCCCTTTTATCTAGATTGGTTTTGTGACTTTTTTGATCAATGGAATTTGGAACAACAGATATACTAGAAATTCTCTGGCTAGATCATAAGAAAATTTTTCTAGACTATTGGGACACTCATTCTAGAGAATGTAAAGTGTCAGTATACTGAGGTTGCTATGTTGTGAAAAAGGCCAAGCTAGATAGAGGGGAGATTGAATGGAAAACAGGAGTAAGCCGGAATTTCCCAGTTGTTTTAATCATTATAGTCAAGCTACCAGAATTGTGAGACAAAAAATAAAATCACCTTGAGAATTGTAGTTCTGGAAGAAGCAACATAGAGAAGCCTTGAGGAATCCCTGTAACGTCGGGAACTGAGGCTCCTGGCATATTGTACTCCCTTAGCTCATCCCAACCATCCCAGCATTTGGCTGTTGGAGCAGAAGGCTCAGTCATTGTGTAGATGGAAGTCGTTCCCACTGACACCTGCCCACTTTCCTCACCCACAAAACTGTGAGCAAGGTGAAATGGTTGTAGTTTTACATCACTCATTTTGGAGGGACTTGTACAGCAGTGAATTTTTCCCAGAATAATTTGGTACTTAGAAGCAGGATGCTATTGGAACTAAAACCCAAACATGTGGCATTGACTTTGGGATTGGTGTGTGGAGGCTGGAAGGACCATGAAGACAAGAATACGAGTGCTGGAAGGCCTGCGAGGAGACTGCAGGTTGGGGATTGAAGGACAGTGAGGTAATTGTTACTGAAAGCTGCAGTGTTCGGAAGTTTGGCAATGCTGTCATCTGAAATAAAGGAGACACATAAGCTCTTCTGGACAATCTCGGATTGCCTAAAGAGGTTTTCAGGATTGATGGAGCCAAGTGACTTCTTCTAGGCTAAATATTTAGCAAGCATTTAGCTTAGAAGAGGGATTGCCTATTTTTCAAGTAGAATATAAAGAAATTATAAAGGGGTTAGGGCCCACTAGAACTAGGAAAAAAAGGGTGAAGATAAGAATCTTTTTTTTATCTGCAGGATGTGACTGACAAAGCTCCCTTTCTTCAACCTTCGATTACAATCTCAGTGTGTTTTCCCAAACAACTTCTTTGGATTTTTCCCAAAAGAAACCGATATGGGACAATGTCCTATGACTCTGAAGTGCCAACTGTCCTGCAGCTACACACTGGGAACTTTAAACTGTAGTTCAAAATGAAAAGAACCACAGCCTGTGCTCATGTGGAGGACTGAGAGGATCTTGATGCGTATATGGATCTGATTAAGAGTTACAGGCAACATGATGAGAGTGCCAGCTACTGACTGGTTTTAAAACATCTGTGATAAAGTATGGGGGCAGTGACCTGAGCTAAAAAAAGAAAATCCTCATTTTCAGGAAGAATTTAGGGGAAATATTTACAAGGCATAACTTGCTGGGTTGAAAAATCCAATTGATTCTTATCTCATCATATTGAACTATAAAAAGATTGAGAAAGGAAAAAAAAAAAAAACCTTAGTATCAACTGGGTAAATATAACCTAAAGGCGTCTTAGCTGTGTCTTGATCTTGTGGTTATCAACAGTATTTGTAAATAATTCAGTGCTGTACGCAATACCTGGCAGAGTAGCATGTAAAAAGCTTCATGCATATGAAAGAATATAGTTTGCTATGGAATAAACATATTAAAAACATTTTAAAAGAAAAAAATGAACATAATGATATAGAAACTTTGACATTATGTTTAATTTATATAATTAATTTTATATCAGCATTTTAAAAGAGCACAAATGTTTTGCTCTTAAACCTTTTTCCTTGGGGGCTGGTGCTGGGGCTCAGCGGGTTGAAGTCCTGGCCTGTAGTGCCAGCATCCTAAATGGGTGCAAGTTCATATTCCAGCTGTTGTACTCCTGATCAGCTCCCTGCAAATGTGCCTGAGAAAGCAGTGGAGGATGGCCCAAGACCTTGGTTCCCTGCACTTATATGTGAGACCCAGAAGTAGCTCCTTGCTGCTGGTTTCAGCCTGGCTTAACTATGGCTGTTGAGGGCATTTGGGGACTGAACCGGCAGATGGAAAAAATCTCTGTCTCTCCCTTTCTCTGTAACCCTGCCTTTCAAATAAAATAAATATTTAATAAAAAATTCAAATTAAATAAATCTTTAATTAAAAAACAACCTTTTCCTCAAAATTCAATTTAAGAGATATACATACTTATTTGTGAGCAATATTGGTAAATATTTTAACAAGTACAATCTTCAACCAATATCTATATTATTTCAACTAATATCTTTATTATTTTAACTTTTTGACTTATTGTCATATCCTGAGTATTCGTTTGCCAAGTCTACTTTGAATGTTACTAATGCTTGGAAACCAGTTTCTGAGTGAAAAACATCTCATTGCGGAGGAAGAAAATTTGAGTTATTTGAGTTTTAGTATTTGCTTTAAGACTTTCATAAACACAAAGACTTTCATAAACACAACTTCAAAAATGCTTAGAATTATGCCGATTCAAGCACATCAATGTCAGAAAAGACTAATCAATCTGCTGCTTATGTAATAGACTCTAACAGCAAAGTTCCAATTAGCATTTAAATAGAACAATGAAATAAATGTGTCAGTCAAAATCCTACTATGATAAGGTCAAGGTGGAGAATGCTAAATTTCAACTGATATTTTGAAAGCCAAGATAAGCACAGAAAATTCATTTTTCATAATTTGTCTTAAGGTTTTAGAATTTTATGATAGTGAATGAAAAATAAATTATAAAATTCAGAGTTTTTCAGATTAATATTAAAAATCATCAATGAGAACATATTTCACTACTTTTCATTGTTTTTTAACTATACAGTCAACTTCCAATATTAGAAGGAACCATGTTGTTACTTTCAACTGAAGTTATTCACAAATGCATTTAGAATAAAATATACTTGACTTTTCTAAGTTGTGCCACTTTGGATTTATAGCAATAGCAGTGACCATGTCTGTGCATGTTTGGTCCAAAATTTCAGAATGATGGAATTTGTTTCATTCATTGTATGTGAATTTTGGGGATACTAGTTTTACAAAATAAGCTTTCACTCATAGAAAATGACATTTTTTTCATCCTATAAGCTTATTATTGATTTTGGGAGAAATTTTTATTTAATTTTACAGGAATCTTTTATCATTTATTAAGATAGTAAATATAAAAATGTTTTAGCCATAGGGGAAAATTCTGATTCAAAATTTTATTCCATTTCAGAACTCCTGCTGCATTGAGAGTTTTCTGATCCTAATAGCAACATGATACTTTGAAATATCCATTATGAATTGAGAAGGTTTGCAAAATTTAAGATAGAGAATTAATTTTGAGGCTATCAGTGTCTCCTTCTGGAAGAATAGTCAATCTTAACTAAAAAAAAGTCTAAGGAATTTTATGTTATTAGATGGTATATCTGAAAAAATCATTTGACTTTAGAACTAGATAGAAATATTAGGAATCATCTCCTTTGAGAATGAAGACACAGACCAGACAGGTGTTAAGACTCATCCAGGGTCATACAGTTAACTAGGGATACAGTTGGGTCCTACACTAGAAACATCAGTCCCGCTGTCTGGTGATCTCTTACTATACTTATATAATGTGTCACCCAGAAATGAACCTTGATGTTGTATAATTTCCAGAAATAAATTCTGCAGCATCTATTTAAATGAAAAGTTTTAAATATTTGTTACTGCAAACAACATTTAGAAACCTATTCCAAAGAAAGGAAATTGTTGATATACCAGTACAAGAATACAGATGTTTAAAGATTTTTTTTATAACATTGCTCATTTATCTCTCAAAATAGAAACCAGTGCAGTTGTTAATAGGGGAATGTTTAGATAAGCTGAGTTGTAGTCATACCTTGGGATATGGTGTATCCACTGAAAATAACAAATTATAATTATACTTCTGACAGGGAGGAATTTTCAGGGTTATTATTGAGAGTAAGGAGATGCAGAAAGGTCTGAAAATTTTATTCCATTTTGTAAAGCAATGATAAGAACATGCCTATACAGGAAGAAACCTGCCTAGGATTGCAAGAGAGTAGAGACAAATACAAGATATATATTAAGATACTGAAATGCTGAACAAAATGGGGTAGGTGCAGTTATGACTGGATAGAACTAGGGGGAAAGGAGGCATTCTTTATGATTTTCAAAGTGATCTTAAGCTTTAATTTTTGTTTAAATTTTACAAGTATATTTTAAGGTAATATAAAGAGAAAAGATGTCAAGTATTTCATAGATATAATTATAAGAACATAGGAATAAAGCTCTCTTTCCCTATTCCTTCCTTCCTTTCATTTTCTTTTAATTTTTGTGATAGCAAACTTAAAATTTACTTTGTAATCACAGGTTTAATATTCAACTAAATAATAATGTTAAGTAAAAAGAAGAAAGACCACTTTTCCACAGTAACATAGACAAGGGCTATCAATAACAATCAAATCATAAGATGTCAGTTTCACTCAAATATTTGCTCCTTTTTTGATACTGTAAATATTTGCTGCCAAAAAATTAAAAGAAAGTATATGGTATTTGTCTTTTTAGGTGTAGTTTATTTTACCGAGCATAATGGTTTCATGGTGCATCCATTTGTTGGACAAGTCAGGATTCCATTATTATTTTTTTTTTTTTGACAGGCAGAGTTAGTGAGAGAGAGAGACAGAGAGAAACGTCTTCCTTCCGTTGGTTCACCCCCCAAATGGCCACTACAGCCAGCGCGGTGCTGATGCGAAGCCAGGAGCCAGGTGCTTCTCCTGGTCTCCCATGCGGGTGCAGGGCCCAAGCACTTGGGCCATCCTCCACTGCCTTCCTGGGCCACAACAGAGAGTTGGACTGGAAGAGGAGCAACCGGGACAGAACCTGGAGTACTGGTGCTGCAGGCGGAGGCTTAGCCTAGTGAGATGAGGCTCTGGCCAGGATTTCATTATTTTGAAATTAATTCTTTCAACCCATGAACATGGAATATTTTTTTTCCATTTTTTGTGTCTTCTACTTCTTTCCTTAATGTTTCATAATTTGCATTTTAGAGATGTTTCACATCCTTGGTTAAATTTATCCCAAAATATCTAATTTTTGTAGCCATTGTGAATGGTACTGATCTTACAAGTTCTTTCTCAGCCATGGCATGTTTGTGTATAAAAAATGCTATTTTGGCCGGCGCCGCAGCTGAATAGGCTAATCCTCCACCTGCAGTGCCAGCATACCGGGTTCTAGTCCCGGTCGGGGTGCCAGATTCTGTCCCGGTTGCTCCTCTTCCAGTCCAGCTCTCTGCTGTGGCCCGGGAGTGCAGTGGAGGATAGCCAAGTCCTTGGGCCCTGCACCTGCATGGGAGACCAGGAGGAAACACCTGGCTCCTGGCTTCAGATCAGCTTGGTGCACCAGCTGCAGCACGCCGGCCTCAGCAACCATTGGGGGGGTGAACCAACGGCAAAGGAAGACCTTTCTCTCTGTCTCTCTCTCTCTCTCACTGTCCACTCTGCCTGTCAAAAAAAATGCTATTTTGTGTGTTGATTTTATATGCTGCAACTTTTCCAAACTCTCTTATGAGTTCTAAAACTATTCTAGTGGAGTGTTTTGGTTCCCTTTTATACAGGATCATGTCATCTGCAAACAGGGATAATTTGACTTCCTCCTTTCACATTTGTATTCCTTTGATCTCCAATGTCTCTGGTTAAAAATCCAAAATATATTGAAAAGTAATGGTGAGGGTGGGCATCCCTGTCTGGTTCTGAATCTTAGTGGAAGTGCTCAGCTTTTCCCCATTCAGTATGATGCTGCCTGTTGGCTTGTGAAATATTGCCTTGATTGTGTTAACAAATGTTCCTTCTATACCCAATTTGCTTAGAATTTTTAACATGAAAAAAATTTTTATTTATTAAATACTTTCTCTGCATCTCTATTGGGATTATCATATGGTTTTTATTATTCAATTTGTTAATGTGATGTATCACATTTATTGATTTGCATATGTTGAACCACCTCTGCATACTAGGGATAAATCTCACTTGCTTTGGGTAGATAATCTTTTTAATATTTGCTAGATTTGATTTGGTAGTATTTTGTTGAGAACTTTTGCATCTATATTCATCAGGGATATTGATCTATAGTTCTCTTTCTTTGCTGTATCTTTTTCTGTTAGGGAATTAAGGTGATGTTGGCTTCACAGAAGGAATTTGGGAGAATTCCCTCCATTTTGATTGTTTTGCGTTGTTTGAGAAGAATTGGAATTAGTTCTTCTTTAAATGTCTGGTAGAATTTAGCAGTGAATCCATCCAGTCTTGGGCTCTGTTGGCAGGGTCTTTATTACTGACTCAATCTCCATCTTGGTTATTGATCTGTTGAAATTGTCTATGTCTTTGTGCCTCAGATTTGGTATTGTATATTCCAGAAGGGTATCCACTTTTAGATTTTCCAATTTGTTGGTATATAATTGTTTGTAGTAATTCTCGATGATTCTTTTTATTTCTCTGGCATCAGTTATAATGTTCTCTTTTCATCTTTGATTTTATTAACTTAGATCTCCCCCCCCCTTTTTTTGATTGGTTGGGCAAATTGTATATCAATTTTTTCCCCAGAAAACCAGCTCTTCATTTCTTTGATCTTTTTATGTTTTTTATTGCAATTTTTATTTCTTACCTAATTATTATTTCTTTCTTCCTACTAATTTTGTTATCTTTTTGTTGTTTCTCTATGTCCTTGAGATGCATTGTTTATTTTCAAATATCCTGATGTGGGCACTGATTACAAAACATTTTCCTATTTTTTTAAAAGATTTTATTTATTTATTTGAGAGGTAGAGCTGCAGACAGAGAGAGGGAAAGACAGAGAGAAAGGTCTTCCTTATGTTGGTTCACTCCCCAAATGGCTGCAACGGCCAGAGCTCTGCTGATCTGAAGTCAGGAACCAGGTACCTCCTCCTGGTCTCCCACACAGGTGCAGGGGCCCAAGCACTTGGCCCATCCTCTCCTGTTTCCCAGGCCACAGCAGAGATGGATTGGAAGAGGAACAGCCGGGACTAGAACTGGCACCCATATGGGATGCAGGCACCACAGGCAGAGGATTTACCTACTGTGCCACAGTGCCGACCCCACACTTTACTATTAACAGAGCTTTTGTTTTATCCCAAAAGTTTTGATATGTTGTGTTGTTGTCTTAATTTATTTCTAGGAATTTCTTGATTTCCCTTTGATCTCTTCCGTGACTCACTGTTCATTCAGGAATGTAGTGTTCAGTCTCCATGTGTTTGTATATTTTCTAGTCTCATGTTGTTAATTTCTAGCTTAATTCTATTGTCAAAAGAGATGCATGGTATGATTTCAGAGTTTTTTAATCCATTGAGATTTGTTTTTTGGGCTAGCACATGGTCTATCCTAAGAAAGTTCCATACACTGAAGAAAATAATGTGTATTCTGTAGCTGTGGGATGAAATGTTCTGGAGATATCAGTTAGATCCCTTTTTTCAATAGTGTATTTTAGCTTTGTTTTTCTTGTTTTTTGTGTAGTTGATCTGTCCATTGATGAAAGTAGGGTATGAAGTCCCCATTATTATTGTTTTGGAACATATATCTCCCTTTAAATACACTAGCGGTTGTTTTAATAGGTACTCATGCATTGGCTGCATATACATTTACTGGAGTCACATCTTCCTGTTGAATTGATCCCTTAACCATTACATAATGATTTATTTGTCTCTTCTAATGTGTTTTTTTTCCCCCTTAAAGGCTATTTTGTCTGATGTGAAGATAGCTACTCCTGCTCAGTTTTTTTATTTCCATTAGCATGGAATATCTTTCTCCATCCTTTCACTTTCAATCCATGTGTATTTTTGATTGTTTGGTTTCTTTTGTTTTTTTGTTTTGAAAGATTTATTTATTTATTTGAAAGGCAGAGTTACAGTGAGGCAGAGGCAGAGGCAGAGAGAGAGGTCTTCCATCTGCTACTTTACTCAAGTGACTGTAATGGCCAGAGATGGCCTGATACAAAGCTAGGAGCCAGGAGCTTATTCTGGAACTCCCACTAGGTTCTGGGGGCCCAAACACTTAGGCCATCTTCTACTGCTTTCCCAGGCCAAGCAGAGAGCTGGATCAGAAGTGGAGCAGCTGGGTTTTGAAGGAGCACTCATATGGGATGCGGCACTGTAGGCAGCAGCTTTACCTGCTGTGCTACAGCACCAGCCCCTTTGTGTATCTTTGTTGATTAGGTGTGTTTCTTGTAGGTAGCATACAAATGAGTCTTGTTTTTTAATCCATTTTTAGCCAGTCTGTGTCATTTAATTGGTGAAATTTAATCCATTTACTTTCAGAGAGATTGATAAGTAGTGATTTGGCCCTTATATTTTTCTGTAAATATTCCTATTGTTTGTTTTGTATCTCCTTTATACTTTTATTAGAAGGATTTCTGCCTTCACGTTCTTTCATGATGCTGATTATCTTTCTGTGTTTCTATGTGTAACACATCCTTAAGGATCATTTGTAACACTGGCCAGGTAGTGACAAATTCTTAAAATTTTTGGTTGTTGTGGGAGGCCTTTATTTCACCTCCATTTATGAATGACAACTTCACTGGGTATAGTATTCTGGGGTGATAGGGTTTCATTTTTTAAAAAAAATTTATTTGTTTGAAAGGCAGAGTTATATATATAGAGAGAGTGAGACACTGAAAGAAAGAGATCTTCTGTCCGTTGGTTTACTCCCCAAATGGCCACAAAGATCACAGTTGGGCCAGTCTGAAGCCAAAAGCCAGAAGCTTCTTCTGGGTCTCTCATGTCGCTGCCAGGGCCCAAGCACTTCATTCCTTTTCCACTGCTTTCTCTGGCACATTAACAGGGAGCTGGATGGGAAGTGGAGCAGCCAGGACATGAACTGCCACCCATATTGGATGTCAGTGCTGCAGGCACTGGCTTTTACCTGCTGCACCACAATGCCAGGCGGGCAGTTTTTTTCCTCTAGGACTTGTATGTAATCTGTCCATTTTCCACCAGCCTGTAGAGTTTCTGATGAGAAAACTGCTGTCGATCTCTGTGGACATCCTTTAAAGTTAATTGGGCATTTCTTTCTTGCACATTTTAGGATCTTTCCTTTATGTTTTAATTTTGAAAGTTTGTAATGTCTAGTGTTGAAGATATTTTTTCTTTCTTTCTTTCTTTTTTTTTTTGACAGGCAGAGTGGACAGTGAGAGACAGAGAGAAAGGTCTTCCTTTTGCCATTGGTTCACCCTCCAATGGCCGCCACGGTAGCGCGCTGCGGCCGGTGCACTGCGCTGATCCGATGGCAGGAGCCAGGTGCTTCTCCTGGTCTCCCATGGGGTGCAGGGCCCAAGCACTTGGGCCATCCTCCACTGCACTCCCTGGCCACAGCAGAGAGCTGGCCTGGAAGAGGGGCAACCGGGACAGGATGGGTGCCCTGACCGGGACTAGAACCCGGTGTGCCGGCGCCACAAGGCGGAGGATTAGCCTAGTGAGCCGCGGCGCCGGCAGAAGATATTTTCTAATCACGTCTGTTTGTGGTTCTGTACACTTCCTGAACTTCGATGCCTATATCTTTCTCCAAATTAGGGAAATTTTCTGCTTTTATTTCTGCTGAATAAGTTTTCTAAGCCATTATGTTTTTCCATTCCTTTAGGGATTCTTCTTCTTCTTCTTTTTCTTCTTTTTTATTTTTTGGACAGGCAGAGTTACACAGTGAGAGAGACAGAGAGAGAAGTCTTCCTTTGGTTCACCCCCCAGTGGCCACTGTGGCCGGCGCGCTGCGCTGATCCGAAGCCAGGAGCCAGGTGCTTCTCCTGGTCTCCCATGTGGGTGCAGGGCCCAAGTACTTGGGCCATCCTCCACTGCACTCCCAGGCCACAGCAGAGAGCTGGCCTGGAAGAGGAGCAACTGGACAGAATCCGGCGCCCCCACCAGCACTAAAACCCAAGATGGCGGGGCCATAGGCGGAGGATTAGCCTAATGAACTGCGATGCTGGCCTCCTTTAGGGATTCTTAAGACACATATATTTGGTCATTTTATGACATCCCATAGATTCCGGACACTGTTTTTTTATTTTTATTTTTTCTTTTTTGTTGTAGCACAGATATTTCCAAATATTTGTCTTCTAGCTTGGATATACTTTCTTCTGCCACACCAAGTCTGTTTTTAAGGCTTATCACTGTTTTATTTGACATACTGAATACTTTAATTCTAATATTTCAGTTTTATTTTTCATTAATATCTCCACTCCCTATAGAATTTTTTCATGCACATGTTTCCTTAATTCAAGTAATTGCTTCTCTGTGTTTTGAGTAATCTTTCAATCATTCTTTTGCTTTCCTCTTCAGACATTTTGTCAGTCTCCTTGTCTTCACAGTATAATATTTACGTATTTTCATTGTTCTTTTGGGGAGTCATATTGTCTTCCTTGTTATAATTCTACATTTATTTTTACTCTTCTGGATAAACCCTCCTTGGAGTCTTCTCAAGATTTTGTTCTTGGAAATGTGCTGGTGTGACTTAATGGAATGTCCGTACCATCAGTGGATATCCAGAGGTGTGTGGTGTGTGGGGCCTGGAAGCTGGCCAGCATTGTTGGGTGGAGTAAGGGTCCAGAGTGACACCCAAATTGGGCATGGAAGATCTCCTGTACCACCAGTAGGGGGAGGGGATGCTTATGCTGACTGGCATGCTCGCCCTGTGCCAAGGTGAATCAACTGCCTATGTGAGCTCACGGTGCCTACACATCCCACCCACTCAGATGCACGAATCCACGAAGGATCCATGCACGCAGTAGTGTGAATGTGGAGCCCTGTGCAGTGTCCTTTCCCAGTACGAAAGGAGTTCTGAGCTCCTGGAGTCCAACCAGGTGATTGTTGAAGCCCCCAGCCACACCCCACACCCTCTCTGCTTCCTGGCCTATGTCACAGAATTGCCACACTCTGACTTGTGAGCCCCCTCCCCCTCATCCATGGAGTAAGCTTCCCCATCCCCAGAGTCAGTCACCTGCCCAGCAGAGGTCACTTAGTCCTCTGCATTGGCAAGCTGATTCTGGCACTTTGGTTGTGGGGAGGGGAGGGAAGAAACATACCCTCCCTTTATGGAGCTAAGTAGGTGCCCTGCCCCTGCCAGCTCTCCAGACCAGACTCAAAGTCAGTGGGGACTGCAGAGTTTTCCCTCAAATTCCACCAGTATCATGTGGGCTACAGCAGAGACATCATTTTCTTAAAAGCAGAATGCATGTGGCAGTGGGTGCAGGTTGATGTAGCACAGAAGGTTTAACTGCTGCTTCGGACACCTGCATCCCATGTTTGAATGCCTGGTTTCGGGGCCTGCCTCCACTTCTTATCCAGCTTCCTGCTTCAGTGCCTGTGAGGCAGATGGTAGCACATGTACTTTGGCCCCTACTACCCCAGTGGGAGAGCCCTTGGCTCCCGGCTTTGGCCTGGCCTAGTGAACCAGCAAATAAAAGATCTCTTTCTCTCTCTCCCTCCTCCCTCTGTCTTTCAAATAATTAAACTTATTAAAACCGCAGCATGTATGACATGTTCTCACCTGTATAAATTTGTGTCTACATATGCTTGAAGAGATGCATGAAAACATGGTTATAAGAATTAATGATGAATATTTGAAGGTAGTGTGAGTCCAAGTGATTTTTATTTCCTTCTTTCTAGTTTTCAAATGTTCAAATGATCTACAACAAGCTTGAGTTCCTTATATATTTATAAAAGAATCTACCCACTTTAGGGTGAAAAAATGAAAAATATAGTTGATTCAGTGCTGAAAGAAATGGTTACCATGAAAAAACTGCAAGCTAAATGTTTATCTTCAATTGCAGATATGATAAACCAGTCAGCTTGTGTGGCAAAAACGATTCTTTCTTACTAACTAGCTTTTCCTAAACTGTGTTCAAGTAGAGATTGCCTTCTGTTTACAACAGCAGGTGGCAATTTAGAACTTAGTCTTTCTATCTGCCTATATGTCTTATGATCTTCCCGAGGCATTTTTTTAAAGAGTCTTCATATTTCCATTTGCTGAGTACCACATGAAGGAAAATGTTTTAAAATATATGTTTAACAGATTTATTTCTCCATGAGAGTCAGTGTTACAGAGAGAGAGGGAGAAACAGAGAAAGAAGAGAGAGCTTTTCTTCGCTGGTTTACTCCCTGGTTGGTCACAATAGCCAGCACTACCAATACCAGGAACCAGGAGTTGCCTCTGGGACTCCCACATGGGTGGCAGTGGTCCAAGCACTTGGGCCATCTTCTGTTTTCCCCAGCCATGTAGCAGGGAGCTGGATTGAAAGTGAAGCAGCTGGCACTCAAACTCGCACCCATCCGAGATGCCGGCATTAAAGATAGAAACTTTACAGTTTTGTCACAGTGCCAACCCCTAGGAAAATGGCTTGTATTAACAGTCTGTAGCTTAGTTTTGTGGACTTGACTTTGTTCTTTGTATATTCTTGAAATTCTCTGTGTAATGGTCCTATTTAGTCACTCTTAAGGAAGCTATTGCAATGTTCTGTTGCTCTTAAGTGCTCTCTTTATCTGTCCAATCCTACAGTGTTTGGGTGCTTGCAACTGTACTCTACAGTCTTTAAGCATTTTGTCTTGCTTTTAATATAAAGAACTACTGGTGAGTGGCATTGATAATAAAATAAATAGAAACTTAGGGAGCTATCTGAGACCTCCATAGCTAGTCAAGAACTTCTAGACATATGTAAGCGCCATTTTATAACTGCTTTGTAGATCTTCAGGTTTGACTGGAGTTTCATGTTCCTAGGATGCCTCAGGCTGACTAGAGACTTAGCATTCATTTAGAATTCTATTTATAGTTCCATTAGAAAATTACACCTTTGAACTATTGTTTTTGTTGGTAAATATACACTTATTTTACCTTTGAACTTATGTCATTTGGAACCTGACATTCAGATTTCCTTGATAAAAGTGAATTCTGTGTCATTTTGACAGGGGTAATATTAATCTTTCAAGAAATGTTTTTCAACTATTGATCAGGTTTAAATGGAAGAGAAAGATTTCCTATATATATATATGTTGTTATTTTTATTAATTATTTTATTACTATTCTCATACTATTCTTCTTGTTTTGTATTTTAGTAGTTTTTAACACTTTATTTTGAAACCTTTTAAAAGCTAACAGATTTTGTCCTATTACAGTTTTTCTACTTATGTTGCCACATGGAACTTGTTAGAAAATTTTAATAAAAGATGAATACTTCATTTAAAAACATACTTAGTTTTTTTTTTTTTTAATTTTGAGGGAAGTCAAGCACATTGTACAGTGTGTTAACTCCTTAGAAATATTCAGTTATGGCCGGCGCCGCGACTCACTAGGCTAATGCTCCGCCTTGCGACGCCGGCACACCGGGTTCTAGTCCCGGTCGGGGCACCGATTCTGTCCTGGTTGCCCCTCTTCCAGGCCAGCTCTCTGCTGTCGCCCGGGAATGCAGTGGAGGATGGCCCAAGTGCTTGGGCCCTGCACCCCATGGGAGACCAGGAGAAGTACCTGGCTCCTGCCATTGGATCAGCGCGGTGCACCGGCCACAGCGCGCCAGCCGCGGCGGCCATTGGAGGGTGAACCAATGGCAAAGGAAGACCTTTCTCTCTGTCTCTGTCTCTTTCCCTGTCCACTCTGCCTGTCAAAAAAAAAAAAAAAAAGAAAAAAGTATTCAGTTATATTTAATTACAATTATCTGGGCTGCATGTGAAATTTCTGTGCAGACTAATATACCATCTGTATAAGAATTATCTTAGTATATTTTTTCAAGTCCTTTTGATTTCATGTTTTGAGATTATAATCATGAATTCCTAAAGCTCTTTGAAAGAATTCATGGAATTCTTTGGTGTTACAACTAAAAATCTTCCTCTCAGAAGAATAGTTTTCTGCCATTGTGTTCACCAATGGAAACTTTGTCTTTGAGTCCAACACATTCAACTAAACTCCCTCAAGTGAACCATGCTCCTTGTAAAGTTTGTCAAGTCTTAAATGCATTAATCTATACACATTATTCATCTTTGTTTTTACCTTCAAATGTTTTTTGAAAACTCCTATAATATTTTTGATTTTGCAGAGGATTAGCCTAGTGAGCTGCGGTGCTGGCCAAAAATTATTTTTAAAGAATCATTTTTCCCCACCTACATGATACTTCCTTCATGAAGATGCTTAAAGATTATTTTGGCATGAAAGGGTTTTGAAATATATACATACTTTTTTCATAATATGCATTTTCTATGAAAGTTTTGAGATCTTTTATAAGTGTGGATTTCAAATGTTTTGTGCCAAAACAAGCTCATCTTTTAATTCTTTTTTTCAGTTAAAGCATTCTAAATTATTTTATCTATTTTTTCAAAGTATTAAATCATTTTGCTTTTATGATTAATGTAAGGTTATAACAAGAAACAGTTGATTTTCAGGTAATTTAAAAATTTTCAATCAGATTATTTTCCCTTATGGCTAGTTGGTTGAATAACCTTTACTAATGAGATTAGTTTACTTCAATTAAACATTACTTCTAAGAACAAGTTTTTTGCTAATGACATACCTGATTAATAATTCAAATTTCTCCTATAGAGTTCATTTATCTTATCAGTACAATGTCTCCAATATATAAACCTGTCATATCAATTGTCTGTCTGTTAAATTAGTCTAAAATGAGAGAAACTGTGGGTTATTTAACTATCCTATCCCTGACCTGGTTAGTATATACATTACAGGAAATCATTAAGATTTATAAAAGGAATGAATTCATTGAAGATTTCCTGATATTTGCATAGTCCCATTTTTGGTAGAGTAGTTTAGCAGACAAGTAAGAAAATATGTGCCTATACATAAGAATATGATAATTAAATAAATATTTTATTCAATATAAAATACCTTCTTTAACAAATGTATCTGCCAAACACAATGGCAGGTTCTGGCAGTGGTGAACAAGATAGATGCAATGCCTGTCTTCAAAGATTGCACAGTTCAGTAAAAGAATAAATACGGAAGGAAGCAGAATTTCCGATCATAATTCTTGTTTCCCTTAACTGGATTGTATTCTTAGTATTCTTAGAACTGTCTTTAGAACCCTTCTGGGAAAAAAGATCTCACCGTGTGCAGAGAATTATCTTAATGAATCTGAATACTGACTCTTGACATTGTAATTGTTAATTTCTATGAAAGCTTCAAGCAACACATAAATTTATATAAAATATACTCATGGTAAACAGCATATGATTTATCCTTGTTCTTAATTTGGAAAAATCTGGCAGCTTTATTTTTGCTCAATATATGTAACTTGCCATATGTAAAGCAAACAAAAATTATGGCCCTTCAGTTAACTTTTATAGGTGATGAGAGAAGCCATCTTGAAAGCAGAATTGCTATAGTAACATATGGAATTAAATTTGCTTTAACAGTAATATCATCATTTTTTATTAGAGTTTAGTAGAGAAAACCTCAGAATCTCCCTTATATTCATCATCCACAGTCTCCATTTGAAATGCTTTTTTTGTCTTCTGCTTCTGCTATGAAACTCCTTAGTCCCTTTGAAGAATAGACTGAGGTCTTGTTTGGCTTAGGAAGCTGCCCTGCTTCATGGTGGTTGATGTGTAACTGATCTTGAAAATACTTCTCCTGTTGCCTTTTGTCATTCATATGTCTGTTCCTCTGTAAGACTCTGTGCTTCTTAAAGGGATCTTCACTGGATTCATGTACTTCCCATAGCATGTTTGTTATTATATACTCCTCAATTCCTGGACCTGTGCCTCAAGTATAGGTGCTCAAGTAATCTTTCTAGAACTGAGACAAAATCAGAACTCATATGTTGTACCCTGGTAAATAAGCTAATGAACTATCACTTATTCATGAAAAATAATGGTGTCATGATTTCCAAATTCTTTCTTCTGACCTTTCCCATTTACCTTATTTATGGAATATCATATGAAGAAAAGAATTGAATGATAGTCCAATAGTTATTTCTGAAACATTCTTTTCCTACTCTTCTGATACAGAAAGCATCTTTGAGATGCTGCCTACTGAGGTATTAATTCTAGAGTCCTGAAGTTCACTTTTATATTGTAATATGATGAAAATAGTCCATGAAAGAAACTGGGAGATTCTGAAAAACCTACAAGCTCAATACATCATAACACTAGGCATCCCTTAGAATTTAATACAAAACAGATGCAGAAAGAGATATTGTAAAAAAAGGTAGAATTTTAAAGATGTCTTAGAAATAATGGTCTCTCAAAAACTCAACTCTTTGAAAATCACCTTGAGAAACAATACAGGAATCAATCTACAACACAATGCTTACATATCAGCAGTACTTCAAAATGCAAAATTGAGCCACTTTTGCTTATAAAAATCCTAAACTTTGTGTTGTATTAGATAATAGAGACGGTCTTTTATTTGTCAAGGCTTTCAAAAACTAAAGGAAAATCTTCTATTATATATTATTCCTACAAGGTAAAAATTCTAGTATTAAGCCTTTTTTATATTATGCATTTCATCTCAGTGCTGGTTAAATTATATCCCTGTGACACACAGTTGAAGGGCATTCTCTTTAAAATAACACAAAGCCTATAAAACCTCACAGCATTGCTGCAACATAATTAACTGGAATCCATTATATCTTTCTCTTTCATTAAGAAGTCCCGTGGTTATTTCCAGAGAAAACATATACTTTTAGCATGATATTAAAAGTATTTAAATTTTAATATGAAGTAAATGAATAAAAATGTTTATCACTGGCACCCACTATAATTATTGCACAAGTTTGAAACTTTCCTCATTAAACTAAAAACATTAAATATTTAGCTACATGGTCACTATTTGTTTCTTGTTGATCTATTAGTCTATGTTTTCTTTCATACCCTCTAACCCTTACCATGACTGAGTCCATTAGTTAATCAGACATATTCATTTAGTCTTTAATCTGTATCAGATGCTGTGTTTAGTTCTAAACACAAACATGCTCCTAATTTCTGGCCATGTAAAGACTAGAATGGGGATTAAGGAAATATTTATAGCAGTGCTTGCTACTTCCTGTAGTGGAGGAATGTGTAAGGTGTAATCGAAGTGCTGGGGAATAGGTTCAAGGGAAGGGATGAGTATTCTTGGCAGCAGATCTGTACATGATAATAAACCTCCCAAGAGGTATGCTCTTTTGTAAAATAAAGTACAAGGGAAAAAGCAAGGTAAGGGAGTTTGATAAGTAAACTGCTGTTATACCAGAATGGGAAGTTTGTATGTGTTTGTGTGTATGTGTTGTGTGTACAGTGATGCCATTATTTGAGATGGGAAGGTATATTATGATAAAAATTGATCTGTTGTAAACCCAAAGAAGATTGTGATCGCAGTATACAGGGTGCTGAGAAGACAGCACTGGAAATAAATGCTGAGAGAAGGACTTTGACTTCAGTAATGGAGAAGAGGTAAAAATAGCAGATTCAAGACAGATAATTCAAAGGATTTGGATATTTACTGGATATGAGCATGAGGACAAGAGAAGAATCTGGAACTCTTCCAGCTACCTAACTTAAAAACTAGATTGTGGTGTCCAAAACTCACATAAACTGACGATATCATAAATACATATTCAGTATAGCAGATGTGTCTTTGAATGTCTCAAATGTGGAAATTGAGCATTTTCTTCACAAGAATGTTTCATCTTTGTATTCTATGTTCTTTGCCCAATTTCAGCTGTGAAAACAGTGTGCCATATTGCATCTCATATCTATCTTGAGAAAAATCTTCAAAATACTATAAAGAGAAGCTGAAAAAATGGGTTAGCATACTCTAAAATGGAACAATTATAGCAGCCAGAAGAGTGAGCTCTAATTAATGAGAAAACACACCCACAGAACATCTGAAGAAAAAAGTGTAGTAAGGTATTTTAAGATGTTTTTCAGTGCATTCCTGGTGACATTTGTGGAAAGATTTTAAACAATTTGATAATTACATCTTAGCAAACGTATGATTATAGTGTTTTAATAGTGAAAAAGTGAGTAAGATAAAGCAGTCTTCAAATAGATTAATAATTTTTTGAAGACAGAGTGAATCAGTAATAAAGATGCTCCAAACAAAAGAACGCCCAGGACCAGAAGGCTTCACTGCTGAATTCTACTAGGCTTCTAAGAAGAACTAATCCTAATTCTTCTTAAGAATTAATTAATCCTAATTCTTCAAACAACTAAAAAGGAGGGAATTCTTCCAACTCCTTCTATAATGCCAGCATCACCCTAATTACAAAACCAGAAAAAGGTACAAGAAAGAAAGATAACTATAGACCAATATCTCTGATGAACATAGATGCAAAAATCCTCAACAAAATACTAGCTTACTGATTCCAACAATACATCAGATAGATTATTCGAACCAAGTGGGATTTATTCATGATATGCAGGGATGATTCAACATATATGAATCAATAAATGTGATATATCACATTAACAAATTGATGATTCAAAACTATATAAGTTCTCAATAGATGCAGAAAAAGTTTTTGATAAATTATAACGATTTCATGATAAAATTCTTAAGCAAATTGAGTGTAGAAGGAACATTCCTCAGCACAAAGCAATTTAGGACAAACCTGCTGCCAGCAACTTATTGAACGGGAATAAGATAGAAACGTTTCCACTAAAATCTGGAAACACAAAGATGTCCACTGTCACCACTGCTATTCAATATGGTCCTGGAAGTTTTGGCCAGAGACATTGGGCAAGAAAAATAAACCAAAGAGATACAAATTGGAAAGGAGGAAGTCAAATTATTCCTGTTTGAAGATGACATGATTCTGTATATAAGGGAACCAAAAGACTCTATTAAGAAACTATTGGAACTCATGAAAGAGTTTGGTAAAGTGGCAGGATATAAAAATAACACACAAAAATCAATAGCCTTTGTCTACACAGACAATGCCATGTCTGAGAAGGAACTTCTAAGATCAATCCTATTCACGATAGATACAGAAAAAAATTAAATACCTTAGAACAAATTTAACCAAGGAAGTGAAAAATTTCTATTTTGAAAATTATAAAATACTAAAGAAATAGAAGAGGACACAAAAAATGGGATAATCTTTTTTTAAAAGACTTGTTTATTCATTTGACAGAGTTACACCGAGAGAGGGGAGGCAGAGAGAGAGAGTGAGCGAGTGAGGGAGAGGGAGAGGGAGGGAGAGAGAGGTGTCTTCTATCCAGTGGTTCACTCCCCAATTGGCTGCAACGGCTGGAGCTGTGCTAATCCAAAGCCAGGAGCCAGGAGATTCTTTTGGATCTGCCATGTGGGTGCAGGGACCCAAGGGCTTGGGCCATCTTCTACTGCTTTCCAAGGCCATAGCAGAGAGCTGGATTGAAATAGTGCAGCTGGGACATGAACTGGCACCCATATGGGACACTGGCAATACAGGTGGCAGCTTCACTCTCTAATCCACAGCACCAGCCCCCAAAAATCTTGCATGTTTTTGGATTGGAAGAAATGATATCATCAAAATGTCCATACTAGAGATATAGTAAGTGAAGACTCCACCTACAGCGCCGGCATCCCATATGAGTGTAGGTTCATGTCCCAGCTGCTCTTCTTCCTATTCAGCTCTCTGCTAATGGTTTGGGAGAGCAGCAAAAGATGGCCTGAGTGGTTGGGCCCCTGCACCCCCATTGGAGACCTAGAGGAAGCTTCTGGCTCCTGGCTTCAGATTGGCCCGGCTTTGACTGTTGCAGGCATTTGGGAAGTGAACCAGTGGATGGAAGACCTCATTCTTTGTTTTTCCCCCTCTCTATCTGTAACTCTGCCTCTCAAATAAATAAATAAATCTTAAAGTCCATACTTCCAAAAGCAATTTACAGAATCAAATGTGATTCCAATCAAAACACCAAGGACATTCTTCTCAGGTCTAGAAAAATTGATGCTAAATTTCATATGGAAACTCAAGAGATTCCAAATAGCTAAAGCAATCTTAAAAAATAAACACCAATCTGAGGCATCATAATACCAGATATAAGCTGTACTATGGGGTAGTTATAATCAAAACACCTGGTTCTAGCAAAAAAAAACATACAAGTAGAACAATGGAATACAATAGAAACTCCAGAAATCAATCCACACATCTACAACCAGCTACTCATTGACAAAGGAAATAAAATCAATCCCTGGAGCATGGACAGTCTCTTCAACAAATGATGATAGGAAAATTGGCTCTCCCCATGCAAAAGTATAAAACAAGACCCCTACTTTACACCTTATGCAAAATCCACTCAAAAATGGATCAAGCATCTAAATCTATGACTTGGAACCATCAAATTACTATAGGAGAACAATAGGGAAACTCTGAAAGACACTGCCATAGTGAAAAACTTCTTGGAGAAGATTCCAGAAGCACAGGCAATCAAAGCCAAAATAGACAAGTAGGATTATTATCAAGGTGAGAAGCTTCTGTACTGGAAAAGAAACATTCAGCAAAGTAAAGAGACAACTGACAGAATGGGAGAAAATATTTACTAACTATGCAACTGATAAAGGATTAGTATCCAGAATCTAAAGAGCTCAAGAAACTCATCAATAACAAAACAACTAACCCAGTTAATAAATGGGCAAAGGACTTGAATGGGTACTTTTCAAAAGAGGAAATTCAAATGGCCAATAGACACATGAGAAAATGGCCAGGATCTCTAGCCATCAGGGAAATGCAAATCAAAACCACAATGAGGTTTCACCTCACCCTGCTTAGAATGGTTCTCATGTAGAAATCAAAAAACAATAAATGATGGTGAGGACATGGGGAGAAAGGTACCCTAATCCGCTGTGGATGAGAATGTAAACTTGTACAGCCATTGTAGAAAACAGTATGGAGATAACTCAGCTCAAAATAGATGTAGCATATGACCAAGCCATCCCACTCCTGGGAATTTACCCAGAGGAAGTTGAAACCAACATATGAAATAGAGATCTCTACCACCCATGTTTATGGCAGCTCAGTTTACAATAGCTAAGATATAGAAGATATAGAATTAACTTAGATCTCCAAGAAGTGATGACTGGATAAACTAAGGTCTATCTCTATCTCTCTATCTCTCTATCTCTCTCTCTCTATCTCTATCTCTATCTCTACCTCTTTCTCTTTCTCTTTCTCTTTCTCTTTCTCTTTCTCTTTCTCTTTCTCTTTCTTTCTCTTTCTCTTTCTCTTTCTCTTTCTCTCTTTCTCTTTCTCTTTCTCTTTCTCTCTATCCATCCATCCATCCATCCATCCACACACACAGAAAAAGAGAGGATCGAATAATAATCAGCCATAAAAAGAATGAAATCCTGGTTTTTTTGTGACAAAATGTATGTAACTGGAAACCATTATACTTAGTGAACTAGGCCAGTCCCCAAATGACAAAATACCATATGTCTTCCCTGATCTGTGGCAACTAATAGAATACCCCAAAAATGTAATGTATAGGAGTATAGGAGTGAAATTAACATTTTGAGATTTGATGGTTATTATAGCTCTTTCTCTACTGTTGAGGAACTGTTTTTTATTTATTTCTTATTATTATTTGTTGAACTCTTTACTTAGTGTAGGGTTGATCTTATGGGTATAAAGTAAACTGAAAATATATCATTGTAAAACATTAGAGGGAATGAAAGAGTAAGGAGGAGGAAGGCTGGGATCATGGGTGGGAGGGAGGGTAGGGTGATAAATATCAGTATGTTCCTAATTCTGTATATATGAAATTTGTTCACCTTAAATTTTTTTTTAAAAATGTACAAGTCTTCCTTAAGAGGTGAGATTGCAGAGTAGAAACATAATCGCTTTGTCCTAGGTTTCCAAAAAGCCATAGTGAAGAATCACAGCTAATTTTGCTTCTCCCTATCTGCATTGTCACACAGCTAACCAGATTTCAAAGATCATTCATTGGAATTAAAGCCTAAGTGATAATCGTGGCTGTGTCACAAGTGGGCCTGCTGTTAAGGCCCTGGGTGGTGAGAGCCTTTACCTCCATTCCTGGAACCAGTTTTTTTTATACATAACTTTCTTGACTTACAAAGTTGTGGGAATCAAATAAATAATGCATAAAAGAGAAGAAAGGTTAAAAGCTATCTTGAATATGTAAAATTCTATTTATATATTTTAACTTAAGTATTGTTGAATTAAGTTTGACCTGAGGCTAACTCTGTACTGTGAGTTCCTAGGTATCAAACTGAAACTTAACACAGTTCCTAAACACATTTCAAGCCTGATTGAAAAACGCAACCTTGGAACAAGCAACTGGCTTTCAGCCAATTGTAAGCAATCATGCTTCACATAGTTAATACAGCCAATGTATTTTCCTATGCACAGTTGAGACAAATACCACATCATATCATGCTCAAATTAAGAAGGAAACTATCTATGGCAACTTGGGTGATTTGTCTGCTTTAACTTTGTGGCTGGCCTGTAAAACTTTGCTGCTCCTGATGCTGGATGGAGCTTTCTGAATCTCTCCCTGTGACTCATTCTTTGTTCAAATAAACTACAAAGTTTAATTACTCTGAAGTTTTTATTTTTACAGAGCTTTTAATTTATTGGTCTTAATTTATTTGAAAGGCAGAGAGAGACAGACAGACTGATACCTTCCATCTTCTGATTCACTCCCCAGATGCCTGTGATGGCCAGGCTGGGCCAGGCAAAACTCAGGAGCCAGGAGCTTAACCTGGGCCTCCCTGTGTTTGTCAGGGACCCAGCCACTTGATCCATCACTTGCTGCCTCCCAGATTGCTCCAGCAGAAAATTGGAAGGTAGAACTTGAACCCAGGCACTCTAATATAGGAAATGGGTGCTCCAAATGGTGTCTCAATTGTCCACCTCTCAAGTTTTTCTTGTAACAATATGAATCAGACAATGAAACTGGTTGAAATTTGTTTAAACTTAAATTTGATTATACTTTTAAAAGTTTGACGTGTAGGGCTGTGTTTAAAAACATATGTAGCAGAAACATATTTTTGGCAATGGTTCACAAGATTGCTCACGATAGTAAAGTGTACAAATATAAGAAAAAAGAACTCGTGATAGAAATATAACAACATAATCATAGTAGGAGCTATAGGAATGATATATTTTAGGTAATGCTTTATTATATTTGAAAACTTTATCAGATGCGAATAATTGCCTAACAAACAAATGGATGAAGGACATTTAACTACATTATTTTTAGATGATATAATTTAAACTCAAACCTACAAAAATGTGGGAAGTTAAAATACTTCTTGGTAAGTAATTCTAGATGTTTTAAGTTTGATAAAAGACAGTGTTATATAGGAGTTCAGTCTTAGTTTGCATTGCAATTCTCATACAAAACATCTATTTATATTAGGGAAAGTTTATTTTTCTGAATTCATTTTTCTTGTTCTGTAGAAAATAATTCCTTCGTCTTGGGTAATTATGGTAAATAAATAGTTACATTTGAAAAATCCAAGTACATTTTTATGTTTCTAGTGGGCATTCCTCAGATGAGAGCCATTATGATTTTCATTTGGTTATCATTACTTATATTTGTTTCCAGTGTTTACTCAGTAATGACATTTACCATTATGACTGTCTTGGGTCTGGATTTCAGGGGAGCCAACTCTTGGATGGAGATTCTGTTGGGGAGCACCATTATGATCCACACTTATGAGGAAATGGAGAGCCAGCATAGGACAGAGAGGATGGTTCATTGTGATTGTGTCATAACAAGCATCTTAACATATTAATCTCATAGGAGACTCAAGCTGAGAGGAACCTACATTGTTTTCTTTCTTTGAGGCAAGGGGACAGGACTTTTTAATCACCTTTATGCACTTTTATTTCCAATAAATTAGTCAGGGGATGGAGGGTAGAGCATATTTTGGATCAGAGAACTTTTAGCTGAAGACAATTCCCAGAAGGGAACTCAATTTTGAGCCATCACTCCCAATACTGTAGTGGCTTGGAGAAGGAGTGCTTCATTCCGGAAGAGGGAATCTGGACATTGCACTGGCTTAGAGATCTTCAGTTGAAATTGACACACTAGTTATCCTTCCTAGTTCAATTCATTTCTTCTGTTTGTTTGTTTGTTTTTGACCCAAACATTTTTTAAGATTTTTAAAATTTATTTAAGAGGTTGCAGACAGAGAGGGAGAGAAAGAGAGAGGTCTTCCATCCACTGGTTAACTCCCCAAATGGCTGCAACAGCCAGAGCTGGATTGATCTGAAGCCAGGAGCCAGGAGCTTCTTCCAGGTCTCCCATGTGGGTTCAGGGGCCCAAGCACTTTTTGCCATCTGCTGCTGCTTTCCCAGGTGCATTAGCTGGGAGCTGGGTTGGAAGCAGAGTAGCCGGTACTTGAACCAGCACCCATACAGGAAGCTGGCACTGCAGTCAGAGGCTTAACCTTTAACGCCAGAGTGCTGGCCCTAGTGCAGTTCATTTCAACAGGTTTATATTCAATAAGAATTTTGAAAAGAATAAAAATGTAAGAAAACAAGAGAGAAATAGAGATACTTTTAAAAGTGATTAAGATAGGGCTTGTGTTGCGATGTAGCAGATTAAGCTCCTGCCTACAGTGCTGGCATATTACTGGGGCTCCTGTTTGATTCCAAGGTACTCCAGTTCTTTTCCAGTTCCTTGCTAATGTACCTAGGAAAGTAGGGGAGGATGGCCCAAGTGTTTGGGGCCTGCACGTAGATGGGAGACCTGGAAGAAGTTCCTGGCTCCTGGCTCCTGGCTCTGGCCTTTGCCCAGCCCCAGCTGTTGACACTATTTGTCTCTCCCTCTCTCTCTGTAACTCTGGCTTCCAACTAAATAAATAAATAATTATTTAAAAATGATTAATATATGAGTAGCAGTGTATTAAAAATAAAATTATATATTATACATATATATATTTATAGGTATATATTACATATATGATACACATATAATTTTGAAATATTTTTGCTGCATTAAAAATAAATCCTTGTCAGATTGGAAAGGGCAAGTAGCTAGAGTCAGCTTCAAAAGGTTTCTCTTCAGTATGCAATTACAGTATAAAACAAATTTATATTAGGAGTTTGTTATGCATATTTGAAATACAAATGTGTCTAAATAGTAATTCACTATTAAAAGTGACATAGTTAAGTGAGACTTCAGTTTAACCAATGTCAATGAAATAAATCAGACTTCATGGGGAAAGTTATCAACTGAAACGATAGTTGTGACAACCCATTGGGGCATACCAATGGGCACATTTCCAAGGACGTGGGTACTTCATTCCAGGTAAATTCTTCTCTGATTGTATGAAATACCGTCACCCCAAGTAGAATATAGGATCATATTAATCCAGTCTGCTTGCATATATATGCATGGAATGGAAAGACAACTTTGGAGAAAACATAAAACTCCTATAGGAAGAATCATATGGAGTTTTGGAAGCATGCAAGCACGTGTTAAATTCTGGGGTTAGTGAGCTAAAAGCATGCCTAATTAGTAGAATTTACAATCTAGGAAAAGAAAAAACATATTAAGGGAAGGTGTGTTTCCTTTTTTTCATTCCACACTTTTCCCAATTCAGTAACCTGAAACATCCTGGCTGGCTATGGAAAGTATGGTACTCTTCCTCCACCTGCCCTGAACAGATCACAGAACCCAAACTAATGGTCTGATTTGTTCGAGCATGATCCCCAAGCAAAACTGCCTTTCCCTATGAAGCAACTTTATTTTCTCTTTTTATCAAACAAATAAAACAAAAAACAAAACCAAAAAAATGATCTGCAGTTCTACAACAACAAAAAAATTATAGAGGTACTAGCAGCTATTTATGTCACACCTGGTGGTATGAAAACACACCATAAAGATAACAGAGCTGTGAAAAATGGATCACCTAAGTTAATGAATACTGCATATCCTTCCCGTGCTACTCTAGTCAGGAGGGTTGTTTTTGTGGAGTTCACCCGTGACATGAAGTGTGTGGTGAAGTCTGTCTTTTTGGATGTGAGGACTGTGAGGCATTACGTGGTTTTACCAAATTTGACGATCTACAAAAAGAAAAGAGGCAGGTTTCATGTGTTGCTTTATGAGGCAATCTTCTAATTGGACTGAAAATGGAGATGGATAATTAACATGGTGTGGCTCTGATTGTACTGTGGTTGACAGATTGCACATATTTTATACCAGGAAATTAAGGAAGGATCTCCCAATAACAGACAGTCTTGGATGCTGTCAAAAACAGTCATCTTTCATAATTCCAAACAGTGTTAAAGTGGAACTCCAATTGATATAAAGAGTTAAAAAAAAAAAAAAGAGTGGTAAACCTTTCTGCTTTAATAGGTTTTAACAGAATTTTACACAGTATTTCATGATTTTAAAATCTCAATATAGTAATTGGTTAAACCAAGAAAATGGTCTATATCAAGTCTTGAATAAGCCTTCATAATCACTCTTGATTGAGTGATTATTTTGGGAGTATCCTAAGTGCAAAGTGCTAAAAATGATCTCGTAGGGTAGCTTTTTAGAACTCCACAGCTCAACTTATTTCACTAATATACAAAATATTTTAAAATCACAGATTTAAATGGCATGTTTTGGCCATGTTCATAGAACTCCTTGAAACATATCCACCAACTGAGAAAGTAGGACACTCTGATTTGCCATTGGAATAAGTGCTACTTTGGGAAGAGAGTGGCCGAAGACACATTTGTGAACAGAGATAAGGCAGAGGACAGACATGGTGCACTTTTCTGGGACAGCCTGAAAATTCTAAGGCCTTTGGAGGTCATCTCCCTTCCAGTAAGTCCCCATGCTTTTGTTGGTGGTTATTGTATGTTTCAGTGCCACTAACGTGACAAAATAACTTCTCTTGTTAAGCTATATGAAAAATTAGTAGGGAACTGTTAGCAAGTATGTGTGTGTGAAAGCCCAGAGACTGGACAGAGAACAGAAAATTGGTGGATTGCTAAATTGCCAAGATTCAGAGCAAGACAAGGAACCATGAGGCCAGAGCTGGACTGATCGGGAGAGATAATTCTTTGCCAGGCAGTGAGCTGGGAGAGCTCAGAGTTCAGCAGCCTGCTTCACTTGAACATATGACTGTTACTAATGAGCAGAATGAACCCGAGAGAACATGTGCCCTTGGGAGAGCACTGCTCGCCTGCCTGCCTTTTGGGGCACTTTGTGACTCTTGATGAAATGGCTCTAGGACTTATACAAGCTGGTGTGATGAACAAGAGGATGCTGCAGTTCCTGGCAGTATGTCCAATGCTTTGACTGATTTTTATAACATTTATAATATTTATCACTCGGGAAAGGGAAGGTGCCAGTTGAGCATTTACTTTGATCTCTGCAGACTTACTCCTTAGGAGATAGAAACTAATGCCTAAGAAGATCAACTAGGAACAGTGTGTAGGAAATTGGTAATAGGAAAATTCACGAAGGCTAGATCTTTTCAGCTAATGTAAATTTCTCAAAGCATTTAGAGGTTGATATTCTGGCTCCTCTTTATATACCTGTCACTCAAAGGAAAACACCGTGGATATGAATCAGACCTATTTCTTTATGATTTATGCTCAGAATACAGATCGTCATAATGATAGCTATCAGCCAATTTTCTGACATTCTTTTGTGATTGGCAAGGGAGTGGACTTCTTCAGAGCTACAAGTCCCTTGTCTCTGAAGGGATTAGTGCAGTCAGTAAGGATCCTGAGGGAGAATCTCTGTATGAACCTAGGACAAACTCATTATCTCCGACAACCCTCATATAACACAGCATCCATCTTTTACTTTAGATTGCCTTTGTGTATTTGTGTGTGTATCAGTACCTAGTACGCAGTAGGTGTTTAATAAATTCTGTATTTATTTTCCTTTCAGATGTCCCACACTTTTGTCCTGATAAAAAATGGGTAATTGATTTTTCATGATCATATTTTTCTTGAATGACTTAATGTCTTGGACCATCTTTATGCTTACTGAAGACTGGGATCTAATTTTCCTTTGGTTTTTGTTTCCTAGAGTTTATAGACAAGAGCTGAACACATAATTGGCAGTCAGTGAACATAGAGAAGGCAAACTTTGTAGAAGCAAGTCAACATAAGACTGTTTAAAAACTACACTGCATTTAATCCTGTTACCCTAATTTAGTACACAGGAAGCCTGAAAAGTCTGATTCTTCAGTTTCCTCTTCTAAAATTGGGGTCAAAATCCTCACCCTGGCTTCCTGCATGTCTTGCTGTAACCCAAGAATTGGCTAACTCTGAAGGACCATGAAAACAATGCAGCTGTACAGCACTTTGGCTGTTGCAGTTCAAGTTTAAAATGGCAAATTCACAATGGAAAAACCAATTCTTCACAGACTGTCCTGATGACACAGAAGTGAGATTTTTTTTCTCTGCTGAAAACCAAACAAACTGCAGGCTGCTATCATATTGAGTGTAATAGTTCTTCACGTATCATAAGGGTCAAAACTGGATTATATCCCACCAAAATGAATAATCACGTAATTCTAGGTCTCTGAAATATAATATTTTACCACAGTCTTCCACTGAGACTTTGGCTGAGGGGCCAAATGGTGATGCTCAGGTGCTATTTAGACAACCTGCGGGGATCCAGAGGTGCGTACAGACCAGCATAAGCAACAGTGACAAAAACAATTGTCAGTGCTTTTGTTTTGAGACTAGGATGGTTATTTAAGTCTATAGTTATCATAGCTATGTCCTCATTGTAACCTCTATTTTTAACTAGCCTAAACTGAATGTATAATTCTCAAACTATTACATTCCTGCACCACACAACTGTCAGACTTCTTCCTCTGAAATACAAGTCTAAATTGCATAGTTCTTTGTAACATTCAAAATATAATTCAATTATATAGCACAGAAAGCAACACCTTCTACAATAAGGCCTCTGCCTTTAAATTTATTCAAAAAAAAAAAAATACTGGCTTTCTGTCCACTGTGTACGCTCACCGTGCTGTCCAGTTCCTCAGTGTTCCTGATACGTGTGCTAACCTCCTCTGTTTTCTGTCTTTTCTTGACCTGCTTGCTCTGTCTGAAAAGCAGCTGCTTCTGGGCACTTGGACAAATCCTACCTGTGCGATCTGTTTCAAATGCTAGCTGCTGTATCGGCCACATGCGTGTAGTACTCTGGTACAGCAGAGTGCTAGCCCACCCTGCTGTCTCTCCCCTTATGTTTTGCCTTCTTAGGGTGAAGTGCCATAGTCTTTGCATTGAATCCCACGCAATACTTATCTTGTAGAACTACATTGAATTTAAAATATTAGAAAAAAGTTCAGTAGTAGGCCAAAACCCGATTTGGGAAAATTGGATCAAATGTATATGGACTGGGTGCTTGGTCTGTTTTAACTGTGCCTTTAGTAATGGAGTCACTCCAAATGAGTCACTGCTAGGCTTGAAACACGGGGCTTAAGGAAAAAGGGCAAGAGTAATAGGTGCATTTTCATTACAGAAATTTTAATTTAAATTCTCAAGCAATACTATTATATTTTTAACTTGATAGACTTATGTTTATCTATTTACTCTATTGAAATATAATCCAAAAGCAATAGCCTATTTAGAACATTACAATCTACATTGTAACATGATATAAAGGGTACTCACAAAAGTTTGACAGTGATTTTATCTACAAAGTAATGGCTGAGCATAAAAGATGCCAGTACCGCTAGTCAAAATATAAGAACATCATTAAATCATATCCTGCCATTTCGGTTAAATATTAACATCTTCATATTCTTTGGTTTTACCCTGGAGATTTGGTTGATTCTTTTCACCCTATGCAGTGGTAATCTTCTGAAGTGTTCCACTGGCCCTTTCTCTTCTGATCCACCGCTTCTCAAACACCCCAGGCCTGGTATGTAGTCCAGGGGCACTGACCTAGAGAGTGCTCTAATCAAAGGCCTGTTACATCCCTGCTCCCATTTGGTTTTCTTCCTGCGCTGGGCTAATCTAGTCTCTGAAGGTGATCCTTCAAGACACCTCTGAAACTCAGAATAGGCCTCAGGTCACCCCGCTTGCTCTCTCCTGAGACCTGTCCTGCCGGGTGATTTCACAGTCTTCCTTTGTCCTGGCTAACAGAAAGTGTATGCAAGCTCAGAGGGACTCCCGATGCTCTCATCTTAATAAGAGTTTTATTCTTCCTCCCAAAACATTATTTCCCAAACATAATCCATTTGAAGTTCAGGAGGGGAGTAGAAAGCTGTTCTCCTTTTGGCTCTTCTATTGTTATACAGCAGTGTTCTCTCCATAGCTTTTCCTCAAAACCCAGCCAGGATCCTAGCATGTTTGAGGTAATTGAAAGAAAAGTGATTCTTTTACTCTTCAGAGTTTTAAAGTTACCAAATGTGATTAAGGAAATACATATTTCTAAAAATTATTCCAAATATACTAAAAGAGATAAGTACTAAACTACCTTAAAGTTAAATATTTTTGTGATTCCAAAGCTTAATTGTAATATGGCTAATAAATATGATTGGTTTTGCATAAATTGTCAATTTTGTACTTTTCAAGGGAAAAATAGCCTGTGTGCAAAGAGGGAGAGAGCAGGTGCTTATGAAAAATATTATAGGTATTTCTTGATACACAGAATGACATCAACCTAAAGTGGCGATGCCTAAGAATCAAAACCAAAAATTTTTGTACTTTACCAGGTTCATTTATTTTTCTTTTGGTATTATAAATTGAAGAAGGGGCTGACTGCTATGTAGAAAGTTACTCATTTTAGAGATATTTTTACTTTATATAGCTGATTACTCAAAATGAATGTTTATAGATGATCCTAAGAAGCTATCTTTTTGATGAAATTTTTTTGATGTGAAACTATAGTATTTTTGAAACATATTTTCCTGGTTCTGTTTTATGACATTCATGTTATAAAATGTATAGGAAGGCATTCTCAACCCATGATATGATGGAAAACCAGAAACTAGAGAAAAATGAGTGAAACATGATTTAATTCTTTGGCATATAACTTAGTCATTAATAATTGTAAGTTATCTAATGAGATGTGAATAATGCAGCTAGGAAATGTTTCTTATTTATATAGTCTCTCCCATTAACTGCAAAATAAACCAGAATGAAATGAGGAATTTTTAATACATTGCTTAATTTTGTTTACATTGGTAAATATTACAAAGAAAACTCACTTTTACTCTTCTATATACATTTATCATATTTGAAACTGAGAAGGGACTTAGAAATTATCTGATCTAAATTTGTCACTTCAGTTCTCTGTGAGATTAATGCCAAGGCAAATCAAGTGGACTGGCTTTATGTTACATAGCTGGTTAGGGACTGGGCTAAGACTTGATTCAGAGAATTCCTGACTTTGGATACAGGAAGTTTTGCATTATAACTTACAACCTTTAAAATAGCATATCATCCCACAGGGAGTTTATATATTTGGATTTGCTGTAGCTGTGGTTTTCTTAAAGTGTTTAGGTAAGAATAAACTGATATTATGTTTGCAACAGCATTTTAAATTTGATTTCTAGGCAAAAAATCATATTTAGATGCAGCTTTTCAGCCAATATAAATATAAAAGAAAGATCCCAGCCAAACTGTCTTTCTCTGCCACCCTACTTCCATATGTCTTTCTCCCTCTTCCTCTGTCATTTATGTTACGTTACTTTTAAACTGAGTCAGATGGTAGACAGGGCTCTTTTCACTTCTCTATGGAGTTAAGGCACAGTGGTGGTTCTATAGGATTCAAGTTCTACAAGTTTTCCTACCCCATTTAGTTGATTGCCACTTAATAAATAATGTAAGAAATTAAAAAGAAAAGATTTGGGAGACAGGAAGCAAATATGCCTGTGAATGCTTACTTTAGGCTAATGTGCATTTGTGAATATGGGTTACACGGTCAATCTCTATAGCTTGTGAGAAAAAAAAGAATATCCCCAAGTTTTTATTTCTTGAGGAGTAGAACAAGTAGACTTATTTGATTTATTTATTGTACCATAATCACTATCAACTACACTTTAAGTAATATAGCCACTTCTGTAGCAGTACACCTTTTGAGGAGTGATATATAAATATTGACAATTTTAGTCAAATAACTTTTTACAATGTAGCAAAGGAATCAGATTCACATAATAAAGTATTCCAAATTTCTTAAGGGGGCTTTTTGAATAATGATTCTTCTCAGTATTGCATTAAAAACTAATGAAAGAAAGTAGTTGTTTGATCCCTATTAATTTTTTCTCTACTTTTATCAGGTTTCATACGTAAAGTCTTTATATTTAAGTCAAAATATCCAAAATTACTATTACTTAAAAAAATAAAAGTGGATTAACTTACGGCCCTGATGCTCTCAAAATGTCCACCTTCTTTCTCAAACTCAATAGGCTGTCCTTTTAGCGTCCAGAAGAAATTGACATCCAAACTAGCATCGTGGATTGCTTTGCAGTTAAGGACGATGCTTTCTCCCACTGTTAACTCTGTTCTTTTAGGAGTAAGTTCTATCCTTGTAGGTTCTGTAGAAATAAAAATACATGATTAACCTCATCAATATGTAATGTTGCCCTGCCTTCTATGGCATTTTAAATAATAGAGAAAACTTAAACAAGGAATCTCTACAGTACAATGCTCCAGGTATAGGCATCTGATTTTTCACCCTTGAAGTAAA